>NC_056057.1:33991569-34294600 GCF_016772045.2 Ovis aries | reverse complement strand
ATCACTGACTCGATGCACGTGAGTCTGAATGAACTCCGGGAGTTGGTGTTGGACAGGGAGGCCTGGCGTGCTGCGATTCATGGGGTCGCAAAGAGTCGGACACGACTGAGCGACTGAAATGAACTGAACTGAAGAGAAATAACCCATATTAAGATGTTCTTCCTTTCTCTGGCCTCTTCCCTGGTCAGAATTGACTCTAATACAGACAAATTCAATTATATGAGAGTGATTTATGGCAAAAAAAAAAAAAAAATCACAAATCCAAAATCTCACTTATTCTTTACTGAATCCAACAATACCTAACTTCAAAGATAATAGTGAATATTTGATAGGACATTGTTGGTTGTAAAGACCAATACGAAAGGCTACTAAAAGAAAGAAATTAATACCATATTCTTAAAAACACAAAAAGTATTTTAAAAATAAAGTTAAAAATATATATTCTGACCGAGCAGGCCAACAAAAACGAACTAAGTTTACCATATGCTACTAACACATACAGGGAAACATCCTGATTCAATTTATGCTAAAATATTTTGTGCAATTCTTTACATATTATAAAAATTATACTTATTTTAGAAAACACTAGCAGTGCAGAAAGCAAAAAGTTAGAGGAAAAAATCCACCTCCAGTTAAACACTCAGAGATAATCGTTGGTAGAAATATTTTCATTTATGAGGCTTCAAACAAAGAAAAAAGGCTTTTTTGCATTAGTTAAGAAAATTCAGCAAACTTTAAAACTGTCTGCTGAAAAAAGCCAGACTTTACTGTGAATTTCAATGTAATGATTTTAAGAAATACTTATTTTCTGGTCACATTTTTTCTCATGCCAGTGTGTATTGTTTGGTTTGTAATGTCATCACTTTATAGAGTGTGTGGACAGCCCTAAAAGTGAGAGTTCATGAGTTGCACACCTTGAATAGTCAGTAAAATAATATAATCACTGCCCAATCATCTTCATCTTGCCACACAAGAAGAAATTAGGAAAAGGCTTAATTAGTATTCTGCATCCTCGCAGCTTCATTTACTCCAAATTTTACATAGAGACTCAGTAACCACTATGAGGAGAGAGAAGTTGTAATTCAAGAGGAGGAAATATCAGTAGCACTGGGTTTCCCTCAGAAACCATCATGTACTAAATAATTTTTAGGAATGCAAAAAATACACACAGGTTTCCTGAAAAACCTCACACTTCTCTTCCTACCCTTGTAGCAACTCAAGCATGATTACGGCTTTTATTTCTAAAAAAGCAAAAGCATCTATTCTATAAAAATGTTCATTCGTGAATAATGTCACAGAAATCAATGGAGCAGAGATCATGAACAGTATAGAGGTTTTAAGAGCCAGCTCTGAGATCATACAGTCCTGCTCTGCAATCCTGGACCTGCTCCATCCTTCTAAGGGAAACAACGGATATGGTACTAGTCCCCAGCTTAGTAGGGAAGATGGTCATTACTCAATAAACAAGTGGGAAAGAAACATCAAGTGCTGACAAGTGTCAGGAATGAACTCAAACATCAGGAGAGACCTCTCAGAAGAACTATGAAGACCAGAGGGAACCAGCTTGGAGTTTTGTAGGAACTAAAGGAGGACCATTAGGCCAGGGAAGGGTGGATGAGGGAGACAGCAGCGCAAGACAGGGTCAGAACAGTCATCATGGGCTAGCTCACGCAGAGTTTCATAATCCAGGGTTGATTTTATTGCCAGTGTGATCAGAAGTCACTGGAGGGGTGGAGGTTCAGTCCAGGTCAGTCGCTCATCGTGTCCGACTCTTTGCGACCCCATGAACCACAGCATGCCAGACCTCCCTGTGCATCACCAATCCCAGAAACCACCCAGATTCATCTCCATTCAGCCGGTGAGGCCATTCAATCATCTCATCCTCTGTCGTCCCCTTCTCCTGCCCTCAATCTTGCCCAGCATCAGAGTCTTTTCAAATGAGTCAGCTCTTCACATCAGGTGGCCAAATTACTGGAGCTTCAGCTTCAGCATCAGTCCTTCTAATGAATGTACAGGATTGATTTCCTTTGGGATGGACTGGTTGGATCTCCTTGCAGTCCAATGAAATCTCAAGAGTCTTTTCCAATACCACAGTTCAAAAGCATCAATTCTTTGGAGCTCAGCTTTCTTTACAGTCCAACTCTCACATCCACACATGACCACTGGAAAACCATAGTCTTGACTAGACAGACCTTTCTTGGCAAAGTAATGTCTCTGCTTTTGAATATGCTATCTAGGTTGGTCATAACTTTCCTTCCAAGGAGTAAGCATCTTTTAATTTCATGGCTGCAGTCACCATCTGCATTGATTTTGGAGCCCCCCAAAATAAAGTCAGCCACTGTTTCCACCGTTTCCCATCTATTTCCCATGAAGTGATGGGACCAGATGACATGATCGTCATTTTCTGAATGTTGAGCTTTAAGCCAACTTTTCACTCTCCTCTTTCACCTTCATCAAGAAGCTTTGGAGTCCCTCTTCACTTTCTGCCATAAGGGTGGTGTCATCTGCATATCTGAGGTTATTGATATTTCTCTGGGCAATCTTGATTCCGGTCTGTGCTTCCTCCACCCCAGCGTTTCTCATAATGTACTCTGCGTATAAGTTAAATAAGTAGGGTGACAATATACAGCCTTGATATACTCCTTTTCCTATTTGGAACTAGTCTGTTGTTCCATGTCCAGTTCTAACTGTTGCTTCCTGACCTGCATACAGGTTTCTCAAGAGGCAGGTCAGGTGGTCTGGTATTCCCATCTCTTTCAGAATTTTCCACAGTTTATTGTGATCCACACAGTCAAAGGCTTTGGCATAATCAGTAAAGCAGAAATAGATATTTTCCTGGAACTCTCTTGCTTTTTGAATGATCATCAGATGTTGGCAATTTGATCTCTGGTTCCTCTGCCTTTGCTAAAACCAGCTTGAGTATCTGGAAGTTCACAGTTCACGTATTGCTGAATGCTGGCTTGGAGAATTTTAAGCATTACTTTACTAGCATGTGAAATGAGTGCAACTGTGCAGTAGTTTGAGCATTCTTTGGCATTGCCTTTCTTTGGGATTGGAATGAAAACTGACCTTTTCCAATCCTGTGGCCACTGCTGAGTTTTCCACATTTGCGGGCATATTGAGTGCAGCACTTTCACAGCATCATCTTTCAGGATTTGAAATAGCTCAAATGGAATTCCTTCATCTCCACTAGCCTTGTTTGTAGTGATGATTCCTAAGGCTCACTTGACTTCACATTCCAGGCTGTCTGGCTCTAGACGAGTGATCACACCATTGTGATTATCTTGGTTGTGAAGATCTGTTTTGTACAGTTCTTCTGTGCTTCTTGCCACCTCTTCTTAATATCTTATGCTTCTGTTTGGTCCCTACCATTTCTGTCCTTTATTGAGCCCATCTTTGCATGAAATGTTCCCTTGGTATCTCTAATTTTCTTGAAGAGACCTCCAGTCTTTCCCATTCTATTGTTTTCCTCTATTTCTTTGCATTAATTGCTGAGGAAGTCTTTCTTATCTCTCCTTGCTATTCTTTGGAACTCTGCATTCAAATGGGTACATCTTTCCTTTTCTCCTTTGCTTTTCACTTCCCTTCTTTTCTCAGCTACTTGTAAGGCCTCCTCGGACAGCCATTTTGCTTCTTTGCATTTCTTTTTCTTCGGGATGGTCTAGATCCCTGTCTCCTGTACAATGTCATGAACCTCTGTCCATAGTTCATCAGGCACTCTATCAGATCTAATCCCATAAATCTATTTCTCACTTCCACTGTATAATCATAAAGGATTTGATTTAGGTCGTACCTGAATGGTCTAGTGGTTTTCTCTTTCTTTTATTTTCAGTGTGAATTTGGCAATAAGGAGCTCATGATCTGAGCCACAGTCAGCTTCCGGTCTTGTTTTTGCTGACTGTATATAGCTTCTCCATCTTTGGCTGCAAAGAATATAATCTATCTGATTTCGGTGTCAACCATCTGGTTATGTCCATATGTAGAGTCTTGTTTGTGTTGTTGGAAGAGGGCTTTTGCTATGACCAGTGCATTTTCTTGGCAAAACTCTATTAGTGTTTGCCCTGCTTCATTCCATATTCCAAAGCCAAATTTGCCTATTACTCCAGGTGTTTCTTGATTTCCTACTTTCGCATTCCAGTCCCCTATAATGAAAAGGACATCTTTTTGGGTGTTAGTTCTAAAAGGTCTTGTAGGTCTTCATAGAACTGTTCAACTTCAGCTTCTTCAGTGTTACTGGTCGGGGCATAGACTTGGATTACCGTGATATTGAATGGTTTGCCTTGGAAACGAACAGAGATCACTCTGTCGTTTTTGAGATCGCATCCAAGTACTGCATTTCAGACTCTTTTGTTGACTATAATGGCTACTCCATTTCTTCTGAGGGATTCCTGCCCACAGTCGTAGATATAATGATCATCTGAGTTAAATTCACCCATTCCAGTCCATCTTAGTTCGCCAATTCCTAGAATGTCGACATTCACTCTTGCCATCTCCTGTTTGACCACTTTCAATTTGCCTTGATTCATGGACCTAACATTGCAGGTTCATATGCAATATTGCTCTTTACAGCATTAGACCTTGCTTCTATCACCAGTCACATCCACAGCTGGGTATTGTTTTTGCTTTGGCTCCATCCCTTCATTCTTTCTGGAGTTATTTCTCCACTGACCTCTAGTAGCATATTGGTCACTTACTGACCTGGGGAGTTCCTTTTCAGTATCCTATCATTTTGCCTTTTCATACTATTCATGGGGTTCTCAAGGCAAGTATACTGAAGTGTTTGCCATTCCCTTCTCCAGTGGATCACATTCTGTCAGATTTTATTCCCAGTGTGATCAGAATTCACTGGGGGGTGGCGGTTAGCAAGATCTTATTTGTGTTTATAAGAGATGACTGTGGTGTCTGTGAGACAAATACAAAAAGTGGACAGACCAATTAGGGTGCTGCTATGTGACTTTTGGCAAGTTACCTGACTCCTCTGAACCCTGAGTTTTATGATCTAACAGGGTAATTCAAAAGGGTTATTGAGAGTATCAAGTCTGAAAAATGTGGGGAGGTCTTAAGATGGCGGAGGAATAGGACAGGGAGACCACTTTCTCCCCAACAAATTCATCAAAGGAACATTTCAATGCTGAGTAAATTCTACAAAACAACTTCTGAATGCCGGCAGAGGACATCAGTTCAGTTCAGTTCAGTTCAGTTGCTCAGTCATGTCTGACTCTTTACGACCCCATGAATTGCAGCACACCAGGCCTCCCTGTGCATCACCAACTCCCAGAGTTCACTCAGACTCATGTCCATCAACTCCATGATGCCATCCAGCCATCTCATCCTCTGTTGTCCCCTTCTCCTCCTGCCTCCAATCCCTCCCAGCATCAGAGTCTTTTCCAATGAGTCAACTCTTCGCATGAGCCAGCCAGAGTACTGGAGTTTCAGCTTTAGCATCATTCCTTCCAAAGAAATCCCAGGGTTACCTCCTTCAGAATGGATTGGCTGGATCTCCTTGCAGTCCAAGGGACTCTCAAGAGTCTTCTCCAACACCACAGTTCAAAAGCATCAATTCTTTGGCACTCGGCCTTCTTCACAGTCCAACTCTCACATCCATACATGACCACAGGAAAAACCATAGCCTTGACTAGACGGACCTTAGTCGGCAAAGTAATGTCTCTGCTTTTGAATATACTATCTAGGTTGGTCACCCAGAAAAGCAGCTCATTGCCTTCAAAAACAGGTAGGAAAAAATATAAAAGACAAAAAAAAAGAGACAAAAGAGGTAGGGAGGGAGCTCTGTCCCGGGAAGCGAGTCTTAAAAAGAGAGAAGTTTCCAAACACCAGGAAACACTCTCACTGCCGAGTCTGTGGTGAGCCTTGGAAGCACAGAGGGAAACATAACATGGAGGAAAAATAAATAAATAAATAAATAATTTAAACCCACTGATTATGAGCCCAATGGTCCCTCCCTCCCCACAGCACGACTGAACAAGGTGAGCCTAAAAAAATTGTGTCCACCACTGCCCTCCTTGTGTTAGGGCAGAAATCAGACACTGAAGAGACCAGCAAATAGAAGAAGCTAAAACAGATGGAACCGCCTTGGAAGTGACAGGTTCAATAGATTAAATCCCTGTCATTAGTACCTATAGGTATAGGAACGGGCCTATAGATTTTGAGAAATATAAGCCGGACCAAGGAACTATCTGAAAATGAACTGACCCCACGCTGCCCACAATACCACCAGAGAAAATCGTAGATATATCTTTACTATTTTTATGATCATTCTTTTTTGTTTGTTTGTTTTTCTTCTTTTTTTTAAACATTTTAAAAATCTTTAAGTCCTCTATTTCTCCTTTAATTTTCATTTTTATAACCTACTATTACTTTTCAAAAAAAAAAGACCTTATTTTTAAAGCAAACTTCATATATATATTTTTTAAAATAATTTTTGTGACTTTGGTTTTTTCCCTCTTCTTCTTTTGTTTAATATTGTATTTTAAAAAATCCAACCTCTACTCTAGATTTTTGAGAGCGAGATTACTGGCTTGACTGCTCTCTCCTCCTTTGGACTCTCCCTTTTCTCCACCAGGTGGCCTCTGTCTCCTCCCTCCCCCTTCTCTTCTCTACCCAACTCTGTGAATCTCTGTGTGTTCCAGATGGTGGAGAACACTTAGGGAACTGATTACTGGCTGGATCTGTCTCTCTCCTTTTCATTTGCCCTTTTTATCCTCCAGGCCACCTCTGTCTCCTTCCTCTCTCTTCTCTTCTCTGTATAACTCCATGAACATCTCTGAGCGGTCCAGACTGTGGAGCACACATATGGAAGTGATTACTGGCTAGCTTGCTCTCTCCTCTTTTGATACCACCTCATCACATTTGGGTGACCTCTAAATCCCCCCTCCCTCTTCTCTTCTCCATGCAACTCTGTGAACCTCTCTGGGTGTCCCTCAATGTAGAGAAACTTTTCATCTTTAACCTAGATGTTTTATCAATGGTGTGGTATAGAAGGAGAAGTCTTGAGACTACTGTAAAAATAAAACTGAACACCAGAAGCAGGAGGCTTAAGTCCAAATCCTGAGAACATCAGAGAACTCCTAACTCCAGGGGACATTAATCGATAGGAGCTCATCAAATGCCTCCATACCTACACTGAAACCAAGCACCCAAGGGCCAACAAGTTCCAGAGCAAGACATACCACACAAATTCTCCAGCAACACAGGAACACAGCCCTGAGCTTCAATATACAGGCAGCACAAAGTTACTCCAAAACCATTGACATCTCTTAATTCATTACTGGACACTTCATTGCACTCCAGAGAGAAGAAATCCAGCTCCACCCACCAGAACACCAACAGAAACTTCCCTAATGATGAAACCTTGACAGGCCACTGATACAACCTCACCCACAGCGAGGAAACTCCATAATAAAGAGAACTCCACAAATTCCCAGAATACAGAAAGGCCACCCCAAATGCAAAAATATAACCAAGATGAAGAGACAGAGGAATACTCAGCAGGTAAAGGAACAGGAGAAATGCCCACCAAACCAAACAAAAGAGGAAGAGATAGGGAATCTACTGGAGAAAGAATTCCGAATAATGATAGTGAAAATGATCCAAAATCTTGAAATCAAAATGGAATCACAGATAAATAGCCTGAAGACAAGGACTGAGAAGATGCAAGAAAGGTTTAACAAGGACCTAGAAGAAATAAAAAAGAGTCAATATATAATGAATAATGCAATAAATGAGATCAGAAACCCTCTGGAGGCAACTAATAGTAGAATAACAGAGGCAGAAGATAGGATTAGTGAAGTAGAAGATAGAATGGTAGAAATAAATGAATCAGAGAGGAAAAAAGAAAAATGAATTGAAATGAGGACATTCTCAGAGACCTTGAGGACAATATGAAATGCTCCAACATTTGAATTATAGGAGTCCCAGAAGAAGAAGACAAAAAGAAGGACCATGAGAAAATACTTGAGGAGATAACAGTTGAAAACTTCCCTAAAATGGGAAGGAAATAATCACCCAAGTCCAAGAAACCCAGAGAGTCCTAAACAGGACAAACCCAAGGCAAAACATCCCAAGACACATAGTAATCAAAGATCAAAGATCAAACACAAAGAACAAATATTAAAAGCAGCAAGGGAAAAATAACAAATAACACACAAGGGGATTCCCATAAGGATAACAGATGATCTTTCAATAGAAACTCTTCAGGCCAGGAGGGAATGGCAAGACATACTTAAAGTGATGAAAGAAAATAACCTACAGCCCAGATTACTGTACCCAGCAAGGATCTCATTCAAATATGAAGGAGAAATCAAAAGCTTTACAGACAAGCAAAAGCTGAGAGAATTCAGCACCACCAAACCAGCTCTCCAACAAATGCTAAAGGATATTCTCTAGACAGGAAACACAAAAAGGGTGTACAAACCCAAACCCAAAACAATAAAGTAAAGGGAAATGGGACCATACTTATCAATAATTACCTTAAATGTAAATGGGCTGAATGCCCCAACCAAAAGACAAAGACTGCCTGAATGGATACAAAAACAAGACCCCTATATATGTTGTCTACAAGAGACCAACCTCAGAACAAGGGACACATACAGACTGAAAGTGAAGGGCTGGAAAAGATATTCCACACAAATAGAGACCAAAAGAAAGCAGGAGTAGCAATACTCATATCAGATAAAATAGACTTTAAAACAAAGGCTGTGAGAAGAGACAAAGAAGGCCACTCCATAATGATCAAAGGAGCAATCCAAGGAGAAGATATAACAATTGTAAATATATATGCACCCAACATAGGAGCACTGCAATATGTAAGACAAATGCTAACAAGTATGAAAGGGGAAATAAACAATACCACAATAATAGTGGGAAACTTTACTACTCCACCCACACCTATGGATAGATCAACTAAACAGAAAATTAACAAAGAAACACAAACTTTAAATGATACAATAGACCAGTCAGACCTAATTGATATCTATAGGACATTTCACCCCAAAACAATGAATTTCACCTTTTTCTCAAGTGCACACGGAACCTTCTCCAGGATAGATCACATCCTGGGCCATAAATCTAGCCTTGGTAAATTCAAAAAAATTGAAATCATTCCAAGCATATTTTCTGACCACAATGCAGTAAGATTAGATCTCAATTACAGGAGAAAAACTATTAAAAATTCCAACATATGGAGGCTGAACAACACACTGCTGAATAACCAACAAATCACAGAAGAAATCAAAAAAGAAATCAAAATATGCATAGAAATGAAAGAAAATGAAAACACAACAACCCAAAACCTGTGGGACACTATAAAAGCATTGCTAAGGGGAAAGTTCACAGCAATACAGGCATACCTCAAGAAATAAGAAAAAAGTAAAATAAATAACCTAACTCTATACCTAAAGCAACTAGAAAAGGAAGAAATGGAGAACCCCAGTGTTAGTAGAAGGAAAGAAATCTTAACAATTAGGGCAGAAATAAATGCAAAAGAAACAAAAGAGACCATAGCAAAAATCAACAAAGCCTAAAGCTTGTTCTTTGAGAGGATAAATAAAATTGACAAACCATTAGCCAGACTCATCAAAAAACAAAGGGAGAAAAATCAAATCAATAATATTAGAAATGACAATGGAGAGATCACAACAGACAACACAGAAATACAAAGGATCATAAGAGACTACTGTCAGCAATTATATGCCAATAAAATGCACAACATGGAAGAAATGGACAAATTCTTAGAAAAGTACAATTTTCCAAAACTGAACCAGGAAGAAATAGAAAATTTTAACAGACCCATCACAAGCACAGAAATTGAAACTGTAATCAGAAATCTTCCAGCAAACAAAAGCCCATGTCCAGACGGCTTCACAGCTGAATTCTACCAAAAATTTCGAGAAGAGCTAACACATATCCTCCTCAAACTCTTCCAGAAAATTGCAGAGGAAGGTAAACTTCCAAACTCCTTCTATGAGGCCACCATCACCCTAATACCAAAACCTGACAAAGATGCCACAAAAAAAGAAAACTACAGGCCAATATCACTGATGAATATAGATGCAAAAATCCTTAACAAAATTCTACCAATCAGAATCCAACAACACATTAAAAAGATCATACACCATGACCAAGTGGGCTTTATCCCAAGAATGCAAGGATTCCTCAATATATACAAATCAATCAATGTAATTCACCACATTAACAAATTGAAAAATAAGAGCCATATGATTATCTCAATAGATGCAGAGAAAGCCTTTGACAAAATTCAACATCCATTTATGATAAAAACTCTCCAGAAAGCAGGAATAGAAGGAACATACCTCAACATAATAAAATTATATATGACAAACCCACAGCAAACATTATCCTCAATGGTGAAAAATTGAAAGCATTTCCCCTAAAGTCAGGAACAAGACAAGGGTGCCCACTTTCACCACTACTATTCAACACAGTTCTGGAAGTTTTGGCCACAGCATTCAGAGCAGAAAAAGAAATAAATGGAATCCAAATTGGAAAAGAAGAAGTAGAACTCTCACTGTTTGCAGATGACATGATCCTCTACATAGAAAACCCTAAAGACTCCACCAGAAAAGTACTAGAGCTAATCAATGAATATAGTAAAGTTGCAGGATATAAAATCAACACACAGAAATCCTTTGCATTCCTATACACTAATAATGAGAAAGTAGATAAAGAAATTAAGGAAACAATTCCATTCACCATTGCAACAAAAGAATAAAATACTTAGGAATATATCTACCTAAAGAAACTAAAGACCTATATATAGAAAACTATGAAACACTGGTGAAAGAAATCAAAGAGGACACTAATAGATGGAGAAATGTACCACGTTCATGGATCAGAAGAATCAATATAGTGAAAATGAGTATACTACCCAAAGCAATCTATAGATTCAATTCAAGCTACCAGCTGTATTTTTCACAGAGCTAGAACAAATAATTTCACAATTTGTATGGAAATACAAAAAACCTCGAATAGCCAAAACAATCTTGAGAAAGAAGAATGGAACTGGAGGAATCAACCTGCCTGACTTCAGGCTCTACTACAAAGCCACAGTCATCAAGACAGTATGGTGCTGGCTCAAAGACAGAAATATAGATCAATGGAACAAAATAGAAAGCCCAGAGATAAAGCCACACACATATGGACACCTTATCTTTGACAAAGGAGACAAGAATATACAATGGATTAAACACAATCTCTTTAACAAGTGGTGCTGGGAAAACTGGTCAACCACTTGTAAAAGAATGAAACTAGAACACTTTCTAACACCATACACAAAAAATAAACTCAAAATGGATTAAAGATCTAAATGTAAGATCAGAAACTATAAAACTCCTAGAGGAGAACATAGGAAAAACACTCTCTGACATACAGCACAGCAGGATCCTCTATGACCCACCTCCCAGAATACTGGAAATAAAAGCAAAAATAAACAAATGGGACCTAATTAAAATTAAAAGCTTCTGCACAACAAAGGAAACTATAAGCAAGGTGAAAAGACAGCCTTCGGGATGGGAGAAAATAACAGCAAATGAAGCAACTGACAAACAACTAATCTCAAAAATGTACAAGCAACTTATGCAGCTCAATTCCAGAAAAATAAATGACCCAATCAAAAAAATGGGCAAAAGAACTAAATAGACATTTCTCCAAAGAAGACATACAGATGGCTAACAAACACATGAAAAGATGCTCAACATCACTCATTATTAGAGAAATGAAAATCAAAACCACAGTGAGGTACCATTTCACACCAGTCAGAACGGCTGCGATCCAAAAGTCTACAAGCAATAAATGCTGGAGATGGTGTGGAGAAAAGGGAACCCTCTTACACTGTTGGTGGGAATGCAAACTAGTACAGCCACTATGGAGAACAGTGTGGAGATTCCTTAACAAACTGGAAATAGAACTGCCTTATGACCCAGCAATCCCACTTCTGGGCATACACACCGAGGAAACCAGAATTGAAAGAGACACGTGTACCCCAATGTTCATCGCAGTACTGTGTATAATAGCCAAGACATGGAAGCAACCTAGATGTCCATCAGCAGACGAATGCATAAGAAAGCGGTGGTACATATACACAATGGAGTATTACTTAGCCATTAAAAAGAATACATTTGAATCAGTTCTCATGAGGTGGATGAAACTGGAGCCGATTATACAGAATGAAGTAAGCCACAAACAAAAACACCAATACAGTATACTAACACATATATATGGAATTTAAAAAGATGGTAACGATAACCCTGTTTGTGAGACAGCAAAAGAGACACAGATGTATAGAACAGACTTTTGGACTCTGTGGGAGAGGGAGAGGGTGGGATGATTTGGGAGAATGGCACTGAAAAATGTATAACATCATGTAAGAAATGAATTGCCAGTCCAGGTTCGATGCAGGATACAGGATGCTTGGGGCTGGTGTACTGGGATGACCCAGAGAGATGGTATGGGGAGAGAGGCTGGAGGGGTGTTCAGGATGGGGAACTCATGTACACCCATGGAGGATTCATGTTGATGTATGGCAAAACCAACACAGTAGTGTAAAGTAAAAAAAAGTTTAAAAACAAACAAAAAAAAGAGAGTATCAAGTGAGAACATGTAGCATTCTTAGCATGATGCATGGTATATAATAAACAATCAATAAATGCCAACCTGAGAATGATGATCAGATGGGAGCTGACTTTTACTATTTCATAGACCTGTTGCTGCGGCAATCACTTCCCCTACCTGCTTTTATCTCTCTCACAAACCACCACTGATTTAGAGCATTTACCTCACTCCCGACCTTTATCCAGAAAACTTGCTATACTCAAACATATCTGTTTCCATCTGCACCCCTTCACCAGCCCCACCTACAACAAATTACCAGACTCTTAAAACTAACACAATACTTCGAATGTAAAAACCTGTGGCTTGCAATGAATCAGCTTTCGACTGGTCTTCTTCCTACAAACAACCTGAACCTCCTCTCTGGGGCACTTTGAACACCTCCGTAAACGATGACACCAGAAACAGTAATGCACTTTCTTCGTGTGCACGCTTTTCCATCTTCTCATTAGATGAATCAACACCACAGGGGAAAATCCCACAAAGGACAGGGTTAAATGGAGTGACTGGTCACAGGACGGACTCCCTGCCAGGGGCCAACGTCACCTGGGCCTGACCACAGGCAATGTCCGAGGGCCAGCACCATGCTGCTGGACTTCAGGACCAAAGGGAAACCTCACATGAGGACTTTCTCCCCCAGACAATCACCAAGAAGCACTAAAGCTGATCCAAAGAAGTTTTCTGAAGGAATCCCAAGGACACAGGGTCCAGAAAGTCAGAGGAGATAGCAGGGAGGCAACGGAAAAAGCGTGAGTGCTGATAACCAACCAAAGGACCCGTTTCATCACCCTTATTGGTGAGCTGCCTGGTCCAGAGACAAAGGACCCAAGGCCACTGGATCTGCCCGGGTCACTGCCTTGACTCTTAGGGACCTTGGAGGGTCCACAGGTAGATGTCATCCTATCCTGGACGGTAGGCCTACTTCTGAGGGAGCTTGGCTCTGATTGCTTATTTCTGCAATGACACAGATCATGTGATATTAGACTATGCTCCACTATTAGCAGACCTATGTTTTATTTTTCTTTAGTGGAGGATAACTGCTTTACAATGTTGTGTTTGTTTCTTCTGTACAACAACATGAATCAGCTCTAAGTGTACGTATACCACCTTCCTTCTGAGCCTCCCACTTCCCCTCCAATCTACTCCTCTAGGTCAGCACAAGGCAGTTACCTGAGTTGAGTTACCTGTGTTAAACAGCAGCTTCCCACCAGCTACATATTTTACACGTTAGTCTGTATACGTCAAAGACCTCTCTGTTTCTTAACTGAGGTACAACTTGGGAGCATGACTGTCTGGGTTTGAATCCTGGCTCTGATACTTATAAGCTCTAAGGCACTGCGGCATTACCTGCCTGTGCCTCAGCCTCCCCTGCGAAAGGAGCTAATAGAAGAACCTGTCTCACAGGCCACCCTGAGGAGCAGAGCAACTGCCGTATACGCATCTGTTCAAAACAACAACTCCACTCAAAACTCGGTAATAACCTAAGTGAAGAAAGAAGTTGACAAAGAACAGAGACATGTGTAACTGAATCACTTTGTTACACACCTCAAACTAACACAACAGTGTTAATCAACTATACTCCAATATAAAGTAAAACTTTTTGGGAAAAAAAAAGGGAGATTCAAAATGCAAATCAAGCAACAATAACAAACAGGCAAGCATGCAACATGCTTCCTGCATCCCCAGCAAAATGCGTTAGGGTGAAGGGTGAACGGGGCTTCCCAGGTGGTTCAGGCAGTGGTAAAGCATTCGCTTGCCAATACAGGAAACAGGAGATGCAGGTTTGATCCCTGGGTTGGGAAGACCTCCTGGAGAACGAAATGACAACCCACTCCAGTTATTTTTGCCTGGGAAATCCCATGGACAGAAGAGCTTCGAAGGCTATAGTCCATGGGGTTGCAAACAGTCGGACATGACTGAGCGACTAACAACAATAACAGACGGCAAACACAGGTAGCATGAAGGGAGGAGGTGTAATGATGGGGAAAGAGTGATAATATTTTAGCCAGTTAGACTGAATACCTTTAAGACTTTTCAAGTTTTTTAAAACTCCCCTTCCCACATCTAATTAAATAGGCCTCCTTTCCTCAATAAAGCAATGGATTTCTGGAGAAAGGTGAAGGAAGGAGAAAAAGTGATATGAAAGCAATTGTAACTAGAAAAGTCCAACAAAATGAGTCATCAGTCTGTGAGTCTAAGAATTGGTTTTGCTACTTTTCTTCAGTTTGCAATCTGCTCAGTAAGTGTCAAATAAGACTGCTTTGAGGAATGGTTATAAAAACATTCTCAGGGACTTCCCTGGTGGTCCAGTGGTTAAGACCCCTGTGCTCCTAATGCTGGGGGTCAAGGTTCAATCCCTGGTCCAGGGATTAAGATCCTACATGCTGCAACTAAGTTCGTAGGCCACAACGAAGACTCAGCACAGCCAAATAAACAAAAACCAAAGCCATCCTCAGAGCATAGAAAGTAGCCATGACTAACAGAACAACACTGCTTAGAATATTTTACTCTACCCAGGTCAGAAATTTTATCTCATTTGACTCACCTTCCCAGCACCTTCCAGCTCTTTCTTATCTTTCAGGGCTTGTCCAGACAGCATTTTCATTTCAATAACTCCTGCTACTGCAAGGATGGGTACAATTGCTAACAGGAGAAGTGTTAACTGCCAGCCATAGATGAGGGATATGATAATGCCTGTGCCAAGATTTGCAATATTCTGGGTAATTACAGCAAGCCTGGAACCTACAGCCTGCAAAATGAACAGAAAACACTGTTAGAGAGACACCTTCCAATCATTTCTAAAGTCCACACTTATGTATTTTCTTAGGAATTGTGAAAATTCAGCTTTGTGAAAATCTTATCTCCTCATTTATGAGCTAATAAGTTAGTAGTAAAAGTTTACATGTAACTTTATTTGGTTTCCCAGATGAGGATTTCCATGACCTCAGAATAAATACTGAAAGTAGGTCAATAATTCAGAGTTCAATTACATATTTCTATATCATTTGATTTTTTAATACCACGAAACTTTTCATTAAACAATGACACCATGATCCCTAACACAAGCTCTGCAAATCAGCAAGATAAAATAGCCTGACAATTATGTTCAATTGCGACTGTTGGAAATTTCCAATGTTAGATGCATAACTACCCATAATTTAAGCCCAATATTGAACATTGAGGGTATCCAAATATTTTGCGGCTTATTTGAGATGCTTATTGTGTTTAGAGGGCTTCCCAGGTGGTACAGTGGTCAAGAATCCACCTGCCAATGCAGGAGACGCAGGTTTCACCCCTGGGTCAGGAAGATACCCTGGAGCAGGAAATGGCAACCCGCTCCAATATCCTTGCCTGGAGAATCCCATGGACAGAGGAGCATGGTGAGCTGCAGTCCATGGGGTCTCAAAAGAGTTGGACACGACTGAGCTAGAGCTAGAGAGACTGTGTTCAAAAAAAAAATACCCAGACCTGAATGTTATGGAATTTAAATTTACGATACTAAGCAGGAATCAGAACCTTCAGTTTACATGCCAGAAGCAGCCTGAAGCATAACTGTCAGAAGCTTTCAGTAATTTCCAACTGAAAAGTCAGAAGTCAAAATACAAAGTCAATTCGCTTCACTACTCTACACTTCTCTCCCTTACCCTGGAAATGCCCCACAACCTCAAGCCTTTCCAAATTCCTGCTCTGGCCCATGTCTTATCAACGCTCCAAATTTCCTCTGCCTGAGTGGGGCCATAATCAGGGAAAGATTAATGATGGAGAACAGTCTAGAATGGTCTCTCCACCTCTGGGGCCCTGGTCAAATTTTCCCCAATCCCAAAATGACTAGGTACACTGATTAATAACCAAAGCTTCTGTCAGCTCTGAGTTTTAAGACAGAATTCTTTCCAAGCCCCCTGCCTCAATGTCAATCTTCTGAAATCATTTGAAACTTATGTTGGTATAAACACCAAACCAGTAACTAGGGGAAAACAGTATTAAAAAACTACCAATAGCTCTACAATTAAATTCCATACCACAGAACTGCACCAGGGCTGCAAGAAACGGCATATGTAACAGAGCATTTATTTTTATCTGATGCCATCACTGAGCTTATATAAAGAGAGGGTTAGCCGTATCTGGTGTAAGTCAGAGCGGAGTGGCCTTTCAAATCAGCTCTGTATTTGCACATTCTCAATTTCAAAGTCAAGGGTTATAATCTGAAAAGAGTCTGTGGCACAGGCAAGATGGAGACTGTTCCTTTTTTAGTATCTACAAGCCCTACTCAGAACTCATTTCCCACAGCACCCGACTGTAAGAAGCACTCAGAAAATCCTCCAAGTTCACAGCAGACAAATTACTCCAGTACCTAAGCTTCCATACACATAAATGTTTCACTGAGGATGGCAGTCAAGGCCACAGAAATAAGTAAAATGGATCAAAGATGCTTCTTTAATGTACATGAAAGATGATCCAAAAAACCTAGAACCTTAAGCTGGCGGGGAAGTAAGCCCCTTGGCATAGTATGATTAAATGCTTCCGGTGACATTGCCCTGGTTACTGTTCTTTATTCTAAGGACACAGTCACCATCCCAGTATCTATTCTTCATACAGAAAAAGAGTCTCTAGAACACTCCAAGGGAGAACATAGATTACTAGAAGCCAGAAACTTTTCATTTAAGCAGTGAGGAGGAGGGCAGGTAACATTCTAACGCCAGAGCCCAAGAGCGAAACAAGGTTAGGACAAAAATGCTCTAATATCTGAAACTCACGAAGTCTCTCCTCGAAATCTCCCCACCCCTCTATGCTAGCATAGTTTTCTACCCACCTTTTCTGGTCTCTCCCTCTCTTGTTATTTATTTTCTCCTCAGAGCACCATCAGATTGCTTGAGACCCAATTTTAAAATATGTGTGTTTACTAGGGAAAAAAAAAAAAAGCCTATCTCCTGATCCTCTTTTTGAAATTAAGAACATTTCATCTTTCTCTCATTCCCCTTCTCCAGAAAACTTTTTTCTAAAATATACAGTTTCTTTTGACTTCTGCTGCTGCTGTTGCTAAGTCGCTTCAGTCGTGTCCAACTCTGTGCGACCCCATAGATGGCAGCCCACCAGGCTCCCCTGTCCCTGGGATTCTCCAGGCAAGAACACTGGAGTGGGTTGCCATTTCCTTCTCCAATGCACAAAAGTGAAAGTGAAGTCTTTTGACTTCCATATGGCTCTTATTTGCTTTTTTCCTCAAAATTCTAACCCTTTGATGAAAATTAAACAGCCCACCATTTCATAGGCGAAATATTGAGAGTTTTTAAAGAAAATAAGTTTTCTTCTGATTTATGATTAGCAGGAGTAAGCAAGCTACTTACTCAAAAATATCAATACATCAGAGAAAATCACTAATGGTGAAGTTAAATATGAAAAAACTAGATAAACATCATCACTAACTACATACACACAGACTTGAGTTTGCCCTGTTTTATGTGGCAATGATTTTTGACAGCATTGCTTGCCTAACATATTTATATATATATATATGAATTATACTACTTCCTACTGTAAAATAGGTACACAGATGTATACATATATATATGTGTATGTATTCTGTATTTGAGCATGCTCAGTCGTGTCCAACTCTCTGCAACCCCATGGACTGTACGGACTCCTCTGTCCATGGACTTTTCCAGGCAAGAAAATTGGAGTGGGCTGCCATTTCCTCCTCCAGTGGATCTTCCCGATCCAGGGATCGAACCCGTATCTCTTGCATCTCCTCCATAGAAGGCAGATTCTTGGCCACTTGGGCCACCTGGGGAGCCCCGTGTGTGTATGTATGTGTATACATTTACACAAATGCAACACACATATCCACCATCATAGGCAGGTCAGTTGGTGGCATGGAGGGGATTCAACTGTCCTCTCTCAGCCAATTTGTGACAACAGCTATTCTGAGCTTTCTGGTTCTGGTGAAGCGCCCCTATCTTCTTGCCTCCTCTTCCCTGGTCTCTTTCAGCCACTGCTTTACCCTCTGGAGAACAGCTCTGACTCAGAGTGGCTCCTGCTACTGGGGGCGTGACAGTGGGAGTTGGGGACGCCTTTGGGGAAACAAGTGAGAAGCTCTAGATGGCCGACCCCAACAGGCAATTAGACAGAATGGTCTTCCTGGACGTGGCCAAGGGCCCCGCCAACAACACTGCAGAGGAGAAGGACTGAGCACAGTTCTACAAAGACAGGAAAGGCCTGACTCCAGAGGAATTTATGAAAGCTTGACTCCAGAGGAATTTATGAAGGCCTGACCGCCAGCACAGCATCCAGGCAGCATCTGCTCTACATTAGGCTGTCAGGAACTGAATTAGTGGGTTTCCTCCAGGGTGAGTCCTCTACACCTGATGGGATGTGGGGCGTGTGTGTTGGTGGGAAGTACCTGAACACACGTGGCAATGTCTCTGTGAAAGAGACACTGAAGTTATGGAAGCAAAGTTTAGCTAGGGAATACTGGCTTTAGGAAAATTCAGGACACAATTTGTCCCCAGAGATCATTATCCCCAGGAATTGCCCTTCCAAGGAGCCAGCACAATGGATGAACCCCAAGCTTGTGGACAGATCCTCATGCTAATTTATTTATTTATTTACTGCCATTCTATGTTTTATTTTGAAAGTTATGGGTATTTACATTTATGAAATTTTAGTCTTTTTTTTTTCCTACTGGAGGATAGCTGCTTTACAATGTTGTGTTCATTTCTACTGTACAATGTGAATCAGCTATCATCTTATGCTAGCTTAAATTAAGAATAAAATAGAGTAATACTTTACATCTTCTTCCACCTACCACCCCATTTCCCTGCCCCACTTACCAGAAAGTCTTATAATGATTAGTCCAACTGTGTCCTATTCCTCTTTCCCTCTTTGTCTTAAATTCATTCCCACCAGGCTTTCATCCCTGTCACACCATGGAAACAGGTCTTGTTTGAACCACAAGCACTTCCAAGTGGCTACAACACTGTACAATGTATGCTTGTCTTGCATGCTTATCAGCAGGATTTGAGACCGTAGACTTGCTCTCTCCTTAAAATGCTTTCTTATGTTGTTCTAGTATACTGCCCATCTCCCTCAACAGCCAAGAATTCTTGCTCTTCTTTGCTAGGTCATCCTCATAGCTGAGCTCAGACTATGCTATTTTCTCTACCACCCATGCTCCCTTGGCTATCTCCTCCTGACGTGTGGCTTTAAAAGCCACCCATGGGCTGAAAAATCTCCTAATGTTTATTTACAGACGTCTCTGCTAACCTCCAGACTTGCAAACCTATTTGCCATCAGGACATCTCCCATCTACTGTGGGCATCTCCCATGCACCATGTCCCAAACACAACTCTTTTCACAGGTTTCTGGTTTCATTAAAAAGTAATTCCATTTCTTCAGTTGCACAGATCCAAAATTTTGGAGTCATCCTTAAATCTCCTTTCTCATATCTCATAACCACATTCAGCCACTCAACAAATTCTGTTGGCTATTTCTTAAAACTATATCCAATTTGATTTTGTCATCACTTTCACTATGACTATCCTAGTCTAAAACACTATCTTCCCTCCCCCTGGATTACTGCAATAATCCCCCTGCTTCTCCCTGGCCCCTTTAGCCTATTCACACAGCAGTCTTCAAAAATTTCAGATCATGTACCTACTCTGTTCAAAATTCTACAATGGTTTCTCATATAACTTCAGATATGCTGTTGATCTCAACTTACGACATTTCCTTTCACTCCTTTTATTCCCAGCTATACTATCTCCCATGTGGTTTTAGGACCAGTTGTGGAAATGAAGGAGAAGGCAATGGCACCCCACTCCAGTACTCTTGCCTGGAAAATCTCATGGATGGAGGAGCCTGGTAGGCTGCAGTCCATGGGGTCGTGAAGAGTTGGACACGACTGAGCGACTTCCCTTTCACTTTTCACTTTTATGCACTGGAGAAGGAAATGGCAACCCACTCCAGTGTTCTTGCCTGGAGAATCCCAGGGATTGGGGAGCCTGGTGGGCTGCCGTCTATGGGGTCGCATAGAGTTGGACACGACTGAAGCGACTTAGCATCAGTAGCAGCAGCAGTGGAAATACAGGCTCCAGGAGCCTCAGGAACTTTGCACTTGCTGATCCTTCTGTTAGAGAACATGCCTTTCTAGACATCCACAGGGCTGGCATCTTTCCTTCCTTCATGCCTCTTGAGTACGTCACCATACCACTGAGACTGAGGCCCTCCTTCCCCACCATGCCCTAACAGCGTATCCTGCAGCCATTTTTCCCATAGCACTTACGACAATCTGACATCCTGTGAGGACTTCATAAGGGCAACATTATTGTCTGTTGAGGAAGTTCAAAGTTATTTCAAGTGATGTTTACATTCTGTTCTATTAGATTCTGTACAGTTTGACCTAAACCTCAATCTCTCTTGATGTGTTTGCTTTAAGCAAAGAGATCTGTATTAAAATAACAATGCCTAAGATTTTATTGTGATTTTATAACTCTGTATGTGCTTCCACATTCATAACTGAATTTATCCTTACAGAAGCCCCATGTATTAGTTAGAAGAAATGTAATCATAGTACTCTTACAGAAAGATTAAAAGCTAAAGATTGATACAGTTCAAGGGAGGTAAAGACGTGGAGGAGATCACATGCTCCCCCCGCCCAAATTCCACATTATCCTGTGGATTTTTGTCATAAACAGACCAGGTGGCACTAGTGGTGCAGAACCTGCCTGCCACTGCAGGAGACATAACAGACGTGGGTTCAGGCCCTGGGTCAGGAAGATCCCCGGAGGAGGGCACGGAAACCCGCTCCAGTGTTCTTGCCTGGAGAATCCTCATGGACAGAGGAGCCTGGCGGGCCACAGTCCATTGGGTCGTGAAGACTCAGACACGACTGAAGCAACTCGGCTGCACACATGGTGCAGTTAAAGAAGAGACTGTCACTTTATCCACCAATCAAAACCTGCTGGTTTAACAGTTTCCAGTTGTATTAATTAAAGACATTCATGTAGCAGCAGAATTTAAGTTTTATAGTCTGACAGAATTGTTCCTTTTACTCTTATTTTAATTTTTTCATACTCTTTTCATTTCTTTCAACCTTTGTCTAGATTTTCTTCCCTCCCTTCTGAATTCAGTGCCCCTAAACTTTCTTACAGCAGCTACACACACTTTTTTTCAGTAGCAATTACAATTTTGGGGGGATTAGCAAAGCATTAAAACAGACTGAAAAGATTAAAAAAAAAAAAAGACTTGCCTTGCATGATACACTGATAAACACTTCCTTTTTAAATAATTATCCTTCTACATGTATTTAGATAATAGCATGAATAAGATGAAAAATAACAAACAAAGCTCAAAAGTTATCACTGTTATAGTGATACAGCATGTGATATTTAAATAGATAATATTTTTTCTGTAAGGCACATGATATATTGCATAGGTTAAAGGTTTGACATTTTCTAAATGATGATGAGAATTAACTGTAGGGAGAGAATTAGTTTCATGCTCAAATTCTAAATGGCCCATTAGGACAATCAGCAGAAAGGAGGCTGTCATACCCCTTTAACTTGAGCGGCATCATTGGCAAGCCTGGTCGTCAGTGCTCCCGTGGTGTTTTTAGGGTCATCGAACCAGCTCACATCCTGTGGCAAAGAAACTCATTTCATTATCTTAAAGCCTGACGCATGAGACCTTCAGCTCAAGAGCACTGACAGGGTGCCCTTATTCTCCTACATTAAACACTTAGGATTTGACACTGAATAGATAAGAAAGGGACTTAATAAAGTCATAAAGAGATCATCTCTCAAAAAAATTTTGAGTGCCTACTCTGTTCCAAACATAATTGCTACGTGTTGAACCTATTCAACACTGAACAAAAATGACAGAGTTGCTGCTTTCATGAAGCCCAGATTCCGGGGACAGAAGCCACAAAGTAATATACACCATAGGGGTAATAAATGCAAGGAAGAAAAACAGAATGGGGTAAGAAGGGAAAATAAGTTGGGGGAGGCACCATTTTATAGATTGGGGAGGTGAGAGAGAAGGCCTTGCTCAGGTGACCTTTGAGCAGAGACCTGAGTACAGAGAGGTGAGAGTATCTGGACAAGGAAGGAACAGCACGTGCAAGCGCCCCGAGGCAGAGGCATTTCTGATCCGCTCACATACAAGCAAGAAAGCGTAAAGGTGGTCACCAGTCTTAAAAGCACCTCTATGTAAACGTACAGAAGCTGCCTCTTCCTCGGGACAGACATCCATTCTCACTGGGCTCTCCCTCTTCCCTACCCCCATATCCACTTACGTCAGCCAATGTGTAGAGTAGACTGTGTATGGGGAATGAGGTGAAGCTCTAGGAGATGAGGTCTGGGGAGGTAGTGGGGACACAGGGTTTATGACTTTATTAGCAAATGCAAAGATTCCAGATTTGGGGAATTCCCTGGTGGTCCAGTGGCTAGGACTCCATGCTCTCACTGCTAAGGGCCTGGGTTCAATCCCTGGTCAGGGAACTAAGATCCCACAAGCTGCATCATGTGGACAAAAAAAAAAAGATCCCAGATTTTACTCTGAGAGATTTGGGCAGCTTTCAGCAGCTTTTAAACAGAGGGATGTGATTTAACTTTTATCTTGGAAGAATGATTCTGGTTCTTGGGCAATGAACCTAGTGGACTAGGATAAGGATTGAGGCAGTGAGACGGGTTAGGAGGCTGTTGTAATATCGGACAGAGAAGAGGAGACAAGGACAACTCCTAGGACTTTAACCTGAGCAACTGGCAGAATGGAGGGGCCATTTACTGATATTGGGGAGGTCTAGGTAAGGAGTAAGCCCTTTGGTGAAGGGTGGGAGGGGTGTCCAAAGCTCAGTTTGGTATGGAATTCTTTTTTTTTTTTTATTTAAATTTAGTTATTTTAATTGGAGGCTAATTACTTTACAATATTGTATTGGTTTTGCCATACATCAACATGACTCCACTACAGGTGTA
The DNA here is from genome assembly GCF_016772045.2 of Ovis aries. Classification (NCBI taxonomy): domain Eukaryota; kingdom Metazoa; phylum Chordata; class Mammalia; order Artiodactyla; family Bovidae; genus Ovis; species Ovis aries. The sequence goes on along the minus strand of NC_056057.1, from coordinate 34,270,994 downwards.
CACGTGTTCCCCATCCTGAACTTCCCTCCCCGTACCATCCCTCTGGGTCGTCCCAGTGCACCAGCCCCAAGCATCCTGTATCCTACATCAAACCTGGACTGGCAATTTGTTTCATATATGATATTACACGTTTCAATGCCATTCTCCCAAAACATCCCACCCTCTCCCTCTCCCACAGAGTCCAAAAGACTGTTCTACACATATGTGTCTCTCTTGCTGTCTCACATACAGGGTTATCATTACCATCTTTCTAAATTCCACATATGAAATTCTTAATAGACATTCAAATAGAGAAGTCAAATAAACAGCTGACTATGGTTTATGGCCGAATAAATGAATTGGGTTTAAAAAAATCCAAATCAACCAAAGAAATCTAGATTAAAGTTTAACATTCAACATAAAATAGGATTTTCTTTATAAAACCACTTACACTTTTAAATACAAAAATATTAAAAATACTGTGAGTTTGAAGTCTCAGTTTGTGTCTGTTACAAAAATAACTAAGGCCCTAAGAAGTTATCTCAACTGTGATTTGCAGTTAAAGCAGCATTTATCAAATATTTAAGAAAAAACTAATTATAATGCATTATAATTTATTATAGTACATATCCATTTGCTTTTTAAAAATTGTTAAGTGCTTAAGTGTTTCCCCCATTGGAACATAACTGCCACATATACAGGCACCACTCTGACCTGAAGACCTTACAATACCTAGTATTACACCTTGTAAGCAGAAGGCACTTAATGCATGATAGCTAGACTGAATAATTGGTGGAGAGGGTATGACATAAATCCTCAGCTCAAATCCAAAGTATAAGGGGCCTAGGAGTTGGCCTACGGCCTGGCCGGGGAATGGGGCATTTAGCCCTGGGCCCAGGCCCTGAGTCTAATTCGGATCTTTATAAATACTGTCTGACTGAAAATCCTGACAAGAGGCCCTACACCAAACAGTGCTCTCTCACTCACTGGACTTGGTCCTGGCTCTGTCAGTCCTGAGCCAGCAATCCCCATAAACACGTCTCGTTTTTAAGCGGCCAGGGGTCACCATGCTTATGAGCCAGGATTCAAACCCCGCCCCCCGCCCCTCCCCCATATCTGAGGCATTCTTCTGAAGTATCACTGTATCAGTGATTTTTAAATGGAAAGTTACAAAGTCACAGGCAAAATGTGCGTGATTGTTAAGGACACCTTCCCCTTTGCACTGATCTGCTTTGAGTGACATGTCTAGGACCCCCCCTCCCCCTTCCCCTAAGCAAACATTCACATCCATGTGCTGTCAGGGCCTGGAGGGTGCCCAGTGGGGGGGACCTAAGTCACTATCTGCTAGGAACAGTGCAGCTTGAACGAGCCTATCAGTCAAGCCCCAGCACAGAAACCAAGCAGCACCAAGTGGGCCACGGGCTGACTTTTGATCTGTGGAAAGAAAGGGCTCAGAGGGCACTTCTTGGCAGGAATAAACATGAGCATCACGGGTCTCCCGCGGAGAGAAGGAAAGAAAGAGAGGAGAGGGATGTGGGGGCGCGGAAGATCGCTTCCATCTCCTCCGCCTACAGCTGCTGAGGCGGAGGGCGGAGGGGAGCCTGCCTGGGAGACGCCATCTGGCTCGCGGGGACCCTGGTCCCGAGCCCATCCCCGGCGGAGCACCCCGAGCTCACTCTGCGGCACCGACAGCAATCCCGCCGCCTCCCCACAGGGCACAGTGCACACCCCGGGCGCCATCCCCGGCAGGCCTACCTGTCTCAGCATCGACCTGAAAACCAGGTACCGCAGCCGCCTGGTGAGGATCTCGCCTGCTTTGCCGAACGTGAAGCCCTGTGGAGAGGGACACGCCACAGGGAGAAGGCTGGTCAGAGGCCCGGCCGCCGCCGACACCAGGGAAAGGGACGTGGGGTCAGCGCCGGGGCAGGACACAAAGCCGGAAAGCCCGGTTTCAAGGCTTGGCGGCTCTGCTTCTCAAACAGCGACCACGAGCGTGGCGCGCCACTGGCAGAGTTGGGAGGATCTGGTTTTGAAATCGACACTGCTGCAGTGGCACCCCACTCCAGTACTCTTGCCTGGAAAATCCCATGGACAGAGGAGCCTGGTAGGCTGCAGTCCACGGTCGCTAAGAGTCAGACACGACTGAGCGACTTCACTTTCACTCTTTACTTTCATGCATTGGAGAAGGAAATGGCAACCCACTCCGGTATTCTTGCCTGGAGCATTCCAGGGACGGGGAAGCCTGGTGGGCTGCCGTCTATGGGGTCACACAGAGTCGGACACGCCTGAAGTGACTTAGCAGCAGCAGCTCCCCAACCAGCCGGCGGGCCCATCTCGGATCTACAAGGAAGTGGTTCCTCTGTCTCCCTTCCCACTCCGGCTTCTCTCTCTTAGCAACCAGGGTCTGCCACTGAGGAAGCTGGGGAGTTGTTCCCAAGGCAAGGGAATTCACTCTAACCTAGGAGTTTATATTATGAATCATCCCAAGCAGGAAGTTTTTGAGAGTGAATTGGGGAGGTGGTAGGGGCGGGCACTGGTCACAACTACACCAGACCTGAGGTGCAACCTGGAAAAACAGGAATCTGCAGCCCCTCCAGCCATAAAAGATGCAGACAAAGATGTCAAATGCTTTGTTTCCAAGTTAAAAGAAAAGCCAAAGTCTAGGAGAGAAATAGGCTGGAAATGAAGGCTTACTGGAGACAGAGTTTTCTGCACTGATCTCCCGCTTTCCTGAATGATATGACTTATGCCTGGGAGGAGAGAAGAGAGTAAGATGTGATTGTGTGGCCATGTTGGGCCACATCTGGGGAGGAAGGAGGACAGACCCTTGTCCCGGAGCCTGGGGATATATAGGGCCAGACTGAGGCACTGCGCCACTTTCTCTCTGGAGCTCCGGGAAGGGGAGGTTCACAGATGGAGGCTGCCACACAATGGCCCAGGGAGAGCAGAGTGGAACTGGCTGGATGGTGCATTGGAGGAAGGAAAGCCCTAGTAAGAGCCCAGAGTCTCCTGCCGCATCTGAGACACGATGGAAGGCAACCACAGCTCCTCCACACTCGCAGGGGGCAGGCTAGACATCGAGAGAGAGAGAGAGAGAGAGAAGAAACACGGGCAAAGAGCCCAAGTAGAGAGAAAGCGAACTCTTCCGCGTGGTCCTGATCAAGGGGAACAGCCAGGCTGGACCGTGTAACTGCAGGCCACCAGCCCCTCTGGTCACCAGTGTGAAGTCAGGGGCAGGGGAGGTGCACAGACCAGCGCCCCCCACCCAGTGCTGCAATGCTGCGTATACTCTCTGCTAAGACACACCAAGCCAGGGACAAGCGGGAGAGAAAGAGACCCTGGATTAACTGAGCTGAAGCCCTCCATTACCAAGATGATTAACTTTACTAGGAAATGACCAGATGAAGGTTTCTGCTTTAAACTGAATGAAACCTGAACTATCCTGCTCACTATGAGAATACTACTCCTGTCATTTGGTTGAGAACTAGCCAATGATAAGTATGTCAGGAACATTATCTCTACAAGTCCTCAGGACAAGCCTATAATTACCACTTTACAGAAGAAATGGAGGTCGAGCGAGGCTGGGAAGTGGCCAGAGGCTACAGTTCTAAGGTGGAATCTTAGAGCTGGAATCTGATGTGCATCTAAGAGAATCTTGACCAGAATGAGCACCCAGAGCCTGGGCTGTAATCCCCCAGTGAGCTCCTTCCTTGCTTTTCTAAATGAGGGGCTAACACCATCTAACACCATGTTCTAATCCCATTGTTGGCACAGTGCCACCTCTGCACTTCCAAGATCCTAGAATTCACAGGCTTAGTTCTCACCTCGGTTTGCCAGGCAAGCCAGGCTCCACTCTCCCTGGGTATCACTGTGTGACAAAGGTACCGCCTTCACTGCCTTTGTGTCACCAGTTCAGATTTCCAGCTCAAATCCTATCCCACTCCAAACTCCTTAACCAATTGCACCCTCAGCATCCTCTACATTTTCCTAACTTCTCTGGCATTAATACTTGGTATGACAATCTTGTATACAAGTTAGAGTGTCACATTTATTCTAGTACGATCAGATTCCCCAAAGACACTTGAAGGATTCACTAACAAGAGTCCAGGGGTTGGGATCTCCTATCATGTCCAGAAAACTGTCCTGTCTATTCAAAATATATAAACATGCTCACATCATGCAAAATAAAGAGATCTATTGAGAGTTCTATCTTAAAAAATTACATGTGACTAACCACTCATTCTGGAGAAGGAAGTGGCAACCCACTCCATTATTCTTGCCTGGAGAATCCCAGGGACAGAGGAGCCTGGTGGGCTGCCATCTATGGGGTCGCACAGAATCAGAAAGGACTGAAGCAACTTAGTATCAGCAGCAGCAACCACTCATTCATTTAGTAAGTGATTATGTTTATAATCATCTCACACACAATTATGACCTTACCTCTTTTCATCATCAAGAATCAGCTACCATTATCCCCATTTTAACAGATGAGGGAATTGAGGCTTACACAGTTTAAGTTATTTACTTGCCCAAGGACACAAATTAGGAACTGGTGCAACTCATACCTGACCCTACACCTAACACCAAAGCCCATACTGCCTTACCATGCAGAGCTTCTAGAGTGCTTAAACTCCTGGCAATTTCATTTCAGCCAAATGATCTGCAATCTGTAAAATCTGATACTTTACATATGCTTACTACAGTTTTTGTTTGAAGACTGACATTCTCCCATCATCAGAAAGGTTCCTTCTTCTTCAGGAAAAGAATGACAAACTCTTCAAATATTTCTGAAATCAGCATGACTGGCTTGTGGGGCTCTAAGGTTTGTTCTTGCTTTTAGAACACTGGAAGATACTTGAGTGTCAGAACTGGATGGCAGTACTTATATACCCAAACATGTGTCCACAGCTCCCCTAGATTCCATTTCTAAGACCCCTGCTTTTACTTCCAATCATTGTATTAGATCAGATACTCTCCATTCCCTCTGACTTCATGAACATTTCAAGTCAGGGGAGAAGGTGGGGAGAAGGAAGGAAGCAAGGGTTCCTTCCCTTGGGGTGTAAGAGGAAGCCAGAGGAAGCAAACATCTTTGATTTAAGTCAAGGAAACTGACTGCTAAGAGCCCAGTGACTAAGAGAGCGACTCTGCTCAACAGCAAATCACACAGATGTTTAATAAATTCCACCAGTTGGGTAATGATACATTTCTCCAAATGGAAAAAAAAAAGTGAAAATGTAGACACTTACCTGAAGGAAAAATGTAATAAAAGAAATAATTCCAAGGATTAGAAACAACAGTGAAAATAAGTTACTTTTCTGTCGTTTGGTTTCGTCATCGTCATCTCTGGTGAAGATCTGGCAAAAGAAAATATTTAAGGGTTTCAGTACCACTGAAGAAATCATTCAAAGTCTGACCCATGTTACATCGAGTTATAGTATTTGGGGTCAAGAGGGCCTTAGCGTGTGGAGCTCAGGCAGGCTTCCCTAAGGCCAGACTTAAATGGGGCAGCACCGTGCCTTCCCTGGGGGCCAGGGCCTGTCATTCATTCACTAATCCATCCAACTCTTTCTCCGCTCATACTCCTTCTTGAACCAATGGGTGCTTCAGGTCAGCACCAAACCCACTACCGCAGAACTGGGGACAGATACTCTCCTATTCCTGTGATGGAAACTACACTGCATGGCAGTCTGTTGTTTCACACGGGACATTTCCAACTGTCCCCAGGTGTCTGGAGACACATCTGCTGATGCGGTTTTGGTGAGCCCAGGAGGTGAGCTCATATATTCAGCCCAGGTCTCTCTGAAGAAAGGCTGCTTCTTTAGCCAGTCTTCTTTGTAGGGTGGCCTGTTAGACAGTGGGCAACTAGAGCCAGCTCACCCGGAACCACACTCGGAGACCTTGGTTAAAAGAGCTAAACAGGATGCCTTGGGCTCAAAAAGCAGGCAGAGAACAACCACTTCACAGGGAAAGAAACCATCCTCCTTCACACTGGGCCAAAATCTGACTTTGCGATTGTAACTTTATGGTTGAAAATGACATCATGAAAAGCAGGTGCGACCAGTATCTGTCAACCTGCATCTTTTCAAGCCGTCCCATTTGTTTTCCTCTTAATACGTGGGGCGGACATCCCACAGAGGCCAAGTGCTCATCACGTCCTGACAAGCACACAAGTCAGAGAGAGGCTCTCCCTTGAGCTGGTGTGATGAACACGTGAGGAAGCCTCTCTGTATACCAGTCACAGAACTGTTCCTGTGCCTGACTCAGAGTCCAGCGATGGCAGGTAGGGGACAGTCGCCTAGTCAGTTTCATGGACTGTTTTCCAGGATCTCATTCCCAGGGCCCTAGGGTAGAAACCAAGTGCCACGACAAAGGAAGTTTTGAATCAGTTTTCCTATCACAAATAAAACCTCTACATCTTCAAGCTGTTTCATGAAGGTGCAATGTATGCTTTTGTGGCTTTTATATAAATTTTCAAATACAAACATTTCAATTCATTCTTTAGTCAGGACTCACAGGTAAGTCCCCAAAATGAACAAAAACACTTACTCCTATCATCCTTGAAAGTATGACTGACAATGCTGGTTGCAGAGCTCCATTTATAATGGCGCAAAATACACCAACCACAAAATAAGGCCATTCAGTTATATTCAGCTTCAGAATCCTCCAAAAGGAAACGGGAGGTACACTTTCATCCTGGAGAACACAAAATATTACAACAAACTCGTTAGGAAAATAACTGATCTTAATGGATTGAACTGACATATAGTTCTTCTGTACGTACAAGTTTTTTTTTTTTTTTGGATTTATTTATTTATTTATTTATTTTTAGTTTTTCATTTTTTAAATTTTAAAATCTTTAATTCTTACATGCGTTCCCAAACATGAACCCCCCTCCCACCTGCCTCCCCATAACATCTCTCTGGGTCATCCCCATGCACCAGCCCCAAGCATGCTGCATCCTGCGTCAGACATAGACTGGCGATTCAATTCTTACATGATAGTATACATGTTAGAATGTCATTCTCCCAAATCATCCCACCCTCTCCCTCTCTTTTTAAGCAAATATATCGTATTCCTACTTCCTTATCAACTGATGGCTATGGAACTTTTCTTAAAGAGTGCTGACAGACTGTTACACTGTGCCTTAAATTTTAAAGGAATACATGATGATTCCATAAATATTTAAGTCTGACTGGACATCTGGAATGTGACAAGCATATTTGTAAGGATGAAAGAACAAAAATGTTTGTATTTGAAGACCCACTATTATCTCTTTACATTATAAACTCTAATTCTAAAGTTCTTATCCTATAAATTATCATTCATAAATTCCACCTTAGAGTTAACAGGTTGAGATTTGGGTCTGTGGACCAAGCTAAGGGACAGGACAGGGAACTCTGGATAACCCTTTCTTGCTCCCACTCCTATCCCAGCCTTAGCCCACTGTTAAAGACATCAGTCTGCAGCCTCTTTTGTACCAAAGTTTCTTCTGTACTGAGCTTTCTCTTCTGGCTTTGGGATCCACGGATACTCCTGCGAGTTGATTTTCTTCTGATTAGACTGGATCTTGAATCTTGGGAGGATGTGTACAAGTCATCAATGTTACTTAGGGATTCACCAGGGGTATTCTCTAATTCAAGTTCATTTCCTTTTGTCTAAAATAAACAAGAAATATGCATAAGTTGGTTAGGCGGAGTTAACCAACAAAATCTAATCACTCAACAGCAGATATCAAGGAAAATGGTCATTTTAATTTAAGTCCTTATGGGAAAGGATGAAGTAGAACTGCCATTATTTTGGTGTGATTATATCTGAAAATTAAAACCATTAGATAAGGATGCCCATAAACTATGCTAAAACAATAAGGCATCCATTCCAAGTATCTTATCTAGTCACCTCCTTTTGGGTGAGTGTTTTTGGCTCAATCAGATTTGCTTTGGACCAGTGACATCACACAAATAATGGTGCAAGTCATACTGTGAGACACAATGTTTTCAGTAGACAGGTCAAAAAAAGTGATAGGCAAAGTTAACTTTAATTATATATTTTATCTAACCTTTTATGTATCTAGGATATTAGATTAACATGTAATCAGTGTAAAAACTTTTTGAGATAGCTTGCATTTTTCTTTGGACTAAGTCTTTGGACTCTGGTAGGCATTTTCAACTTAAAACCACTTCAATTGAGATTAACCACCACTAACGTGCTCAACAGCCATGCGTGGCTAGCAGCTGCTAGAGTGGATACTGCTGCGGCTGCTGGTTAGCCGCTCAGGCGGGTTCTACTCTTTTTGCAACCCCATGAACTGTAACCTGCCAGGCTCCTCTGGCTATGGAATTTCCCAGCAAGAATACTGGAGTGGTTGCCATTTCCCTCTCCAGGGGATCTCCTGACCTAGGGACTGAACCCACATCTCTTGCTTGGCAGGCAGATTCTTTACCACTGAGCCACCTGCGAAGCCCCTACTAGAGTGGATAGCTCACTTTTAAGCCTTTTTAACTTTATCTTTCTCTATCCATCTTCATTTCTCTCCTTTCAAGAAGGAAAAAAAACCCTAAAACCTGGAGTTATCCTCAATTCCCCTGCTTCCCACCCAAGAGTTTTTTCCCTCTTCTCAAGATAATCAATAGTAACATTTATTTATAGCACCAGATACAGCAAAATCGGCTCATGCCTGGGATACTTGAGGAAGCTGCTAGAGTCAGACTGCACCTGCATTGTGACAAGTTTGAAGTAAATGCCCCTCTTCCCCATGAGCTCATCATGACTGCCTTCCTCCACGATGACTCCATCATCAAGACCAGCGATGACGTCAGCATTGCGAACCGTGGACAGGCGATGCGCTATCACAATGGTGGTCCGGCCTTCTCTGGCCTAAAGGGAGAAAATCTCGTTTTTGAATACATGGACGATTATATGAAAAACATTCAGTAATTCAATGTATATTTCCTGACCACCAATGCCCTGGACATTGCAAAGCCGTGTAAGCCATATGAGGCAGTCTCTGGCTTCAGTTAATGGTTTAAAATGATGTTTTAATAAGTATGAACACAAATATGATAGTCTCATATTAACACTATGTAAGCCTCTAAGATTTTACTCAATCTCTACTAGCCTAAGTTTACGTAATAATCCAGGACTTATACAGAGGTAAAACACTCGACAGCCCAGGAATCAGTCAATCGGAGCAGACACAGGCCTGCTGCTATCCCGTGAAGCCAGCCAGCACCAAGTCCCCCTGGAAGTCCCCCTGTGCTCTCTCGCAGACATCTGGATGACCAAGACCAACACTAAATGTGAGGCAACACAGGCCAGACTTCAGTGTCGCACTGATCTGAACTCAAACCTTAGTTCTGCTCTGTATGAGTTCCAGGATCTTATACAAGTCTTTAAACCTGTGCGAGGTTCAACTTATTCACATATCAAATGGGGATAACAGTGCAAGGCCACTTTCTGGAGTGGTTGTGATATACAATAATGCACAGGTAGCACTGTGATGTACACAGTAAGTGCTTAATAAATGATGCCTATTTCTAGGGAGAAGCATTATGGAAAAAACTAAGGAGTTAAGTAAATGTCTTAAACACCCAATCTCATTTTTATTTTCATATGGAACAAAGCCAGATAACCAGCACTTGTCTGAGATTTCTTTAACCTTTGTAACTTTCCCACTGCTTATAATTTTTCTTATTCATATTTCTCTCTGGAAACTAGCAATAAAATTCTAAGAATAAGCTAGCAAAAAGAGGTATAAGGATCAGTTTGAAAAAGAGAAGTGAGAAAAAGTCCTGGAAGAAAAAAAAAAAGAGCGCATCAGAAAAATTAAGTGGAAACAACTAGAAAGCAGAGAAGACAATGGATCGATTCTTTGGATGTTTTCAAAGGATGAAATGTGGAATGCCCCCTTTAAAATGTGCATTAACAGGAAAAGGTATTTTTAAATTCAACCTTTCTAAATTTATTTTATTAATAATTTAATACATAGTAACATGGTAGAATAGAAAGAAAACACAGATAAGCAAAGTGAAGAGGGAAAAGCAGACTCAATCGCATCTCCATCTATTCTGGTCCACAAAATTGTTAGGGACCTTTTTTCTTTTTCCTTTCTCAACAATCTGTTATGCACTCTGACAGGATGTTTAGCGAAACAGAGTTGTTTTGTTATTAGAAGAGGGGGATAGTTGGAGCAGAAATGAGCTCATCTTTCAGTTCTCCCGGGAGCACTTCAACTCACAGCACTTATGGGTGAAAAGGTTTCCACATTCCGTGTCCTCACAGAGCGAGCCTACTTGTCACCAGACACCAGAGACCAAGCACACGGTGACTGGCGTGGCACACACTCAATCTAGCCGGTGAGTGAGTCACGTGGACTCAGGAACTGCAGGAAGATCGAACTCTCTCGATGGTCAAGGACATTTCACTTCATTCCCAGCGTCATCAACTCTCTGGCACTCTCCTCAAGATAAGAGGTCTCTCATTTCCCATTGTCTTTGATAGGCATCTGATCTCCTGAGAACTAGATGTAAACCTTCCTCGTGGTGACAACAGTAAAAACTCATAAAACCTAAGTATCAGGGTGATCTCTAAGGCTAAGTTTTTAAGAGCACAATGAAGACCAACTTTCATCTGAGTCTATATTTCTCATTGTTTAACTTAAAAAACTGTGCAAGTATCTTTCAATGAAAGTTTATTCATCTCTACCTGAAAATATACCAGAGAAATAGAAGTTATACAGATCCAGAGAGTCCTGATGGTTTTAATAGCTTAAAGAATTACTTTAGGAGAGATTTCTTTAAAAATAATATTAAGAATTAACAGTGGAATGTTCTTATGCTTATAAACCAGCTAGGATTGAACTGAGGTTCACCCACCTTATCCAGGGCTGCCTGAACCACCGCTTCACTCTCCGTGTCCAGCGCTGAGGTGGCCTCATCCAGCAGGAGGATCTTGGGGTTGCGAACCAGGGCCCGGGCAATGGCGATTCTCTGCTTCTGTCCACCACTTAGCTGGGCTCCTCTCTCTCCAACCAGGGTGTCAAACTTCTACAACATCGAAAACACAGGAGGATTAAACAACAGAATAAGCAATCTCAGCTCAGATTTTTAAGATGGGAAGTAATCCTATAAACAACCCAAATCTAACAAGCAGTATGCTCCAGTTGTGTGTGTGTGTGTGTGTGTGTGTGTGTGAAGTCACTTCAGTTGTGTCAAACTCTGCGACTCTACAGACTAAAGCCCACCAGGCTCCTCTGTCCATAGAACTCACCAGGCAAGAATACTGGAGTGGGCTGCCATGCCCTCCTCCAGGGATCTTCCCAACCCAGGAATTGTGTCTTATGTCTCCTGCGTTAGCAGGTGAGTTCTTTACCACTGGCACCACCCGGGAGGCCTCAAACTTAGCAATAACCAACCCTAATTAAAAAAAAAAAATGTCAGGTCTTCCCTCATGGTGCAGTGGTTAAGAATCTCCCTTGCAATGCAGGGCACACCTGTTTGAACCCTGGTCCGGAAAGATCCCACATGCCATGGAGCAACTAATACCATGTGCCACAGCTACCGAGCCTGTGCTCCAGAGCCCCGGAGCCACGACTACTGGCACCTGGGTGCCTAGAGCCCATGCTCTGCAACAAGAGAAGCCACCACAATGAGAAGCCCTCGCCCGCAACTGGAGAGTAGCCCCTGCTGCCCACAACTGGAGAAACCCGGCTGGCAGCAATGAAGACCCAGAGCAGTCAAAAAATAAGCACATGTTTTTAAAAAGCATGTCTGCTACTAGTTGATGCTAGTCGAGCTTTACAATCTGGAGTCATCTTGATCTGCCACCTTGGGAAGTTCCTCCAGTTTATATTCCTGCCCTGACTTCCTATGCGTCAGGCCGGCGTGCCATGACCCTCCAGTGCAACAAAGATGGAGAAGGACTTACATCAGGCAGTTTCATGATAAAGTCATAGGCATTGGCTTCCTTCACAGCTTTCTGAATCTCATCCATGGTGACATCTTCACGGCCGTAGCGAATGTTCTCAGCTATCGTGGTGGCAAACAGCACAGGCTCCTGACTCACCACCCCGATAATCTCCCGCAGATACCTTACGTTGATGGTCCTGATATCCTGTCCGTCGATACTGACCTAAAATAAAAAGGAGCTGTGATATGCACATAGCGCAGATTTGTGATGTGCAACCTGCTGAGGTAAGTCAGAGCTGCAGCATCTGGCTGAACAAGAGTCACCTCACCATGCCCTCCGTGGGGTCATACAGCCTCTGCATCAGCTGGACGGTGGTGCTCTTCCCACAGCCGCTGTTCCCAACCAGGGCCACCGTCTGCCCACTCCCTACCTTCAGGTTGAGGCCCTTCAAGATCTATGAGAATGAACGAAAAATAAACTTAAACCACAGATTTCAGGACTACGTACATTGTTGAATCGTTGAGTCATCATTTCATTGTACCTTAACTTCGTTTCGAGATGGGTAATGGAAGTGAACATTTCTGAATTCCAGATTTCCTTTAATATTGTCGGGTTTGTGCCCAGCGTTTGAATAGCTGTTGATGCTTGGTTTCTAAACAGAATAAAATTTCAGAAGGTTACAGCAACTACTAGGTTACAATAAATACTTTCAATTACATTTGTGGAGAGCTGAATAAAAGTGATTAAGAAATACACTGTTTTAGACAGATAGATAAATGGCCAGCCCAGACTTACGTTATCAATGATCTTGAACACTTCATAAGCTGCTCCTCTTGCGTTTGCAAATGCCTCAATGTTTGGAGATGCCTGTCCAATACTAAAAGTTCCAAGTAACACAGAAAAGAAGACCTGAGGAATGTGAAGTAAAAGCATCGAGTTACTTTGTATTTAGTACGCTTTTTTCATACTTTTAACATCGTTAGTTAAATTTTTACATGGCAAGATAACATATGAATACTGACTATTAAAACTATTTTTTAAATTGAAGTACTCTTCAGTTGAGAATGCTGAATTAGTCTTACTGGATCCGTGAAATAATAAATTCTATATGACTGGAATATTTTCATATGTCTTCAAAGGCCAAGAATTTTGGTTTAGAGCATCAGCAGGGTATGCTGCTGCTAAGTCGCTTCAGTCGTCTGACTCTGTGCGACCCCATAGACGGCAGCCCAACAGGCTCCCCCATCCCTGGGATACTCCAGGCAAGAACACTGGAGTGGGTTGCCATTTCCTTCTCTAATCAGCAGGGTATAGTGGAGATAAACCCTACTATGAGAGTCAGAAACCTGAGGTCTGAACCCTGGATTGAGCTCTAAATGGCTGTATGTCTTCAGGTGATCCTCTGACAGTCTGGACTTCAATTTCTTTATTTGCAAAAAGAGACAAGATTCTGTTTTCCCTACCAAGCAATCTTAGTGTTGTTGTATCAAGTGGAATGGTACATAAGAAAATATTCTGTAAATGATAAAGCACACATTCTCTATCCAATGGAATCTTTTCTCCCCCTCCACCAAACTCTATTCTTTTTAAGGTCTAATGAACAGATTTTTTCTTTTTCATTTTGCCCAAATGAGTTTCTTATCGTACATTTGACACTATTTCTTTACAGGTGTTAAAGAGCACTAAAGTCACTGTTCATTTGTTTGTAAATCACACAGTAGTTAAATTATCCAACAATTTACAGAGAAGTAATTTTGCTAAGTGTTTCTATATTCACTTTCTCGATTAGTCCTTACAACAACATTAAAAGTTATGGCGTCTTACTCCTGTCATTTCCATTTTGTGGAAGACGTAACAGAGTGTTCAAAATCTAGGTGGGTGAACCAAATCATACAGGCAGTAAGTGGCACAGCCGGAATTTGAATCAGATTGGCCTGATATCAAATCCAAGGCTCTCACTTTCCTGGCCATTATTTAATAATTCTTCAAAAATATATTCTCTAACAGTCAAACCAACACCACTAAATTTCACTGCCATTTTAAAGGTGATTCATCTCTTACTATGATATCACTTACCGTGAGCACTTGTCCAATGGAATATTCTCTTGAGAGGACCAAGGAGGTCCCGTACCAGAACGCCAGGGCATAGGATGCATACATCAACAGAAAAGCAGCTCCCATAGAGATGTTGGCCGTGATAGCCTTCTTTATTCCAATTCTCTTGGCTTCTTCCAAGTTTTTGTTGTACCTGGGAGAAGTAACAAATTATCACACATGCTTATAAAATCTTACAAAATGGGTCAATACAGCATGATGGTTGTTGAGTACTCAAGATGCACCAAGGCCTCTGATGGGTGCTTTGCATGCATTTTCTCCCTTTGGTCCACAAGGTTGATCCTATGATGTTAGTACTATTTTAATCTCTTCATGTAGAAAAGGAAACTGAGGCCTTATGGAAATTCAGTAATTTGTGGAGGCATGTTCTAAAGCACCTTCTCTGGCCTTAGCAACAGTGAAATAAAAGAAGTAATACTTAGCAAACTTACAGCACTTGCACTGTTCATATATAAGACAAAACACAAGCTATGAAAACACTTGTGTTTTCCCTTTAAATTCTGCATGCATTTTAAATGTATTAATAAAATGAAGATATAATGCTAGAAAGTATTCAATATAGATGTTTGTGGAGATGTGGACCTAGAGACTGTCATACAGAGCAAAATAAGACAGAAGAAAACAAATATCAAAAATTAACACAAATCTAGAATCTAGAAAAATAGTATAGATGATATTAGTTGCAAAACAGAGATAAAGGCACAGACGTAGAGAACAAACATACAGACTCCAAGGGAGGGGAAGAGACGGGGTGGGATGAATTCGGAGGTCTGGACTGACACATATACCACTACTGATACTATGCAGAGAACAGAGAGCTAATGAGCACACGGAACTCTACTCAGTGCTCTGTGGTGACCTAAATGGGAAAGAAATGAAAAAAAGAGGGGATATGGGTGTGTGTGTGTGTGTGGGTGTGTGTGTGTGTGTGGGTGTGGGTGTGTGTGTGTGTGGGTGTGTGTGTGTGTGTGTGTGTGTGTGTGTGTGTGTGTCTGACTCTCTTTGCTGCATGACAGAAACTAGCACAACATGATAAAGCAACTATACTCCAATAAAAATTAATTTCAAAAAAGAGAAAGTACTCAATACAAGTAAGTCCTTGAACCCTCTGCACATCAAGGATGAAGGCAGTTTGCTCCCTGCCCTGCCTCCCTCTGGGGCTGCTGGAAGGACCAAATGAGAAAAACACATGCGTAGGAGCAGTCTGAGTGCTCTGAATTGCCATCTAAGACTGTTTACATGTAAATAAACTCTGTCCTGTGCTAAGTCCTGTCCGACTCTTTGCAACGCTAAGGATTGTAGCCCCCCCAAGCTCCTCTGTCCATGGAATTTCCCAGGCAAGAATACTGGAGTGGGTTGCCGTGCCCTCCTCTCCAGGGGATCTTCCTGACCCAGGGATCGAACTCAGGTCCCCTGTACTGCAGGCAGATTCTTTACGATATGAGCCACCAGAGACACACCCATGAATAATTCTTACAGCAAATACAGGGGATTACACAAAAGAGGGCAAAACCGAGGAAGCAAACAAAAACCAAAGCAATGCTGGAGACCGTTGATAGACATTTCCCTCTCATTCTAATCACTTAACATAATTTGAGCACTTTTTAAACCCTGAGGAAGTGGTTAATTTCTGATATTCAAATTAAAGGAGACAGGTGCATAGCAGACTGCTCTGCTTAAGAGAGATATGGAGATAAGTGAATGGGGATCAGATTTAAAGAAAAAGAAGGATCTTTGCAGATACAGAACCATGGTAAAACTACCAGAGGGAGAACAGACTGTAATTGAGCCTTAAATCTGTCCTTATTCTCTTAATACAACTCCCTACAGGACATCAGAACATTGCCTTGCAGAAAGAGGAGCTCATAATTGCTGAAATGAAAGAATTTATTTTTAATAGGATGTACATTTTGAGTTGTTTGATCCATAAACACATGATAAACATTATACAGGATTATATTAATTTTTTTGGAGGATTTGTTCCATTTGTTAGAATGTACAAGCAGAGGTCAAGCCCTGCTCAGACATGAGCATGTATTCTTTCATGCCCTCATGACATTTAAAAACTACTTCACCAAAAACCAGTTACCAAAGCATGGCATGGCCCAGTGAAATTTACATGATTACTTCCTAAAGAGTAAATTTAAACAGAAATTTATAGTGATAAAATGGTAATACATTATTAAAGTTTCTCCCTCCAAAAATTGTAAATCTCCAACTAGCCAGTTATAACCCTTGACCAGAAAATTATTTTTGAGAAATGTGCTTCAATGGTTGAATATACATGTTTCCCACTTTATGAGCTGATGTGACATGAAAGTACCACTGGGCATAACTTATACATGATTACATTTAAGGAACTTTAATGCTTATGACTCACACTTTGTTTTGCCTTTATTTCAGTTCTTGCTTACCGACACTAATGTAGAAATCACTGTGATATGCTGGATCCCAAGCAGCCAGAGGAAACTTTTGCACAGGAAGAAGCAACAAGGAAGAACTAAGATGCCGGAAAAGATAAATGAAAAAAAGAAGGGGGTAAGGAAGGAGGAGAAGCAAGCACTACTCCTTTTGCATAGGCTTTTTGACTAGCTTGTCAACAAAAATGTCACATGTACAAAATCAGTCATTAAAATCATCAATTCATTAAAAACTCTAGTATCAAAATGGTAAAGTAGGATTTCCTAAAAGGGGTCAAAGTTACATAACAAAACACTTGACAATCAGAAAAAACTATTCTTAAGTAATATGAACACATTTATCAATGATGCAAATAGCCACCTATGAGAGCAAGGAAAAATTTCTGCTGTGTGTGTGTGTGTGTGTGTGTGTGTGTGTGTGTGTGTGTTAGTCACTCAGCTGTGTCCGACTCCTTGCAACGCCATGGAGCCCGCAGGCTCCCCCGTCCATGGGATTCTCCAGGAAAGAATACTGGTGTGGATAGCTACTCCCTTCTCCAGGGGATCTTCCCGATCCAGGGATCAAACCCAGGTCTGGATTCCAAGCAAATTATTTACCATCTGGGCCACCAAGGAAGCCCCACTGTATACTACTGAATTAAATCCACTTTAAATTCTGAGAGAATTTGAGAGATCAATATACCTGCTAATTTGAAGAGAAAAATCAGAGTAAGACTTAATTACCTGTCTATGTGGAAGCGGCAAAGGGAAGGTTAAGAAGTAGAAGGAAAATTAAAGAATTATATTTGGTCTAAGAATAGCTTTAATAATTCTATTATCGCTGTTGTTTAGTCACTAAGTCATGTCTGCCTCTTCTGTCATCCCATGGACTGTAGCCCACCAGGCTCCTCTGTCCATGGGATTCTCCAGGCAAGAATACTGGAATGGGCTGCCATTTCCTTCTCCAGGGGATCTTCCTAACCCATGGATCGAACCTGTGTCTCTCATATTACCTGAATTGGCAGGCGGATTCTTTACCACTGAGTCACCTGGGAAGTCCCTTAATAATTCTACTTTCAAATTAAATCCCAAATCCAGGGACTTATCATCCTTCTCCTGGACCACATCAACAGTTTTCTGAGCAGTTCCAATTTTTGACAGCTCTCACCCATTCACCTCTCGGCCCTCCTGTGCCTGCGCAGCCGCTGCTCCTTGGATGTGGGGTTGCCCCTCTCGGCCACTGCCTCTGACCTCGGAAGTGGGGTAGCTCGTCTCGGTCGCCGCCCCTGACCTTGGGCATGGGGTAGCTCATCTTCGCCAATGCCCCTGACATCAGGCATGGGGTAGCTCATGTCAGTTATTCCACTTTCAAGGTCAGGAGGGGCAGCCATGAGGACATACCCCTTGTCCAAGGTAAGGAGCAGCGGCTGCGCTTTGCTGGAGTAGCTGTGAAGTAATACCCCATGTCCAAGATAAGAGAAACCCAAGTAAGATGGAAGGTGTTGTGAGAGGGCATCAGAGGGCAGACACACTGAAACGATAATCACAGAAAACTAGTCAATCTGATCACACAGACCACAGCCTTGTCTAACTCAATGAAACTAAGCCATGCTATGTGGGGCCTCCCAAGATGGGCGGGTCATGGTGGAGAGGTCTGACAGAATGTGACCCACTGGAGAAGGGAATGGCAAGCCACTTCAGTATTCTTGCCTTGAGAACCCCATGAACAGTATGAAAAGGCAAAATGATAGGATACTAAAAGAGGAACTCCCCAGGTCAGTAGGTGCCCAATATGCTACTGGAGATCAGTGGAGAAATAACTCCAGAGAGAATGAAGGGACAGAGCTAAAGCAAAAACAATACCCAGTTATGGATGTGACTGGTGATAGAAGCAAGGTCTGATGCTATAAGAGCAATATTGCATAGGAACCTGGAATGTTAGGTTCATGAATCAAGGAAAATTGGAAGTGGTCAAACAGGAGATGGCAAGAATGAACATCGGCATTCTAGGAATCACCGAACTAAAATGGACTGGAATGGGTGAATTTAACTCAGATGACCATTATATCTACGACTGTGGGCAGGAATCCCTCAGAAGAAATGGAGTAGCCATCATGGTCAACAAAAGAGTCCGAAATGCATTACTTGGATGCAATCTCAAAATGACAGAATGATCTCTGTTCATTTCCAAGGCAAACCATTCAATATCACAGTAATCCAAGCCTATGCCCCAACCAGTAATGCTGAAGAAGCTGAAGTTGAACAGTTCTATGAAGACCTACAAGACCTTTTAGAACTAACACGCCCAGAAGATGTCCTTTTCACTATAGGGGACTGGAATGCAAAAGTAGGAAGTCAAGAAACACCTCAGATAACAGGCAAATTTGGCCTTGGAGTACGGAAAGAAGCAGGGCAAAGGCTAACAGAGTTCTGCCAAGAGAACACACTGGTCATAGCAAACACCCTCTTCCAATAACACAAGAGAAGACTCTACACATCGACATCACCAGATAGTCAACACCGAAATCAGACTGATTATATTCTTTGCAGTCAAAGACGGAGAAGCTCAATACAGACAGCAAAAACAAGACCAGGAGCTGACTGTGGCTCAGTTCATGAACTCCTTATTGCCAAATTCAGACATAAATTGAAGAAAGTAGGGAAAACTACTAGACCATTCAGGTATGACCTAAATCAAATCCCTTATCATTATACAGTGGAAGTGAGAAATAGATTTACGTGACTAGATCTGATAGATAGAGTGTCTGATAGAGTGTCCATCCCCATGGAAAAGAAATGCAAAAAAGCAAAATGGCTCTCTGGGGAGGCCTTGCAAATAGTTGCGAAAAGAAGAGAAGCAAAAATCAAAGGAGAAAAGGAAAGATATAAGCATCTGTATGCAGAGTTCCAAAGAATAGCAAGGAGAGATTAAAAAAGCCTTCCTCAGCAATCAATGCAAAGAAATAGAGGAAAACAACAGAATGGGAAAGACTAGAGATCTCTTCAAGAAAATTAGAGATACCAAGGGAACATTTCATGCAAAGAGGGGCTCGATAAAGGACAGAAATGGTATGGACCTAACAGAAGCAGAAGATATTAAGAAGAGGTGGCAAGAATATATGGAAGAACTGTACAAAAAAGATCTTCATGACCTAGATAATCACAATGGTGTGATCAATCACCTAGAGTCAGATATCCTGGAATGTGAAGTCAAGTGGGCCTTAGAAAGCATCACTACAAACAAAGCTAGTGGAGGTGATGGAATTCCAGTGGGGCTATTTCAAATCCTGGAAGATGATGCTGTGAATGTGCTGCACTCAATATGCCAGCAAATTTGGAAAACTCAGCAGTAGCCACAGGACTGGAAAAGGTCAGTTTTCATTCCAATCCCAAAGAAAGGCAATGCCAAGGAATGCTCAAACTAATGCACAATTTCACTCATCTCACATGCTAGTAAAGTAATGCTCAAAATTCTCCAAGCCAGGCTTCAGCAATAAATGAACCGTGAACTTCCAGATGTTCAAGCTGGTTTTATAAAAGTCAGAGGAACTAGAGATCAAATTGCCAATATCCGCTGGATCACAGAAAAAGCAAGAGAGTTCCACAAAAATATCTATTTCTGCTTTATTGACTATGCCAAAGCCTCTGACTGTGTGGATCACAATAAACTGTGGAAAATTCTGAGAGATATGGGAATACCAGACCACCTGACCTGCCTCTTGAGAAACCTATATGCAGGTCAGGAAGCAACAGTTAGAACTGGACATGGAACAACAGACTGGTTCCAAATAGGAAAAGGAGTACATCAAGGCTGCATATTGTCACCCTACTTATTTAACTTCTATGCAGAGTACATCATGAGAGATGCGGGTCTGGAAGAAGCACAAGCTGGAATCAAGATTACTGGGAGAAATATCAATAACCTCAGATATGCAGATGACACCACCCTTATGGCAGAAAGTGAAGAGGAACTCAAAAGCCTCTTGAAAGTAAAAGAGGAGAGTGAAAAAGTTGGCTTAAAGGTCAACATTCAGAAAATGAAGATCATGGCATCCGGTCCCATCACTTCATGGGAAACAGATGGGGAAACAGTAGAAACAGTGTCAGACTTTATTTTGGGGGACTCCAAAATCACTGCAGATGGTGACTGCAGCCATGAAATTAAAAGACACTTACTCCTTGGTAGGAAATTTATGGCCAACCTAAATAGCATATTAAGAAGCAGAGACATCACTTTGTCAACAAATGTCCGTCTAGTCAAGGCTATGGTTTTTCCAGTGGTCATGTATGGATGTCAATGTTGGACTATAAAGAAAGCTGAGCGCCGAAGAATTGATGCTTTTGAACTGTGGTGTTGGAGAAGACTCTTGAGAGTCCCATGGACTGCAAGGAGATCCAATCAGTCCATCGTAAAGGAGATCAGTCCTGGGTGTTCATTGGAAGGACTGATATTAAAGCTGAAACTCCAGTACTTTGGCCACCTCATGCAAAGAGTTGACTCATTGGAAAAGACCCTGATGCTGGGTGGGATTGGGAGCAGAAGGAGAAGGGGACGACAGAGGATGAGATGGATGGATGGCATCACCGACTCGATGGACATGAGTTTGAGTGTACTCCAGGAGTTAGTGATGGACAGGGAGGCCTGGCATGCTGCGATTCATGGGGTCACAATGAGTCAGACATGACTGAGTGACTGATCTGAACTGATCCATTCACCGGACCAATTACAGACAGAGAAATGATTTTAAAACATAAAGTAGACGTCATTCCCTTGTTTAAATCCCTCAACTGCTCCCTATGTCCTTGGAGTTAAATCCTGACTCCTTACCAGGACATGCAAGTCCCCATGTTCTGGCCCCCACTTCTCTCTGAAATAGAGAGAGAGAGAAAGAAAGAGTGTGTGTGTGTGTGTGTGTGTGTGTGTGTGTGTGTGTGTGCATGAGGGTGGGGTCATTTCAGAGGTCACATCTCATGATCTCCTGAGGTGTACCACTGCCCCTTCTGAGGGCCCCTAAGCCCTTGGCCTGCCTCCCCAAGGGCTCACTAAGCCAGAGGCCAAAGTGCCCCCCTCCTCATCACGTACCACCCAAGTCCTCATGCCCTTTCAGGGCTGGGGGAGGAGGGGTTAAAGGAAGGGGGATTCCGTGTACATAGTTATCTCCCCTTCCTCATAGCCCCCCAGATCTTTTGTACATTTTTACAGGGGTCCCCCTCCCAATAATCCCACTTCCTGGTTAATTAAATCCTAAGACTGGTAAAAAAAAAAAAAAAAGTTCAACAGCCCCTCTTCACCTCAATCTCCTCTCACTCAACCGAGCTCCAGTCACACAAGCCTTAGGATATTTTCTAGAATATACCAAAGTCTCTGCCATCTCGGGAAACCTGGAAGACTCCTGTGTCCCTACCCTACTACAGCAGGCTTTTTCTCTTCCCTCAAGTACCAGCCTCCAGGAAACCTCAAATAGCCAACACGCATGCCTTCCTTGACCACCATGGTTAAGGTACACTTGTTCTGCTCACCCTCATCAGCACATTCTTTGATTCCTTCCAAAACACGTTTAAATAATTCAAGATTTAATTCATGTCTCTGATGATTTTTTTTTCCTTCTTGCTGTCCTCCCTCCCTTCCTTCTCTTTTTTTCCACCTTATTATTTTGACCAGGGATCATATGAGGGCAAAAAAGGCAAAGATAAAGTAGCATATCAAGATGTCCACAGACATACAGACTTCCTATAACTCAGAGCCTGAGGAAATGTGCTAATTCTTTCACAAGGTTCGCATCAACAGGGAAGGTAAGTGTAGTGTTCTAAATACAAACTGATGAAGCATTAGGAATTATCTGAAAACTTTAACGGAGGAATATGATTATGACCTGAAACTTCCTTTTCTTAGGTTTTCAACTGTTTAAAACACTTTTACACTTACTTTTTGAATAATCATTATAAGAAATAGTTAATAGAAACAGCTTTTCAAGGAACTTCTGATATGAATACTAAACAACATCACCTAATGCATAAGTAAAATTAAAATTGAATAAAATTCAGAAAACTATTTCTGTCATATTCTGGAGGGTTTAACATAATTATATCTATATTTTGAGAAAACATTTCTAAATTTTCATTTTGTTTAACAGACAATTGATTTTTAAGCTTTTTGATGTTAAAAAAAATATCCAGTGAGGTCTACTTTGGTTTTGAAAGTTTACTATAATTTTTGAAGACCTGCTTACTTATTTGTATCAACTTAAAAAAAGACCCCAAACACTGCTTAATTGAATCAGCTTAATACCAGAATTAAAACTCTATAAGAATGCCAGGATTTAATATATGAATAATGCTACAATGTATAAAGAAATCATCCTGAGCACTGATTAACAAAGATATTTTTCTTTCTATTTTTTATTCAAAGATGGAGAAGGAAATGGCAACCCACTCCAATATTCTTGCCTGTAAAATTCCATGGACAGAGGAGCCTGGCAGGCTATAGTCCATGCGGTTGCAAAGAGTCGGATACGACTAGGCAACTTTCACTCACTTCCAATACACAAGTGAAAACCCAGAGCCTAGCACAGTGTTTGGCGTGTGGTAGATGCTGGATGAATTTGCCAAATGAACTGAATGTTCAAGAAATGGCCAAGCTGGAGAAAACCTTAGGCCATGAGGTTGTAGTCTTGAGTCTACTCCTGATACTCATGAAAAACTAATTTCCAATAATTTCCAATTTTCTAGGGAACCTTTCAAAGACAGAGTCCAGTAAATAACATCTTCCGAAGAAATAATTCTCCACATAAAATGAATCTTTGAATATAACTGTGTAAACCCATTTGCTTGTTAAAAAGTTGATCACTATCTTCCATAAAAAAAACAAAACAAAAAACTCTATATCTAATTACCTCAGTTCAATTCAGTCGCTCAGTCATGTCCGACTCTTTGCGACCCCATGAATCGCAGCACGCCAGGCCTCCTTGTCCATCACCAACTCCCGGAGTTCACTCAAACTCACGTCCATCAAGTCAGTGATGCCACCTAGCCATCTCATCCTCTGTCATCCCCTTCTCCTCCTGCCCCCAATCCCTCCCAGCATCAGGATCTTTTCCAATGAGTCAACTCTGTGCATGAGGTGGCCAAAGTATTGGAGTTCCAGCTTTAGCATCAGTCCTTCCAGTGAACACCCAGGCCTGATCTCCTTTATGATGGACTGACTGGATCTCCTTGCAGTCCAAGGGACTCAAGAGTCTTCTCCAACACCACAGTTCAAAAGCATCAATTCTTTGGCACTCAGCTTTCTTTATAGTCCAACTCTCATATCCATACATGACTACTGGAAAAACCAAAGCCTTGACTAGACGGACCTTTGCTGACAAAGTAATGTCTCTGCTTTTTAATATGCTCTCTAGGTTGGTCATAACTTTCCTTCCAAGGAGTAAGCATCTTTTAATTTCATGGCTGCAATCACCATCTAATTACTTAGATCTAATTACCTAGATCTCTCCATTAAAAAATACTTCCAATTCCTTTAAACTTTCAGTGAACTAAAATAAGATTTATCTAAGTTTTGAATATTGGACTTGACACCTTTCCCTCCTTACACCCAGGTTATACATCATTATAGTTTTTCACTGCTAATAATATCTTCTAAAATTATCATGTTCTTCAATTTTGGATGCCATTAATCAAGAAGTATTATAATCGTGTTATTTGATGCAACAGTAATAAAGGAGTTTAATAGAACACTCCATATACAGCAGGGACCCAAAATGCTACAGCCTCAAATAAGAAGGACGTGCACCATGGAAAGCGGCAGCAGGAGAACCTGCTTGTCTCAGCCTTGACAACAGATGAAGGGTGGGGGGAAAGAAACATGTCCCCTGGGGACTGGAACCATAAAAGGCAATGCTTATACAGGTCTGAAAAATATGAATTCACCAGTGTGGTCAAAAACTCCTAGGCAAAGAATGTAATGTACACGGGCTCAGGTTAATAGTGCCCCCAGCAAGTGGCAGAAGCAAACACAAATCCTTCCTGCAAGAACTCAGCTTCTCTGTCCAGACCCACAGCAACTGTAAGATGGCTCTGATTGTAGGATTTGTCTCAATTTCAGAGACGATGAATTGCAAGAGAAAAATGTGCATCCTAGAACTGACGGAATACTACATGTTCTCTAACTGCTCCCTGCTGTTCACAGGAATGCCATGTTCACCCCTGAACTGTCATCGGGTACCCAGGGGCCTTCCCGTACACTGCTGGTCTGCAGATCTTATTACACTGTTACTGGAGTTGCTGTGTAGACAATCACATACTCTATACAGAATGACAGTTTTGCTTTTTGTCTAGCAACCTAATAACTTTTCTTCTTTATTTTTATTATTCTTACTCTTATTTTTTCCTTAATTTTATTATCTTGTACCAGTACAACCCTAAATAGAAATGATGCTAGCAGACATATTTGTTTCTTTATTTTAAAGGAATGCTATTAATATTTCACCATTTAATAAAATTTCCTGTGGGTATCTGGTACATACTCTTTATTAAATTAAACAAGTTTTTGTCATGAATCATCTGTAATTAATACTTTTACTTAATCCATCAAAACAAAATGTCTTTTTTCCAATCTACTAGTGTGGTTAATTATAGTCATAGATTTTAAATCATCTTTACACTTACGGGATCAAGCCATCAGATTCAGAAATTTGTTTTAATCTGATGATAGTTTTCACATTGATTCATTTAGCAAATAATTTATCTAGACTTTCTGCATCTATGTTTTAGATGAAACTGTCTTATAATTTTCCTTTCTCATATACCTGCTATCTTGTTATGATGTCAAGGTTATACTAGCCTCATAAAATGAGCTCACTTTATATATATATATTTTTCATTCTTTCAAACAATCTCTGTAAGATGGGGTTATCTCTTTCTTGAGGTTTTGGTAAAACTTGTCTGGAAAATTATCTGGACCTGGTGGTTTTGGCCTGTTTATGTGTGTATGTATATGAAAGGCAAAAGGTGGAGATTTTAAACTGGATTCAATTCCTTTAATGATTATGGTTCTACTCAAGTTTGCGTCTTAAGTGAGAATTTTAACCTATATTTTTCTGGGATGTAATCTATCTCATCAGGGATTTTTAATTACTAGTATAAAACCATAATTCTTAAAATGAATTTTTTAAAAATCTGTAGCAACATTTTCCCTTGTTCTCTTTTATTTTGTTCCTGATTTAACCTGCAAAATACTCCTTCATTATTTATCCGTATTTTCATAAAAATTATTTAATGATTTTTTGTCAACCCTTTGTTTCATCTTTATTTTCTATTAAAATGTTTTTGCTCTTAATCCTTTATCCTTCTTATACTTCTTTTTCTCTGTTATTCTTTTTCTAACTTCTTAATTTAGCTGCTTAGTTTACGAATTTTCAGCAATTTTTAAATTCTTCTACCCAACACCCTAGTGCTACCACTAGACTCCGATTCATTTTAAATGTGAAACCCTCAGCTTTAGGAAGAGAGAGCTCCTTGGTCCTCAGAGTATTATAAATTCAAACTCTAGCAGCACCTGAAGGTGACGCTTGCAATTTTGATTTCTACGGAGATATGCTTTCCCTTGGCGCGATAACTAGGCAGAATCAGATAAGATTTGTCGCCCCATGTTGGTAAACAGATTCTTTTTCTGATACACCTCTTCATTAAGAAAATCTGGAAATGAACGCCAAGTTCAAAATTTCATTCTGTGTCTACTCAGACATTTATTATTTTTTTTCTATACTCCCATGACTTTATTTTTTTATTTTTTTTAAGTTTTAATTTTTACTTTATTTTACTTTACAATACTTATTTAGAAAGTACTTTGCTGAATACACTCTTGAAACAGTACCCCCCATGACTCCTAACGGAGTATTTAACTTCCCCAAACAATATTTACCCCAACTGGTATATGTTGTTGACCTGTGGTTGTTTGTATCTGTCCCCTCCCCTGCCAGAATTTAAGCTCCAAGAGAAGAGGGGCTTCTTTTGACTGGTTATTTCCCATTTTTCAGTCAGACGCTTGTTAAGGCAAAAGCAAAAACCTTTGTAAAAAATGAGATAGAACACAGATACTGCTTTCCTCTGAACTATGATAGGTACATAGCCATCACAAATTCTCTCAGAGGATATCTTTATGGGTATGAAATACATCATATGAGAAAAGTACACTCCAAACACAGTGTGTACAGTTTAAAGAGTATTCAGTGAGCACTCATGTAAGCACAGCTGAGGTCATGAAATAAAACAATATCAGAATCAAGATGCCCCTGCCATGTGCCCCACTTTTATCACCAACCCCTCACCTCCCCCAGAAGTAACTTAATGACCCCATCCATCTACCACAAAATACTCATTCTTAGAGAATCAAGAATTAACTTGATGGAGAAAAATTATCATCAGAGTTATTAATTATGTTTCAGCCTTAAGAAACTATTTTATCTCACTACCCACCTAGGAGACTCTAGAAAACACTTTGAATTAGCAGATATAAGAATTACAACAACTGGAATCACAACTTTTCCAGAATATTAACTATGCTGTAATATATCCAAGAAGCTATTTAAGGAAACATATACATCAGCAAATAGCCTCATAATCATCACCGTCAACCTGAAGGGCATTTGAGATGACAGAATTTAACATCTCTACCAACTTAAAAAAGGAGACTCAAACCTTTCAAGTTCTTTCTTTTGTCCTCCAAATGCAATCACAGTTCTAATAGCCGCTAAGACCTCTTCAGCTACTGCTCCAGCTTTTGCATATGCCAAAAGTTCTTTATCAGTAAATGAAGACAGTATCTGTTTAAAAATGCAATTGCAGATAATTTAAATTTTTTAACAAGTTAATTTTACCTTTTGTACACAAATGCCGCTTGTACAAAGTATTCTGTACTGTATATAAATCTTTTACTTGTCTTTGGTTATGAAGTCCTATTTTTTAGTATACATATTGTAGCCATTTATTTTTTGACTGAGATGGTATATAATAAAGCAAAATTTCAACTTTCTCACTATACACCATGGATTCTCATACAAATAAATAAATCTGGGACTTTGGGTGAGATTTTACATCTTAAAAAAAGTGTATACTCTAAACATTAATAAATACAGAAAATGGGGCAGTATATAAAAAAAATAGGTGTACTCAACATAGCAATTGCTAAGTACACCCTGGTTCAGAAACACCAAGGTAGGAGGCCAGGAGAACACGAGGACCAAGCACTGTGCAGCGACAGGACCTCAGGAAGGTTTCGAATGGCAGGGAAGCAGAGTTCCTTCCGGCAGGGTTTCTCAGCACCACATTAGGCCACCATGGAGGTCTCTTTTATGGACGCTCTTTGGTTTTTTTGTTTGGTCCCTGAGCATCTGTTCTCTGGAAGGAACAGTACCGGGTCCTTTATATACACAGGATCTCCTTCACTGATTCTTCTCAATTGTACCAAGAAGTAGGCATTATTTCCCCCTCAATACATGAGGAAATAGAATGAGAAAGAGGTCAAGCCGTTTGCTAGTAAGTGCAATATCCAGGATTTAAGGCTTCACAGTATGAATCAACAGTCACTGGAGTGAATCTCTCTCTAAAACCAGCCACTGACATGTGTGGAATCCCAGAGGGCTCTGTGAGTAAAACTGTCAACCGACGAGGGCAAAGGACTACTATTTTTACCTGAAATGCTTGACTAGTCAACCATCTAAATATTGCACACAAGAATTCAAATCAAATTCTGAGTAAATATATTATACTCTTTCAATAAATAATTTATAGCATCTGTGGACTCATTTGTATAAGTAATAACAGTCTATGCCTTCTTATCATAAAAAATTCAAAGTTGTTTTAAGAGTGCATTTCTTCCTCTGCTGCATGTGCAAGTAACAGGAGCTACGGCAGATGCAGGAATGGGTGGCTGAGGGAAACGAACCTTTACCAACCAGGTTCCACGGCAGATGTTGCACGGTGGGCACCTTCCTCTTTGGTTCCCCAAACAACAACCCACTGACGCTCTAGACCTTCCTGACCTCTCAGAATGACCCGCCTAGGGCTGCCCTATCACATCTGCCAGAATTGCTCACAGCGCTGGGCCTGACCCAGGGAGATCACTGTCATCCCTGAACAAGCAGGTCTGCATAAGGCAAGAGGTGCCTACAGTACAGTTTAGCTCTGCTTCTCTGCTCTTGTTGAAAACCTCAGCCATCAACCACACCAGAAGCAGCTGACAACAGAAGACTAGCAGAACTATTTTTGAATGAGGAGTTTCAAAACGTGCTATTCTAATTTATTGTTGAAATATCAAGTACCATTCCAACTGATTCAATAAACCTGGCTTCTCTATGACCTTCCATAATGATAAGCATATCCTTAGGCAAGACTACGGTAGAATGTTCATGAAGTGTTTTGTTTTTTAACAGATCGTGTCTATTGAAAGAAAAAAAAGACACTTTTAAATACTCTCAGTGATGTGAAAAGTCAACTTTACTGTTCCTCTAATATAAAATAACAGAATGGTGATACTTTCATTATTACAATCAACCACCTAAATGATATCAAATTTCACTAACTCATCCCTTCTTCTAAAGGCTGCTATTTATTTTTAACAAAGCCTAATTGTCCTAGTGCCAGACACATGAAATTGTTATTCCTGTTCAGTTAAAAGCTAAACTCAAGTCACTTTATACTGTTCAAACTAATACATTCAGAAGCAATAGTTTTGTCCATGACAGATGTTTTGGCCTTCATCTTTGTCCCTTTTTTCCAGTTCTCAGTGTAGGTCTTTATTTCATTTTGTTTGGGATAATTTATACATGCTTTATTTTTTTAGACTTGTTATTCTGAGATAATTGTAGACACAAAGGCAATTCTAAGGAAGACAGTCAGATCCCATAAACCCTTTATCTGGTGCTCCCCAAACAACAACATCTCCAACATCTCTTCAGAACAAGATCCCAGCCAAAAATTTAACACAACATTAATTTAATGTTATTCAGATTTACCAGTTTTACATGCACTCGTGTGTGTGTGTGTGTGTGTGTGTGTGTGTGTGTTAGTTCCAAGCAATGTTATCATCTGCTAGATTCATGTGACGACAGTCACAACACAGAACAACTCCATCACAAGGATCCCTCAGGCCTGCTTTTTGTAGCCACAGCCACCTCCTTTCCTACTCCTCATTTCTCCCCCCTCCATACCATCCCTAACACCTGAAAACCACTAAACTGTTCTGCCTGTTATTTTGTCATTTCAAAAATATTATGTAAATGGAGCATAACATATGTGACCTTTCGGGACCGGCCTTTTTCACCAAGTACAAATCTCTAGCGACTCATCCAGGTTGTGTGTGTATCAGTACTACTTTCCTTTTTATCATTGGATGTACCACAGTTGCTCAACCAGTAACCTGTTCAAGAGTGTCTGGGGTTGTTTCAGTTTAGGGCTATTACCGATAGAGCTGCTATGAACACTTGAATACAGATTGAGTGAATACATGAACATAATTTCTCTTAGATAAACGTCCAATGCAACTGCTGGATTGTATGGTAATTGCATGTTTACTTTTATAAGAAATTGCAAACTATTTTTTCAGGTTGGGTACCATTTTACGTTCCCACCAATAATACACGAGTGACCCTGTTTCTCTGCGTCTCAGCAGCATTTGGGGTTTCACTTTTATTTTAGCCATTTTGGTAGATGCATAATGGTATCTCGTTGCAGTTTAATTTGCTTTTCACTGACAACTAATGCTGTTAAACAACCTTTCATGTGCTGACCTACCACCTGTATAACCTCTCTGATGACATTTGTTTATCTCTTCTGCCCATTCTCTAACTGGTTCATTCGGGGTTGTTTTTTTTCCTTAATATATATATATATAATTGAAGTATAGCTGACTTACAGTGTCTCAGGTGCACAGCAAGGTGATCCAGTTATACATAAACACACATTATTCTTCAGATTATTTTCCATTACAGGTTATTACAAGATATTGACTATAGTTCCCTGTGCTATACAGCAAACCTTTATTGCTTGTGGCATATTTATTTTTTAATTAGAAATCTAGCATTCTATTTATACTAAGTCAAACAAGGAATCAAAGTGTCATCAATTTTTTTTAGTTAGGCAAAAATTTGTAAGTTTTCTAAAAAATATATATTATACATACTATTTATATATATGTAGACAAAAGCTTTTCTACTATGCTTGATAAAGGCTTGAGAAAGAACATTTAAAAAAAAGAGATGGAGAGATTGGAAAACATAAACTAAATGAAATGCCAGCACTGAATAAGAAATAGAAAGTGAAACAAACTAAATAAAATTAAAGATCATTATACAGTCCAGTGGTTTTGAAACATGGTTGCTTATTAGAAACATATCTGGAACTCTGGAGGAAAAAGCAATACCTAGGCATTGGTAGTTTTCAAAAAATTCCAAGATAATTCTAATATGTATCTGGATTTTAAAAAGTGATTATAGGTTTTTCTATTAAATAGTAGTTTTGGTGATTTTTTTTAACTATCAAATTTTGAGAGTTCCTTATATATTAGATAAAGACTAATCCTTTGTCAGATATGTGACGTGCATGTTACTTTTTTCCCAGCTTGTAGCTTGTTTTTTCATCTCCTTTACATGGTTTTCACAGAGCAAGAGTTCCTGCTTTTGGGGGAAAGCAGATAAAGTCTTCCTTCTTCTAGGGGTGATTGTATTAAATTGGTGTCAATGCCTCTTTGCATGTCTGCTAAATTTTTCCAGTAAAAGTTGTGTGTGCCTGGAGAATTCTTTTTCAGGAGCTCAGAACTTACCAAATGGATTTCTTTAATCACCATTTCTTTTTAGTTGTTCTGGATATCACAATATTCATAGGTGACATAAAAATCTACTGGTATCAACCTTTTACCACTTATCACTTTGGGTTCAATCACCAAATATGATTTAGAAATCTCCTGGGAAAAGAAAGGCCCAAATTCCTGCTCTTTCTGTTGTTCCTTTTCCCTTCCTGATGCTCCAATATGCCTTGTATCACTTTCCTTCTGTTTGAAGAACTTCATTTTAGCCAGTCTTTACTAGGAGGGATGCTAAGGCAAAGTTACTCTATAGTCTTCCATGGTCTGGGAATGTTTTTGTCTCCCCCATCATTCCTAAAAAATACTTTAACCAAGTATCCACAGTTGACAGGTCTTTTCTTTAAAGACTTGAAAAATAATTTGCCACTTCCTTCTGGTCTTTATGGTTTCAGGTAAGAAATATATTGTCATTCAAATCAGTGTTCCCTGTAGGTAATGTGCTGTTCATCTTTAGCCAATTTCAACTTTTTCCTCTGTCTTTAGTTTTCAATGATTTAACTATGACGTGCTTTAGCATGGATTTCTTTGGGTTTATCCTGCTTGAGGTTAGCTTAGCTTCTCGGAGCTGAAGGTTTGTCTTTCACAAATCTTGGACATTCTCAGCAATTATTTCTTCCAATGTTCCTTCAGCCTCACTCCTCTCCTTTCTTTTGGGACACTGATGGTCACAAATGTTCCACATGGTACTACTGTCCCACAGGTCCCTGAGGCGCTTTCATTTTCTGTTTCATGCTGGGTGACTTGTATTATTCTCTTTTCAGTCCACTGACTCTATCCCGTCCTCTGCACTCAACAAGAGTAACCCCTCCATCGTGACTTTTGTTCTACGGCTGTACCTTTCAGTTATCTAATTCCATTCTGTCCTTTTTTCTTAATTTCTTTTTCACTGCTGATATTGTCTATTTCTTTTTGTTTTAGAATAATTAGTAATTGATTAGTGAAATATTTTTCTGATGACTATTCCAAAATCCATACCAAACAATACTGACATATGAATTATATCAGCACTTGTCAGTTAAGTGTTTTTTTCTCATTCAAGTTGTGATTTTCGTAGTTCTTGGTATGACAAGTGGTCTTCTTTTAACTATATTTTGGGTGTGGTGTCTATTATGTTAGGAGAATCTGGGTCCTATTTAAAGTCTTTTATTTTAGCAAGCAGTTACCCTTTGGGGATTTAGCATATAATTCTTAACCTACTTCTGTGAGTTGTGGGTCAACTCTGAATGTGTTTTACATTCAGAGTGTTTGTGGTATGACTTTCATCAGCATGGTTTGTCTGCAATTGCTGGGGCCCCTGCTTCTGTTACCTGAGGGAGTGAAAGTGTTCTTAAGGTTGGACCCCCTCATGTAGCAGTAGGATATGGTAGTTTCCCTCCCCTTTGCCCCTTAGCTGACCCAGTGTCTCTGGGCTGGGCTAGAAAATTGTGTGCAGAGATCAAAAGAGACTTTCTGGAGTAGAAAGCTTGCTGGGGCCAAGCCTCTTCCTGTTCTGCCTTCTTGCCCCTGGCCTCTGAGGTATAGAAGAGAGCCTCAGAATCACAGGGACAAAGCAGCTTCCTCCACCGGGCCTCATTTCTTTTTTAATAAGACTGACAACCAGACAGTTGAAGGTTCTGTTTATTAAACAGTATCTGAAAGATTAACTTACTGCTTTCCCCCCTAACTTAACTAGAACAAACATCAATACATTTTAGAACAGTTTTTCAGCAAATACTGATATGAAGAATCTGCTACCTGACTTGCCTAGCATGCTGGTAAACAGAAAAATCAATTAACACAAAGGCTTTTGCCAAATATGTCAACAGAGATGCAGTTTAGCCACCAAGAACACTATTCAAACACTGTGTTAGTCTCAACAATAAATTAATAAGAGTTCTCATAACTTCAATTTCTTCCTCTGTTAAATGAGATGATGTCTACACTTTACAAGAACATGTATTTCATGCGTTTGAGGAAGAACATAACATGATGGAATGAGGGGGAAAATATTCTACAAACTTCTACTTCATATGTAGAAAATATTATAGCTGAATATTGGAAAAAGTATAACTAACATTTACTAATTTGGGGGGAGATTAAGATATGTTGTTATTTTATACTCTGAAATTCCTTGAGATTTTTTAACCTAAAAAAAGTGGAATCTGGGTAACAAGGTCCTATTATATAGTAGAGGAAACGGTATTCAATAGCCTGTGACAAACCATAATGGAAAAGAGTATGAAAAATAATGTATATATATGTATATCTGAATTATTTTGCTGAGCAGCAGAAATTAACACAACATTGTAAACTAACTGCATTTCAAAAAATTTTTTAAAAAAGAGAAAAAAAATATGTATTTGCCTGACACAGTAGATACTTTAAAAAATGGCAGTTACCGTTTATAACAGCAAAACGATATCCAATCTACAGGCTTAAATATTTTAATTTCTTAATACAGCCTGATTTGTTTTGTGTTAGGCTTGGGTTTGCTTGGCCCTCCGTTATTCTACATCCTTTTGCCATGTGAATGTGTAGCGCTGTCTCTCATTTTTCTAAGAAACTACACACCAGGCCAATCTCTCCACAGCCACCTACACTCACAGGAAATCAATTCAGAATGAACACCACACCCAGTCTCAAGAGGAAGGCCTCCCTGCAGAGGTGGGGAGGGCCATTTGCATTGCTTTGCTTTCGTGACAGAGAGGGAACCACAGACCTCAGATGTATGTGCATTAGGGGCTAGAAAAAACCTCTTTTAGAAAAACTGTCTTCAAACCAATGGACTTAAGTATGTATAAACACAGAGCCATTTATAATGCTGACAAAACTGTTCTGCCAACAAAATAAATAAAATCTACAAAACACTGACATCAATAATGGTAACTGAATGGGACTTACGTGTTAGTCACTGAACTTGAAGCTCTACTTGTGAACGTGGAACTGTCTACCGGGGACACAGCTCTCCGAGAGCCGAGCATGCCTTCTGCATGAAGGCAGGGAAGGAGACGGGAGAGCTCCATCTTTCCCTTCCCCCAATAACAGCACAGAGTCTGGGTGGGGACAACTTAGTGAGCTCACATCTGCCTATTCCCACTGACTGTGAACGGAAGATTTAACACCAAGATTGAACAGAAGATTTAACATCATCGTCAGTGTCGGGGTCATCATGTGACAAAAACAGCCTCTACTGGAGGAGTTGTGGGGTGTTTTTTGAGAGTGGAGAAGTTTAATAGCCTGGATTCACAGGCTTCACACCTACCTTTGCCCAGATAGCAGCTGACAGGCCAAGAACAGGACTGACGGCCAGAATCACAAGGGTGAGCTTCCAACCTCTTGTAAATCCTACTATAAAACCGGTCAAGAATGTCGCCATTGCCTGAAAGAACATTCCGATTTTGTCACCAATTCCTTCATTAATTTTGGAGACGTCACTGAAAGAACAGTGTTAGAAATAAACATCACGATTATGAACACCAGAACTTTTCTCCTGATTCTAGTTGATTGTTTGTTGGTCTCAGTGGGGGGTAAATCAGTTTACATCTAGGATTTTGCTCAGGAACGTCCCCAGCAAGTATCATGGCGCCGCCCTAATGCTCACTCCCACAGGATGTCTTGGGTCTGGCAAGTCCAATCCCTCATTCACTACCAGTCATGCAGGACCTCTTCATGCCCTGCCAGGGTTCTGGGAACAAAAAGACGCACGAGGCACGATCAAGACTCAGAAGGAATTTAGTTTCAGAATTACTTCTGAGGGATGGGCATTACCTCCAGGGATCACCTCCTGACACATTTTATGACCTCGCTTCCATTTTAAAAGAATAAGAAGCACACGTCAGAGTTCAACACACACCCAGGTACTTACTCTGTGAGGCGGGTGTTAAGTTCTCCAACGTCATGCACATCAAACCAGCCTATCTCCTGTTGCATGATGGCATGGAAAAACTGTTTTCTGATTCTGTGTACTTGTCTTCCAGCGGCCAGACACCAGAACGAGACCTGGATGTAAGCGGCAATAAGCACGCCAGCACCAATTCCAGAGTAATAGTAGGCGTACCTGGAAAACAGCAAGAAAGCTGCCCACACGCCACTTTCTCATCAATGCACTGTCCCCAGCAGACCACCCGCCCTGCCCTTTTCAGTCATCTGGCAACCTCGCCCTCCTTCAAAGCAGCACTGATGGTCAGCATCCAACTATAGACACCCTGGTAGAATGTCTTGGTGAAGAGTGTGCTTTCTGTTCTGGCTCAAATCCCAGCTCTTAACTGCGATACAGGCTGACTTCACCTTTCAAAGTCCCAGTTTTCTAACTGGCAAAATGGAGATAAGAACTGTAACACAGTGGGACTTCCCTGGCAGTCCAGCAGTTAAGACTCCATGCTTTCATTGCCAAGGGCATGGGTTCAATCCCTGACTGGGGAACTAAGATCCCGTATGCCTCGTAACACGGCCAAGAAAAAGAACCGTAACACACTAATATATAAGAACACTTGCGTCTGTGCCTGGCACCCAGTTAGCGTGTAGAGAATGCCAGTTATTGTGAAAGACGTGAGTGGTGCCTAAAAGCATCACAGCATTAGGTGAGGTCTACCAGTGTCATCCTGCACACCTGGATTACCCCTATATCAGCTGAACACTTGGGATGGTTTCTGCACACTGGGGAATGGAAAGAAGGGACAGAACTTGCCAGAAAGTGAAACCAAGAGATGGAGATGGTCACCTGACCTTTTGGGTTATTAATCTGCCAGACAACTGAGAATAAAAAATGTTTTTATATCATCTGCCCAACTGGCCATCATGAGTTATCCTGAAATGCTTAGTGAATCAAGTAGCAGGACCCCCAGTTTAAATTCTAACGATAAAAAGAATGAGCATCTTCTAAAACCAGACCCTTGATTAACTAGAAATGCCAAATTTATATTTCCTTATCTGAGTCTTCATACAGAAAAAAGCAAACAACTCATGTGCCTCACTAAGCAATTACTTTTTAGGTAAAAACAAACATTCAAAAATGAACTATAGGATTCCAATATTTCCACTTTTAAAAGTTCACAACTTGCCACCCTCAAAGAAAAAATTTATATGAATCATGCAGAAACTGTAAAAATGGTGATGTAATAACCAGATAATTGCTGATATCGATGCTCACAGCCTGATGTAAACATATCTTCCCCAAGTTATACCTGGTAATGCACAATGTCTTTATCAGAGAAGATAGAATTAGAATACTAAATTTTAGTTAATATATAACTCAATATTTATTATCCAAGTGTTAAT
The DNA here is from genome assembly GCF_016772045.2 of Ovis aries. Lineage (NCBI taxonomy): Eukaryota > Metazoa > Chordata > Mammalia > Artiodactyla > Bovidae > Ovis > Ovis aries. The sequence goes on along the minus strand of NC_056057.1, from coordinate 34,234,484 downwards.
GATACAGCAAGAGATAGCTAAAAAGAAGCCTCATTTAACCAGTGGAACATGTGCTTTGAAAATGAGCTAATGTATTGTAAGCCACCAGTCTACGTTTACTCAGAAAAAAATACCTGTATTTAAGCATTTATAAGATGATTACAGGCTTCCTGGGCGGTTCAAATGCTAAAGAATCCACCTGCTATGCGGGAGACCTGGGTTCGATCCCTGGGTTGGGAAGATTCCCTGGAGAAGCTAACAGCTACCCACTCCAGTGTTCTGGCCTGGAGAATTCAATGGACAGAGGAGCCTGGCAGGTTACAGTTCATGGGGTCGCAAAGAGTTGGACATGACTGAGAAACTTTCACTTTGAAGATGATTATAAGACACTGTTTTTCATCAATATTAAAAAAGTGCCTCTCCATAAGAGTATCTGGAGGTGTTTGCTTCTCAACTTTCAAAATATGTCCATTTTCTTCAAACCTACTAGAGTACCTACAGGATAGTGTGAAATCATTTTCTTCTGAATCACCAACTCATGCCTTTGGACATGTTTTATAAGCTGTTCTGAGAGCAGACTTCAGGGTAAGTAAATCATTAATGAAAGCTTCCAAAGTGAGTTAAGCTTAAAAGGACTATATTTATATTGGAATGTCTTGTTTCATTGTTCAGAATAAGATGCTATATTTTTAAAAATCCTGTTAACTGATCTCATTACATCATGACTAAAGCTATTCAAGAAGCAAACTAATAATACAAAGCCATTGCAAATAATGTGATTCTTAACTGCATTTTAAACAAGCTCACTTTGAATCCCTCTAATTTCCCAGCAGATGATATTCTATATTTACCAATGCATACATCAGTCTGATCCGGGCTCAGCCTTCCCTTTAGAGTGTCTTATGCAGCAAATTCTTTTAAGAAAAAAGCCTATATTGTATCCTCCTAAAAAACTAACAATGATGTTGGTCCCCTCAAAACTTTGAATCTTTATTATAATAGTGCAAAATTTTAAACTTTATTACAATTGGATTAAGACAGAAAGGCTTAGCAATAGTAAAAAGATGTCTACTTACGTGGTCATTTCCTTCTCCAGCTTCTTGCCATACTCTGTTCTGTCTATAGTACCTAGTTCACCACAAAACAAACATACACTGTTATGTTTCTTTATTTTCCATTAAAAATATGCATATAAATAGAACTTCCTCCACAGTCCAGTATTAATAATCTGCCTTCCAATGCAGGGGACACAGGTTCAATCCTTGGTCAAGGAACTAAAATCCCATATGCTGTGCATGACAACTAAGCCCTCACGCTCTGGAGCACCCATGCCACAGCCGGAGAAGCCCACGTGCCCTGACAGGAGAAGCCCATGGGCCCGACAGGAGAAGCCCACGCGCCCCAACAGGAGAAGCCCACGCGCCCCCCAAAAACTCCCACATGCTGCAACTGAGACCCGACACAGACCAATGAGGGAATTTCAAAAAGATAAGCATATACAAATGAATCAAAGCTGTGTCACTTAACAACTTACACAAAAATAGGTTGAACTAATTTAACTGCAATTATCTATAAGCATCAGGGCATCTGCGCAAATCCTTTACTACTGGCTGTGTGCAACCACACACACTAAATTCAGTGAAGCTTATTTGCGAGAAGAAAGCTGCATTGATTAAGAAGCAGTCTGTCAGCCGAGATACTACTGTCCCTGGATTAAAATGTTTTATGAAATTCCACTCCAAGATGACATGGAGAAAAATCTTTTCTGTGGGCTTTGTCCTGATAAATATCAGTGCAGACTGGACCCTAAACCATTTAGTATTTCAAACTGAACACCACATTTCTTCAGTTTTATTTTTAAAATGTAAGGTACAAAGAAGAAAGTAATAAACGCCAGTGAGCTCATTATGCAGTATTAGCAGGTGTTAACGTTTTAGGACAAGGTACATTTAAACAACACCTCCCTCCACACACACACACACACGTGCCTGCATGCACTAGCCACTGTTCATATTCTGGTGTGAATTTTTTTCAGATTTTATTTTCTATATGCAATTTTACACATACATCAATACACATACATGCTTATTTTGAAAGAAAGAATCACAGTTCACATTCAGTGGCCAATTTTCCATGTCAGTACGTGTGTACATGGGGCCTCCCCAGTGGCTCAGTTAGTGAAGAATATGTCTGCAGTGTGGGGGACCTGCGTTTGATCCCTGGGTTGGGAAGATCCCCTGGAGAAGGGAATGGCTACCCACTCCAGTATTCTCATCTGGAGAATTCCATGAAAAGAGGAGACTGGCAGGCTATAGACAATGGGGTCGCAAAGAGTCAGACACGACCGAGTGACTTTCACATGTGTGTATATGTGTATCTTTGTTTTTTCAAAGTCTCATCTATTTCAGTTGCTTCCAGCCTTACTGTTACATGCAATGCCCCATTAAACATACCTGTCCACATATATTATATATGGTGAATATTTTTGTAGGATACATTACCATAATCAAGATGGCTGGATCAATGCAGAGAGCACACTTTAAATCTTGTAGTCATTTCAAAAGTTACAATGAAACGTAAGAGGGCCTGGTTCAGGTGAGTGAGCTCTTGACAGGTATGGGAAAGAAGAGGAAAAGTTTCTGGCAAAGAGAGCAACACTGCATGTGTGAAGAATGAGTAAGCTGCTTTGGCAGGAGTATGGGTGTGTTGTGTGGATGGAAGGAGGTGGATACATGGTTGAAAAGATCATCCAGGCTCCCTTCTGCTGCTGCTAATTCACTTCAGTCTTGTCCGACTCTGTGTAACTCTATAGACGGCAGCCCACCAGGCTCCCCAATCCCTGGGATTCTCCAGGCAAGAACACTGGAGTGGGTGGCCATTTCCTTCTCCAATGCATGAAAGTGAAAAGTGAAAGTGAAGTCGCCCAGTTGTGTCCGACCCTCAACGACCCCATGGACTACAGCCTACCAGGCTCCACCGTCCATGGGATTCTCCAGGCAGGAGTACTGGAGTGGGGTGCCATTGCCTTCTCCGAGGCTCCCTAGGTATGGTATATAAAAACTAGTAGACATTATGTGTATATGAGTGTACATATATATGTACATGTATATGTGTGTGTATATGTACCTATATATACTTTTCTTCAGATTCTCCAACATATTGAGTAGAGTTCACTGCGCTACACAGTAGATCCTTGTTGGTTATCTATTTCATATCCAGTAGTGCATACATGATAATCCCAACCTCCTAATTAATCCCTCCCCAAGAAGCAAAGTCAAATATTTCAGTGTAGCTTTTATTTTAATAAAATACTTGCTTAGATTCTTGACCACTTTCTCCCCTGGCTTCCAGAACCTCATTCTCCTCGTCCTCCCGTAACTCTGATCCCTCTCTCTTACTCTTCTCCACCAGTTCCTCATGCCCTCTCCTCCCTCCCTGCTGCTGCCCCTCAGAATTTTACACTCACCCCCAGGGTGGCCTCTGCCACCTGTGCAGCTTCAGTGACTCCTGCATCTGTCCGGGAGCCACTCAAATCCTCTCCTTCCTCACAGCCAATGTCTGGTTCAGGTCCCCATCACCTCTTACATCTGCTCTAACAAGAGCCTCCTAACTGGCTCTTCGGATCCCATCAAGTCTTTATCTTGCCACCACATCTTCTATTTGGGAACAAAAATGTAATTATATTGCCTCTGTTAATAACCTTAAATGACAGTCCACTGGATAAAGGACAAAGTCCAAGAGCCATAACAAGCCCTATTAGTCCCTTTGCAATCTTACCACAATAAGCCACACAATGACTTTCCAGATTTTTTTTTAATCCCCATACTTTCTCCTCATCCCAGTAGCTATGGCACTGTGCAGTCACCATCTGGGGTTGGGGTTAGGGGGCGAGGATACCACAGCATAAAAGGAAACAGAGCCCAAGTCTGCTTGATCATCACGTTCCAGAAGCCTTTGCCCTTGGGACTGGAGAGGAAACGGGGCATGACAAAAGATGCTGCTTCAATTTCATGAGACTAAGCTCTGTCCTTTCAGATAAAAAGCCACTGTCCACATACAGAGATAAGATGGAGGGGAGATGTGCTGACAGCTTTGCTCCTCTAAGCCCTTCTTCATTCTCCTCTCTACCTGGACTGCCTTTTCCTAGCCTTCCTCCTGGAAAAGAGTGGTCCTTCACACATGAGCTCAGTATGACCTCTTCCCAAGTGGCTTATCTCCAGCAGGGTGACTCACAGGGTTTCAGAGTAACTGACACACGATTTGACTGACTCAGTCAACCCTAGAACAGACAGGCCACGGTTCATACCCACCTCCTCCTCCCGTTTCCACTGGTGTGAGCGCCTAGAGAACACGACTATGTCATTTATCTTTGTACCCTTGGTGCACAGCCTGCTGCTCTGTCTGCTGTACCTGAGCCTGTTCCAAAGACGTTCAAGGATTTCACAGAGCCAGCAACATGCAGACCGTTTATAAGAATATTCCAACAATCATTCTATTTTGTACATGTGTCTTGCATATTGTGGGGTTAAACAGAGATACAGCAGAACACCACCATACTATCTGCGGTAAGGAAGGCCTTTTCTAAATCCAAGCAAGACTGCAAAGAAACCTACAGCTAAACAGGCTTCTGCCTGCAATGCAGGAGACCACCTGCAGGAGACTCAGGTTCAATTCCTGGGTCAGGAAGTTCCCCTGGAGAAGGAAATGGCAACCTACTCCAAATTCTTGTCTGGGAAATCCCATGGACAAAGGAGCCTGGCGGGCTACAGTACATGGGGTTAGAGTTACAAGAGTCAGACACGACTTAATGACTAAACCACCAGTGTCCAGCATCACAACTGAAGACTTCATACCATTTTGGAATCACATTTAATTACATTTTTATCTGACCCAAATATCTCAGTAAGTTTCGTAGTTTTAACTACTGAACACTTAATAACAGTATAAACGACAAGTATGTGACATGGATACATTTGTGATTTCCTAACTGGTAAAATTAGATTATGTTATAAAGGGGGTTTTCAAACCATCTTACACATCAGGCACTGTTCTAGATACTCTGGACACAGCCTAGAACGAGAGTGCCACTTTTCTACTCTCACTGGACTTCTGTGCAAGCAGGAAATCCTTTCACTATCAGACCCCAAACTCCATGTGATAGGGTGGCACTGCTAAAATATTAAGGTAGTTAACTTAAGATAGGAACTGTTTTTCTGTTATACCTTTCTTCCCATTTGAGAAGCTGTAATAGCCTGGCAGGCTGCAGTCCATGGGGTTCGCAGAGTCAGTCATGACTGTGTGACTGAACTGAACTGGATAAACAAGTAACTCAATAAATCAACAAGATAAGTGTAATAACTCATAAAAGGGAAATAAAGCAGTGATGCTACAGTAACTTTGGAGTGGACTGGGGATGAAGGTCTTTCTGAGAGAGAAATGAATGATAAGAAGCTGGGGCAGGTTCTACATGGCCCCTAGCCAGGGAGGAAATGAGAGTATTCATGGAACAGTGGGTGAGTTGTACTCAGTAAAGCAATGAGCAATGGGACTGACGAGGCAGGAGGGGGCCAGATCAGGTGGGCCAGGTAGGCCAATGGAAGATGTATTTATTCCAGGCTATGGAAAACCATCGAGCATAGATGTGACCGTCATATGTTTGTAAAAGCTCATTCTTAGGGACTTCCCTGGTGGTGCAGTGGCTAGGACTCAGCAATCCCAATGCAGGAAGCCTGGGTTCAATCCCTGGTCAAGGAACTAGTTCTCACATGCAGCAAATAAGAGTCAGCATGTTGTGACTAAAATCCAGAACAGCCAAACACATTTTTTCAAAAAAAATTTTTAAAAGCTCCTCCTGAGAGTGTGTGGAGAACTGGACACTAGTGGGCAGGGGTGAGTGGAAGCGCAGAGACAATTGGGAAGAAAAAGGATGGCTTGGCACAGGCTGCAGGCGGGACATATGTGGTGGCGACATATGCAGCGACTTCAGCACTGCTGCCAGGTGGTCGAGAGCCAATTAGCAGAGGTCCCCCCTCCACCACTCTCAACCAAGGAGGCCTCTCTGTGAGCTGCTTTCCCCAGGCAGCCTCTGTGACAGACATCATCACACAGGAGGATTCTCTGATCACAGACATGAGGAAACCACTGCCTTCAATGGCCTGTCAGGGCCGTTCTGGCTCAAGAATGCTATGACTCAATTTTTCCCGTTATCTTGTGCAGGAAGCTCCATCAGACACAAGCAAGAGCAACTTGGACCTTCTGCTTAGATGATCACTCCCCTCTGGCACTTGCCTGCCACTCACGGTGGCTGGGATCATCGCAGGTGACCGAGGTGACTCTGGGAGCCACAGTCACTCCTGGCCTGGAAAGCGGTACCTCGGGGCTGCCCTGCCTGATACACTAATATGTAAGTCCACAGGGTGGCATCATAGGGAGAGAAAAGACCAAATGAAAAGTTGGGTTTGAAGTATTTGCTTCAATTTTAGGCAGAATTTGAAACCACCAATAGAGTGGGGGAAATATCAGAATAAAAGGCAGGATTCCTGGCCCAGGAATTCAGCAATGCCCACTAGCAAGCAATTCCATTCTGGCCGCGGGGGCTCAGCTTCCTGAGCACTGGTTTCTACATCCATAAAATTATGGGTTTGGGCCAGATGATTCTCTGGGCTCTTTTTTACCTATAAAATTCTGATTTGGTCTCTCATTTATTCATCTCACTTCTTAAGCACCTAGAGTGGGTCAGGTATTATCTATTTTCATTTTTTGCTACTTTTTATAGAGTTTACACTGTAACTAACCTACTTTTTAAAAAAGCGTCTCCTCCATGGTAACAACAACAACAACAAAAAATCTGACTATTCTACACTAATACTATTATTCTAGAAAAATTAGACATATTTTAAGTTTTTACTCAAACTTAAAAAATAAACTGCCACACTAAACAATATACTTACTGCAAAATATTTTGCCATTATTTGCTATTTGATTTTTCCAGAAATTTCTCTCTAAGAATTTTTCCAATGAAATACTTGGGAGCAGAAATCCTTGAGCAAATTAAAAAACCACCATCATGGAAATTTTTACAAAGTACTTAGAACTGAAATATCAGCTATCATTCTAGTTGGAAGCACACTCATCACGCTGGCCTTGACGACACTGACGGCAGTGTTTTCTAATTTTCAACACCAAGGACACACGCCCAAGATCTGCATATTCTTTATATGTTCATAGTTTAAGCAGCAGAATATAGATATTATTTTGATTACTGGCATTTCACAAATAGTTTTCATGTTCCTCATATGAGTTTTAGTGAGATAAGAGTAGAAATGGTAAAAGATAAATAGAAAAGTAAGTTATTTCTACTTTGTTTTTCCTTTTTCCCTGAATTACTGACTTGTCTCAGAAGTTGAGTGTCTCCTTTTCTCCCTTCCTCAGCCCACAGTCTGGTAGGAGACCAAACAGAACCAGCCAAGATATCGTCAGGGAGAAAAAGAAAAGTCATCCATGTACCATCAATTGAACCCCTAGAGACAAATAATCAAGAGCTTATTTTCAGGGTACCTCTGGGTGACATTCACACCATGAGCCATGGCAGATCTCCCCCACATACTTTCATTTCTGGATTAACATGTAATCCGCAGTGTCTTCCTTTCTGGGTCTCCCTCTGTCTACCTGATTCCTTGGACTTGGGGCTGGTCTGCGTGGGTTCAAATAGTGAGCAACTCTATAACCTCAGTCAATTAAACATACTCAGCCCTCTGAGCCCTGGTTTCCTCATCTGTAATGTATGGATAATAACAGTATCAACTTCATGCCCATGAAGAAATAAAGGCGTTAATACACATAAAGCACTAAGAAGAGTGCCTGAAGAAGTGAAGTGAAATCGCTCAGTCGTGTCCGACTCTTTGCGACCCCATGGACTGTAGCCCACCAAGCTCCTCTGTCCATGGGATTCTCCAGGCAAGAGTACTGGAGTGGGTTGCCAAGAAGAGTGCCTAGAAGATATTAAATGCCCAATAAATCTTGGCCCAGGAGATTTATCATCCCTTCAACTCGAGTGATGCCAAATCTCTAGGCCTACTCTTTGTGCCAAGATCCAGTCTCTTACCTTCAACTGCCTGGACATCGTTTGCACTTGTACCCAACCTGTTGCCTTTAACCCAACATGTCTAAAAATGACAATCCCCTTTATTCAGGCTCATTTTCCGGCAGTGCATAGTCTCATGAGGAAGATGAGAACTCACAGGATACTACAGAACTGCAGCACTGGTTAAGATCTGTGCACACATGAGGACCAGAGTTTGCAAGGCCCAAGTCAACAGAGATTTTAAAGCAAAGGCAAAATCTAACAAGATGGAGATACAAGGGAGGATATCAGGAAATCAGGTCCACCATAAAAAGATAATTAGAGAAAGGTGTTACGAGAGGAGAAAGAGTATAATGGGTCTATTACAGCAGCAGAGAAGGACATGCTCGCTCAAAAGCTTTTATGACTGTCTAGTTAAAGCCTATGTTTATTGTAAAACTCCCAGACTTTCAAGAGCCTTAGCAAATCCAAGCTTCCTTAAGCAAGGAATACTGCCTGTCCAACAAGGAGGCTCTGGTACCTAGTCTGCCCCATGAAGAGGTCACGAGGTTCTACCTGGAGAAGGACAAGAAGAAAGGTCTGAAAGTGTCTGGGGTCCCAGAATGCTGACTCTCCCACCAGAAGCATCAGAAAGCTCGCTTGCCCTTGTCTCCAGGACCAACATCAAAACCTTTGAAATCCTTCCCATCCAGGCAAATTTCAGGACATCTGGAAGTCTGAACCTGCAAACAGGTTTGTAACAGAATACTGAGTGTCCTAGGGTAAAAATTACTGTAGAGATAAATCATAAAGATACAGAAGGATATATGACAGGGGAGAGGCAATCATGAGTAGTGGTGAGAGAAGGGTATTAGCTTTGTTTTTTATTTAACAAATGTTTTTAAACGTTTTCACTTGTTACACAGAACATGTCTACTTTGTGCATGAGAGAGACACCAACTGACCAAATTGGTTATCACCTCCTCTTGGAAGCCTCCCATGATTCCTGCTGCTGCTGCTGCTGCTGCTGCTGCTAAGTCGCTTCAGTCGTGTCCGACTCTGTGCGACCCCACAGACGGCAGCCCATCAGGCTCCACCGTCCCTGGGATTCTCCAGGCAAGAACACTGGAGTGGGTTGCCAGTTCCTTCTCCATGATTCCTAGATGGAGCCAAACACCCATCCTTTCCTTCCCAAGTATTTTGTGCATCTCTGTATCATAGCACTACTCATATCCAACTGCACTGGTTGGCTTCCTGTCCGTTCCACCCATTATATCAAGTTTCCTGGGGGCTGGAAATGCTTCTTTAGGACACATACTATTGCTGGTACATAGAGCACTCCGTCAACTTATTAAAAAATGCACGAGAGAGCTGTGAGCTAAGTTTTATTTTAGGCAAAATAAGGACTATAGTCTGGGAGACAGCACCTTAGATAGCTCTGAGAAACTGCTCTAAAGAAGTGGCGAGGGAAGGACAGTATATATTCAGTTTTGTTAAAGGGGGAGTTCACGTAATCAAGCACTTATCTTTGCAAAGGTTTTCTGCTAGTCAAGAGAAACTAATGTCACCATGAAGGAAATAAGTGCTTTTCTAGATATGAGATGTAAGAACTGGGCTCCTAAGATCAAATCCTGAAAACATCTATCTGAAGACCTGTTCTGCCAGTTCTCCAGAGCATAGAGTGCCTCATTTCTGATCTCCATCCTAAACTCCCCTAAAGGAAGTAGACATAAATAGTATAGTAATGTCTGTGGCTTCCATGAAAGCAGCCATAGATACTATGCCAACAAGCGGGCATGTCTCTGTTCCACTAGAACTTTATGTGTAGATAATGAAATTTCAGTTTCATATTATTTTATAATGTGTTACAAAATATTTTTCTTTCACTTTTTCCCAGTGATTTAAAAATGTAAAAATCATTATACGCTCACAGATGGCATAAAAAGAGGCAATAGGCCAGATATGGCCCATGGGCCATAGTTTGAGGCCCTTGCCTTCCCTGAAAGGCATGGCTAGCAGTCCATAGTTACTAAGGAAATGCACCTGAAAAGGACGGCTTCACATTTATAACAGGTACTGAGTGACTTGCAGTATGCCTTTCAACAGCTCCAAAAACTGAGTTAGTATCACAGAGTTCTGAAAAGATGAAATGAGATAAGGAACCGTATCATTGCAAATTATGAAGGTTCATTTGTGAGGAACATGGAAACATGAGCTTCTTGTTGATAATTATAACAAATATTAACAATTATTGAGCACTTTTTCATGACTAAACCCTCCCCTGTGAACCTTAAGTGAGGAATCCATTTAATTCTCATAATCATTCTATGAAGTAGGTTCTACTGCTAACTGTTCCATAGATGAGGAAATTAAAGTATGAAAATAATCCCCTAATCGTCTTAACCAAAAAGTGGCAAAGGTGGAGTTTCAGAGCCAGGCAGTCCTGTGCTCCAGAGCCAGCCCTTTAACTACTAGATACAGTATCTCTTAAGAAGGTAGCAGAAACAGAGACAAAACATCCAAATATTCCTCTAACTTTCCCCAAGACTGGAAGAGGGAGCTGAACGGGAAGGGCTGGCAAGGAATACAACATGAACTACATCCCCAGGTGGAAACTCTGTGATCCGAACATCTATGAAGATGCGTGCCGAGGAGGAGCAAGTCTCCACAGCTGGACCATTTTGAGAACTTATATATGCTACTGGGGAACAAGTCAGGTTACTGTCCATCTCACATGTAAATATGGACCAGGCAAAGCCAAGACACAGTAATGGTTAGTACTCCTACTTAAAGAGATCGATTATTTTCTCATGAAAGTAAGGGCCAAGTAATTTTTCAATGATCGAGATAAAATGTATGTAAACGTTAATGCAGTTTAAAAAAAAAAAAGACCAGTTGAACACACATCCCAATGCTCACAGCAGCATTATTTGCAGTTGCCCAAGATATGGAAGCAACCTAAGTGTCCACTGACAGAAAAATGGATAAAGAAGACATGGTGTATATATACATACACAATAGATTACTACTGAGCCACAAAAGAGAACAAAACTTTGGCACTGGCAGCAACATGTGTGAACTTCTTCGGCATCATGCTAAGTGAAATAAGTGAAAAACAAAGACAAATACTGTATGATATTACCCATTACACGTGGAATCTAAAACAAAAACCAACAAACTAGTGAACATAATGAAAGAGACGCAGACTCACAGATACAAAGAACAAACTAGTGGTCAGCAGTGGAGAGGGGGAGAGCAGCGGAGGGGCAGCATAGGGCTTGGAGGGGAGGGTACAAAACTGCTGGGTGTAAGACGGGCTACAAGGGATGTACTGTACAGCACCAGGACTACAGTCAGTATTTTATAATAACTGGAAATGGAAAATAACCTTTCAACATTATATAAAATAGACTTACAAAAACATTTTCAAAAATAAAATTTGAAAGAGACCGATCCACACAGCTCAAGGTGTGTTTACTGTGGCCCATGTGAGCTCAGCTCTGTTAGCTGCAGAGAGCCATGTGATAGTCCACTCTTCCCAGACTGGGCCAACCTTCAACAGGTGCGTTAACAGCCCAGTATTTCCCGACTAGCACAGCTGGGTTCAGCACCGGCCCTCCATGGAGTGCATGCAGGTGCACAGCGTGGCTCGTGGAACACCTCCCACAGTTAGATCAGTGTGTGTCTGGACTGAATTAAAAAATGAGTAAGATCAATAGGGGTCCCAGATGTACATATAAAGTCGGCTGAGCTACCACAGAGCACTGAAGGATTCTTGCATTGTAAGGTGGTAACAACTCCAGAGAATATTGCTAGATTACAGCATGCACGGGAACCAATGAACAAAGAATATTGCTAAATTACAGCATGCATGGGAACCAGTGAAGACAGAGAGTCCTAAGCATTTCCTTTTGGGGACTGCTGTGAAGAAAGGTGCCAGTCCAAAGGTGGTGCAGCATCTTCTGGCCACTACCTCTGAAGGGGCTTAACAAACACATGAGAATTTTACAGAGCTCAGACACACAGTAAGATTCTCTAGCCCAGCTCATTACTGGCATTCACATAATTTGAAGTAGTCCTGCCGCAGGGTAAAGAATGTGCTCTTCAGGATCACACACACATACAAACAGTTCCTAGGATCCACAGACAGGTATCAGAGGATCCATAAAGACCCCCGGATCGCACGCATATCTACGTGCATATTTCTGGGGGAAGGGATTCATAGCAATCATCAGAGACTTAAAGGTCCTGCAAAATCTATGTCACTAAATCCTGGAGTGCACAAACAGGCCTCTTCAAGGTCTCCATGACTTGAGTGCACACCAGCCTGTAAGTCTTTGTGTAGTTTAGTCGAAATCAATGTACACTTGACCAGAGGTGACTTGGGAGCTCACAGTTACGAGCCAGTTTCTCCTCAATCAAGTTCAAGGACGTGAAAGTGTGTGACACCCTAGTCCACTCACTTTCTCACTCTGCTAGGAAACTTGTTTTAGTTTTTTTTTTGGCCATGCCACGCAGTTTAGGAGATTTTAGTTCCCTGACCGAGGATTAAATCTGGGCCCTCAGCAGAGTGTGGAGTCCTAACCACTACATGGCCAGGGAATTCCCAGAACTTATTTTAGGTTTCCTTTCTTGATCAGCCAAATGTCTTGCTTCCTATTTGACTGAGAAGGCAAGTTCTACAAATCCTCATGTCCAAGTATACCAACCTTTGGGCACTGACACTCAAATACTCTGTCTTCTCACCCGTTATTGTCGGTGAACTATTCATGCCTATACTTCAAGCAAGTATTTCCTCTGAAGCTTAAGTTTCCTTCCTTTCTCAAGGACAGCACTCAAACGAATCTCTCCGTCTCTTCCAAAGCATCACTTTCTCTTCTATGTTGGATAATTTCTATCAGCATACAAACCAGCTGTCATTCTCCCATCCTAAACACACACACAGCTTCTCTTGTCCCCATTTCTCCATTTCCGTGTTTCCAAAAAGCCCAACCTGTGACGACGCCCAAAATTAAATTTCTGGTATCTACTGCCAAAACTGATCTCCCTCTATCTTCCTCATCTCAACTGATAGTAACTGCATCCAGCTTATGCAGTTTCTCAGACTAAACACTTTAGAATCATCTTGGATTCCTGTCTCTTGTACCCATAATCAATATGTCAGGGAACTGCTTAACTGATTCCTACTTAATATTCAAATACCAGATTAGGTTCCAATACCTTTTCCTGAAACTGCCTGGGATATTTCTGCCTTCATAGAGTGCTCTCTTTTCCTATCTATCTCTACCAGCACTTCCACAGTATGTTCTAATGATTGTGAACATCATCTTCTCAAATTCATTACAGATATGAGCTATAGCCAGACCCCTCCATCTCCCACAGCACTAAACACACTCATGCATACTTGGTGAGGACTCCACAAACTTCACTGTGAGTCAATGATTTTTCATCAAGCTTTCAAAAAAATCAGTACCACAAACAACACTTACTTTCATTAGTCATGTTTGGAAAAGTTATGTTTCCGAAATTTCCAGCACCTGCAAAGCTATCCGTCATGTCTCCAAACACTAGCGTCATGAGGGGGAGTCCAGCTCCGTGGATGATGGCAGCCAAAGTCCCCAGCACCATACACAACCTATCGAGCCAATTTGAATAGCGGAACTGAAAAAGGAGAAAATACAGACAATAGGAACAGTTAGCACGATGTCATGGAAGGTTAACTCTACTTTCCGAATGTATCCAAAATCTAAATAGTTAGCTCTCAGACTACTATTGCAACCACCTCAGCCTAATAACCTAAGAGAAATATGCAATTGCTTCTTCTTTTTTTTTTTTGAGTTTTGACCTTCTTCTTTATATTGGACTCAGTCTATCCATTTTATAAAAAATTATACTATAGTTGACTTGCAATATATTAGCTTCAGGTATACAACAGTTACTCAATCATTTAATGGATTATACTCTAAACTTATTATAAAATAATGGTTATATTCCTTATGCTGTACAATACATCCTTGTAGCTTATTTTATACAGTTGGTTTATACCTCTTAATCCCTACCCCCATCTTGCTCCTCCTACCTTTCCTTTCCCCACAGATAATACTCTTGATCTCTGTATCTGTGAGTCTGTTTCTGTTTTGTTATATTCTTTTATTTTTTAGATTACACATATGATAACATACAGTGTTGGTCTTTGGTTTATTTCACTAAGCATAATACACTCTGGGTCCACTCATGTTGTTGCAAAAGGCATAACTTCATTCTTTCTATGGCTGAATAATATTCCATTATATGTATGTGTGTGTGTATACCACATCTTTTTCATCCGTCGATGGACAATTAAGTTGCTTCCACATCTTGGCAATTGTAAATAATGTTATTAAGAACAATGGAGTGCAGAGAGCTTTTCAAATTAATGTTTTCATTTTCTTCAGATCTATACCCAAGAGTAGAAGTGTGGTTCCGCTTTTATATTTTTGAGGAGCCTCTATACTGTTTTCCATGGCTATACCAATTTACAGCCATACCACCCTGAACGCGCCTGATTTCATCTTCCTTCTTCTCTTACATACGAGGGCTTCATGAGATGCACAGGACATTTTGGAACATTAAAGAGATCTATAATGGCTCAATATAAGAAATATAGTATGTGTGACTCTGATTCCCAGGAGTGGAAGCCACTTTGCAGCTCAAGATTTTTCTCGGTTAAAACACCATGATTCCCAAAGGTCCCTCTGAGGACACCATTGAAGAAATATGTTTTGCTGCTTTCAGAAAGTGGCTTGGGTCAAATATCTGCTGCCTAACAGCACTAGCATAAATATTAAGCAATTAGTTAATGTAATTAGGCCTCAATGCCTGTGTGCATTCTCAGTCATGTTTGACTCTTTGCAACCCCAGCCCACCAGGCTCCTCTGTCCATGGAATTCTTCAAGCAGGAATACTGGAGTGGGTGGCCATTTCCTCCTACAGGGGATCTTCCTGACAGAGGCTCAAATCCACATCTCCTGCATCAGCAGGCGGATCCTTTACCACTGAACCACCTGGGAAACCAATTAGGCCTCCATAGTGAGAAGGAAGGGGAAAGCAATGAGTTAGATACACGCTTCCCGAAGACCAGAGCAGATCTGCATAAACTCTTTAATTGCAGGCAAACCACAAGAAAGAAAGAGTGAGCTCCTGAGATGCAAACCTGATGAGAAGAGGACACAGTAGGGGAGTGGGCTTGAGGCTGTGACAGGCCCACTTGGGAAACGATTAATACTTCTCCCATTCGGGAGGACCTTCCTGACCCAGGGGTTGAACTCGCATCTCCTGCACTGGCAGGTGGATTTACCTTCTATTAAAAGCTATAAAGTGGAAAAGTGTCGAATTTCTCAACAGAGGAAGAAAAGATAATTGATATACAAGGATTTCCCTCATCACCACTCCCAAAGTACTGTCTAACTCAAAAACTAATCACTGGCTGGAATAAAAGTAAGTGGGCCATGAATATAAACATTTACTAAATGCTATTCAATGACTAAAGAAATCCAGTAATAGATACCGAAAATACAATTCAAATGAAAAAAAGAGGGATATGCAATATACATTCTGCATGCTTTGACAGCACGGTATACAGAGTAGAGAAGACACAAACTTGAGTGAATGGGTCATTCTGTCCTTTGTGGAAAAGCTTCATAAAGAAGGTGATGCTTCCTCCCAGATTTGAAAGTTTACCACGGGTTGAAAAGCAAGGAGGAGGACTCCCCTGGTGGTCCCGTAGTCTAGCAAGAAATAATGAGCTTGACAAAGAATAATTTGGAGACCAAGTAATGTAGATAGCATGTGGACCATTCTTTTATGACCTTAAGACAAAAGCAAGAAAGATGATGGTTACTAGAGACGGTTGTCATGCTAAGGGATAACTATTTAAAGAAATCTTCTACATTGTAGCTAAATGAGTCAGAGACAGCATTGGTGAAAATACAGGAGGGAAACTGAGATGTGACAAGTCCTAGAAAATAAGAGAAATAACTATTTTGAGAACCTGGAGTGAGGGATCATCAGCAGGCACGATAACTATTACGAGAGACAAGATATTCCCTGATGTACCAAGACCCCTCATATCTGCAAGGGGGTAGAGCTCCTTCCACAGTGGAGGAATCCAATCTGTCATCTCCTTTACCAAGCAATCAAACTCAGTACCATAAAAAAGTAAAACACACTGACATTTGATATTTCCAGGTGTGATGAGACATGAAGTACATAGCATCCCCTATGTAATTTTCTTACCATAAATATTTAACAGCCATGTATTAAAATCTTTAGACTTAACTCTCAGTATATAGGGCTTCTCTGGTGGCTCAGATAGTAAAGAATCTGGTTACGCTTCAGGAGACCTGGGTTTGATCCCTAAGTTGGGAAGATCCTTTGGAGAAGGAAATGGCAACCCACTCCAGTATTCTTGCCTGAGAAATCCCATGGATAGAAGAGCCTTGTGGACTACAGTCTATGGGTTACAACAGAGTTGGAGATAAATGAAAGACTTTTACTTTTTTTAGCGTATAAGAAATGTAAGATGTAGAATAATAAGTTAAATGACACCAGAACAAAGTAATAAAAATTGTCCAGAGGGTGAAGCATTCTATAGGAAAATTGGTACCATATTTTCAACAGGTCAATGTTATTTAAAAAGAGAAGAAAACAGAACAAATCAACTGTAAGACACACTCAGGGGAGCTAATTGTGAAAGTTCAAATATGAACTATTAGATGATACTGAGGAATTAACATTCATTTTGTTAAATACAATCACTGTATTATGTTTTAGAGGAAAATGTTGGTAGGAAAATTTTTAAGAGACAGAAATGGAGGTACTTAGAAAATATCATGAATCTCTAATTCCAGGTGAAATGTATGTAAAAAAATGTTAACAACTACTAGTTATAGACAATGGTTATATGAGCATATAGGTTATATTTTTTATTGCACCTTTCTACAGGGATGAAAAATCAAAATAAAATTTTTGAAAAGGAGAAAAGGTTCTCCAATAGGGAAAGGTATGTCTCTTCATCTCAGGCTAGAAGGAATGAGCTAAAAGTGAGCACAGATACAAACAAGTGTCCGAGAATGAGGACAAAGTTGAAAAAGTACAAAACCTCATATTTATTTGTGACGTGAGGCAAGACTGATTTCTGGAGGGCAGGTGGTAAGAAGATTTTGAGAGGGTAACAGGCAGGAAGGCCAGGGGTCTCCAAAGGAGGAAATAGGCTGCAAGTGTCAGATATTTTTTTCTCTCTCTCTTAAGTGGCAGGAAGAAACAAACAACAAGTGTTAGATTTTTTCCCCTTCTCTATACAAATTTTAAAAGACGTTCATCTTAAAATTCTGTGTTGCCATGACACCTGGCTCCACCTGAACTTAACTTTTCTTAAACCTTGAGCTAACCAATGGGTTTTTCTTACGGAAATATTTGTCTTAAGCTATGTAAATGGACTATGCATTTACCCTAGACTCTGTCTTCAACACAGTTCTGCCTAAGACTCAGAACCAACCTGACAAACTCGCAAATGTTCTCTTAAGCTGTGTTAATGAGACTGTATTTGCTTGGATACCTGCCTTTCTTCAAGATTTATGTCAACCATCTTATGGCCTGGGACAACTCATCTTGTGCCAGTGTTATCTCAAAATGCACGTTGTAGGTGAAGGGCCTGGTGCCAGTCTCTGAGTTTTGAGACATTTCCTTTCTCTAATTAGCAGACTGCTAGTAGCTATATAACATCTGGCTGAAGACTAGCAGGGGGGCACTCTTTCTGCCCCCTTCTGATATCTATGTCAGAAGCTTTCTATCTCATTTATTCTTTCAGTTCAGTTCAGTCGCTCAGTCATGTCCGACTTTTTGTGACCCCATGAATCGCAGCACGCCAGGCCTCCCTGTTCCAGAGGGACATCTCCCGGAGTTCACTCAGACTCACGTCCATCAAGTCCATGATGCCATCCAGCCATCTCATCCTCGGTCGTCCCTTCTCCTCCTGCCCCCAATCCCTCCCAGCATCAGAGTTTTTTCCAATGAGTCAACTCTTCTCATGAGGTGGCCAAAGTACTGGAGTTTCAGCTTTAGCATCATTCCTTCCAAAGAAAACCCAGGGTTGATCTCCTTCAGAATGAATTGGTTGGATCTCCTTGCAGTCCAAGGGACTCTCAAGAGCCTTCTCCAACACCACAGTTCAAAAGCATCAATTCTTCAGTGATCAGCCTTCTTCATAGTCCAACTCTCACATCCATACATGACCACAGGAAAAACCAAAGCCTTGACTAGACGGACCTTAGTCGGCAAAGTAATGTCACTGCTTTTGAATATGCTATCTAGGTTGGTCATAATTTTTCTTCCAAGGAGTAAGCGTCTTTTAATTTCATGGCTGCAGTCACCATCTGCAGTGATTTTGGAGCCCAAAAAAATAAAGTCTGACACTGTTTCAACTGTTTCCCCATCTATTTCCCATGAAGTGATGGGACCGGATGCCATGATCTTCATTTTCTGAATGTTGAGCTTTAGGCCAACTTTTCGCTCTCCTCTTTCACTTTCATAAAGAGGCTTTTTAGCTCCTCTTCACTTTCTGCTATAAGGGTGATGTCATGTACATATCTGAGGTTATTGATATTTCTCCCAGCAATCTTGATTCCAGCTTATGTTTATTCCAGTCCAGCGTTTCTCATGATGTACTCTGCATAGAAGTTAAATAAGCAGGGTGACAATATACAGCCTTGACGTACTCCTTTTCCTATTTGGAACCAGTCTGTTGTCCCATGTCCAATTCTACCTATTGCTTCCTGACCTGCATACAGATTTCTCAAGAGGCAGGTCAGGTGGTCTGGTATTCCCATCTCTTTCAGAATTTTCCACAGTTTATTGTGATCCATACATTCAAAGGCTTTGGCATAGTCAATAAAGCAGAAATAGATGTTTTTCTGGAAAGCTCTTGCTTTTTCCATGATCCAGTGGATGTTGGCAATTTGATCTCTGATTCCTCCGCCTTTTCTAAAACCAGCTTGAACATCAGGAAGTTCACGGTTCACGTATTGCTAAAGCCTGGCTTAGAGAATTTTGAGCATTACTTTACTAGCATGTGAGATGAGTGCAATTGTGCGATAGTTTGAGCATTCTTTGGCATTGCCTTTCTTTGAGATTGGAAGGAAAACTGACCTCTTCCAGTCCTGTGGCCACTGCTGAGTTTTCCACATTTCCTGGCATATTGAGTACAGCACTTTCACAGCATCATCTTTCAGGATTTGAAACAGCTCAGTTGGAATTCCATCACCTCCACTAGCTTTGTTTGTAGTGATGCTTTCTAAGGCCCACTTGACTTCACATTCCAAGATGCCTGGCTCTAGATTAGTGATCACATCATCATGACTATCTGGGTCATGAAGATCTTTTTTGTACAGTTCTTCCATGTATTCTTGCCACCTCTTCTTAATATCTTCTGCTTCTGTTAGGTCCATACCATTTCTGTCCTTTATCGAGCCCATCCTTGCCTGAAATGTTCCCTTGGTATCTCTAATTTTCTTGAAGAGATCTCTAGTCTTTCTCAATCTGTTGTTTTCCTCTATTTCTTTGCATTGATCACTGAAGAAGGCTTTCTTATCTCTTCTTGCTATTCTTTGGAACTCTGCATTCAGATGCTTATATCTTTGCTTTTCTCCTTTGCTTTTTGCCTCTCTTCTTTTCACAGCTACTTGTAAGGTCTCCCCAGACAGCCATTTTGCTTTTTTGCATTTCTTTTCCATGGGGATGCTCTTGATCCCTGTCTCCTGTACAATGTCATGAACCTCATTCCATAGTTCATCAGGCACTCTATCTATCAGATCTAGGCACTTAAATCTATTTCTCACTTCCACTGTATAATCATAAGGGATTTGATTTAGGTCATACCTGAATGCTCTAGCGGTTTTCCCTACTTTCTTCAATTTGAGTCTGAATTTAGTAATAAGGAGTTCATGATCTGAGCCACAGTCAGCTCCTGGTCTTGTTTTTGTTGACTGTATAGAGCTTCTCCATCTTTGGCTGCAAAGAATATAATCAATATGATTTCGGTGTTGACCATCTGGTGATGTCCATGTGTAGAGTCTTCTCTTGTGTTGTTGGAAGAGGGTTTTTGCTATGACCAGTGCATTTTCTTGGCAAAACTCTATTAGTCTTTGCCCTGCTTCATTCTGCATTCCAAGGCCAAATTTGCCTGTTACTCCAGGTGTTTCTTGACTTCCTACTTTTGCATTCCAGTCCCCTATAATGAAAAGGACATCTTTTTTGGGTGTTAGTTCTAAAAGGTCTTATAGGTCTTCATAAAACCGTTCAACTTCAGCTTCTTCAGCATTACTGGCTGGGGCATAGACTTGGATAACTGTGATATTGAATGGTTTGCCTTGGAGACAAACAGAGATCATTCTGTCATTTTTGAGATTGCATCCAAGTACTGCATTTCGGACTCTTTCATTGACCATGATGGCCACTCCATTTCTTCTGAGGGATTCCTGCCCACAGTAGTAGATATAATGGTCATCTGAGTGAAATTCACCCATTCCAGTCCATTTTAGTTCGCTGATTCCTAGAATGTCGACGTTTACCCTTGCCATCTCTTGTTTGGCCACTTCCAGTTTGCCTTGATTCATGGACCTGACATTCCAGGTTCCTATGCAGTATTGCCCTTACAGCACTGGATCTTGCTTCTGTCACCAGTCACATCCACAGCTGGGTATTGTTTTTGCTTTGGCTCCATCCCTTCATTCTTTCTGTAGTTATTTCTCCTCTGATCTCCAGTAGCATATTGGGCACCTAATGACCTGGGGAGTTCCTCTTTTGGTATCCTATCATATTGCCTTTTCATACTGTTCATGGGGCGGCCGGGAAAAGCCACCTCCCACCCGAGGCCGGGGCGGTGACCCTGAGGAGCCACCCTGAGCCCGAGGCTAGGGACTGCAGCTGGAAGGAGTCACCCACACCCGAGGCAAGGGCCCGCAGCCCAGAGGAGCAACCCGAGGAGTGGTGGCTGTGCAGGCACAGGATTGCCTAGAGGAGCTATCCCACGTTGAATGTCAGGAACGGTGGTGTTAAGGAGATACCCCTCATCCAAGGTAAGGAGCAGCGGCTGTGCTTTGCTGGAGCAGCCGTGAAGAGATACCCTGAAGCCCAAGGTAAGAGAAATCCAAGTAAGATGGTAGGTGTTGCAAGAGGGCATCAGAGGGCAGACACACTGAAACCATACTCACAGAAAACTAGTCAATCTAATCACACTAGGACCACAGCCTTGTCTAACTCAATGAAACCAAGCCATGCCTGTGGGCAACCCAAGACGGGCGGGTCATGGTGGAGAGGTCTGATAGAATGTGGTCCACTGGAGAAGGGAATGGCAAGCCACTTCAGTATTCTTGCCTTGAGAACCCCATGAACATTTATTCTTTAATAAAACTTTATTACACAAAAGCTCTGAGTGATTAAGCCTTATCACTGGCCCCAGATTGAATTCCTCTCCTCCAGAGGCCAAGAATTCCGGCATCTTTCATGGCTCAGCAACAACCTCTCAATTTGAGGGCAGCAGTAACACTGCCGAATAGGACAAAAGGCTCAGGGCAATGTCCCACCTCTGTCATCTATTCAAAAGGAGACTTTGGAGGGAAAAAAATCTCTTAATAACCTTGACCTTCAGTTTCTACATTTATAAAATGGGGAAAATACTCATATACAGAAAGTTTCACATAGCTGTTATGAGGCTAAAAATGGTACTTCATAATAGAAATGTTTATTAGGCATATGATACAATACTAATATACAATATAAGCAGGTACTGTCATCGATTTTAGAAATATAAAATAAGATTCTTCAGGAGCTTAAAGTAAGGGATCAAGTAGACAAAAAGAAAAGTAACACATAGGGTGAAATGTAAGAAAGTGAAAGTGAAGTCACTCAGTCGTGTCTGACTGTTTGCAACCCCAAGGACTATAGCCCACCAGGCTCCTCCATCCATGGGATTCTCCAGGCAAGAATACTGGAGTGGGTTGCCATTTCCTTCTCCAAGGAAATGTAAGACAAAAGTTTATTTACAATTAGAGCCCTTTAAATACAAGGAAATGAAAACTGTTTGGTCAGATACTTACAGGGAAGAGAGAGGGGATGAGCCAGAACCACACAGGAGACAGGGTGATCAGCACTGAAAGTCAAGGGGTGGACTTCCCAGGGCAAAGAAGTAGAAGGTGCTGATAGAGGAGAGGCTTAGGTAATATCCAGCAGGCAAGATGGCGAACATGATCTTACCATGGTACCTGGCTGGAGGCCAACGTCAATGAATTCATTCATGCATGCATGCATTCATTCAACATTCAAAAAATGTTTATTAAGCACCTAGTAAGGATCAAGCCTGGTTCTAGGTACTAGCAACAACAGTGGCTAAGACAAGCTATCTCTCCTCATAAAGCTTATATTTTACTAATATGCAAATAGTTAAAGAGAAAATAGACATATTAAAAATCATTCACAATATTCAACATTCATTCAGTATGCAAGTCCCTATTAAAGTTCTAGGGACTGTTCTAGGATCCTGGAGCACAGCAATGAAGAAAGCACACCAAACCTCTCTGCCCTCATGGAGCTTAGATTCAAGGAGAACGTGAAACATAAACAAGAAACCAGACAGTGGTTAATTATTCAGGAGAAATACCACACGGAGTCAGGTGTCATGGTGACAGGTAGCTGGCTCAGACTGGTGGGCAGGGAAAGTCACTATGAAAAGGCAACATCTGAGCTAAGTCATCAAATCATAGGAAGGAAAAAGTCATGTGACAATCTGGGAACAGAGGATCCCAGGCAGAAAGAACAAACACAAAGATCCTGGGGTGAATACAAGCCCTGTGTGTTTCAGGGACCAGATATGGTGATTACTGTGGCCAGAGGAAGGTGAAGGAGCCCTGTCTGGCGTGAAATCAGAGATGAGACGAGCTCAGGCTATAGATGGCCTCTGATGGCCAGAGGAGGGAGTTTGTTTTTATGCTAAACCTCCCATCTGAGTGTAAAAGAAAGGCCTTCCTTAGATGGTTTTCAGGCAGGAACTGAGGTGGCTTGATGTGACTACCATGGGTAGGATAATTTGTAGAGGAGCTAACGTGGAGCAGGGGTACTAGGAGTTAGAGAGTGGTTGACAGAACCAAGTCCAGAGCAGGAGTGGGAGGCAGAACAATGCCCCACCTCCCGAGCTTGACCATATCCTAATCACAGGAACCTGTGAATATGCTTCCTTATATGATAAAAAGGACTTTGCAGACATTAAAGATACTGAGATGGGGAAATTATCCTGGATTATCCAAGTGGGCTCAATGTCATCATAAGGATCCTTATAAGAGGGAGCCACGGGGATCAGACTCAGTAGTAGGAGAAATGATGAGTGAAGTAAGGAAGGGGCCAGGAGTCCAAGAAGGCAGGAAGCCTGTAGAAGCTGAAAAAGGAGGGAAACATTCCTTCTTGGAGCCACGAGGAGAATCCAGCCCTGATGGCACCTTGACTTTAGCCTAGTGAGACTTTGAGCTCCAGAACTATACGATAATACATTTGTGTTGTTTTAAGCCACTAAGCTACCTGTACTTTCTTCCAGCAATAGAAAATGAATGTGCAAAGTAAAAAAAAAAAAAAAAAGGATGATAAGGAAAAATGGCCAAGCAAAAAGGATCAGAAGTAGTTGGGGGGAGCAGGGGGAAGAGGTTTATCTGAGTTTACAGCAACAGAGATGGGCATTCACCCAGATGATAAAGCAAAGGTCTTTGTTCATAGAGTAATTTACTAAAGGAAGGTAGGGATGAAGGCTGTTGGAACTGAAGAGGTCAAAGAATGTGGTACCTAGGAGACTTTAATACGGTGACCAAAATAAAAGAATGTGGAGGGCATAGGTGAATGAAGGAGAAGCAATCAAATGCCAAGGTTCCCAATGGAGAAGCAGAAGTGACTAGAAATCAGTAGAAGGTGTATCGCTGCCAATGGATAGAAGGTATGATAACTGCAGAATGAAACAAATATGGAAGGAGTTCTGCATGAAAATGATTCAGAAATGGCCATGTGAAACTAGAGAACGGCCAACAATACCACCGACTCCAAGGATTGGGAGTGGAGGTGCTCTAAGTCCACAGGCAAAGGTGACACAAGAACAGAACCAAAGAACTGGGAGGAAAGTGAGCAGACTCTGGCATCGCAGACGCAAACAGGAGGAATGAACATGGTGAACAGCATCAAGTGCTACTCAAAAGTCAGCAGAGACTGTCCACTGAATTCGCTGAGTGGTGGGGACAGAGCCAAATTAGAATGTAAGAAGTGATTTGGAGGTGAAACAGACAGAGAGCAAAGTCACCTCCTATTTGTGAAGCAAGCTAGAGGAGGCTTAGTGAAATGGAGGGCATTAGTGAAATTAAAGATAGGTGACATGTAAATACCAATCAGAAAGACCCAGTTGAGAGGGAGAGATGGAGGATACAGAAGAGAAAGGATAATCACAATAATGTGAGGTCCTTGAGAAAGCAGAGGACACAGGGGCCAAAGCACAGTGCACAAGAGGGCGATTAAAGAACCAGATGCTTCCTCTGTTAGAACAGGAGGGAGAAGGAAGCGACTGACCTGGGTACCGGGGTGTCTGTAGACTGAGAGAAGAGCTGAGGAACTGCTGTCAGGGGGCTTCCATTTGGTTTGTGAAATTAAAAAAAAAAAAAAGAAGGGGTCATCTACGAAGAGCTGGGGCTTGTGGGGAGATGTGGGAAATTCATAAAGGGCTTAACATACTCAGTGAGAAGAGGAAGAGTAATATTTCTGTGTGGGATACATGCTGCCATGAGGTTTTTCTCCAGCATCCATCAGATGTAGGGGTTTAGGCACCAAGAAAGCAGATGGTCGATCTGCCTGGGCTGAGCTTGACAAGTGACAGGTGAAAGGAAGTCTGCAGCTCAGGCAGGAGCATAACCAAAGTGATGATCATTGCTCTAAGGTGATAAGAGAAGGGGAACAAGAAGGGGCTGCTGGGAAATTGACAGGTCAGGGGACTCAGGATCTAACAGTGAGCACTGAGCTCACTGAAGAAACAGTGAGCAGATTGAAGACAGAGGAGTAGCTGGCTAGTTCTATCTAACTGCTTCATAACAGCCCTTTAGATGTAGAACAGTTTCAAATAACAAACCTAGGATCTAAGTGTGTGCATGGGTGGCTGGAATAAAGGGGAGGGAAAGAGCGGTTATCTTTATAACACCATTAAAGTCACCCAAGATAGTAGGAGCACCAGGGGTGGAGAGGGAGACACTGAGCCAGATGGTAAAGTCTCCAGTGAGGAAGGACCAGCTGGCCACAAGGTAACTGCACCAAAGAACCTGTCAATTCCAAGCAAATAAAAGTTTAACCAATCACATACTATCATAAATGATTAAAGCTGTTAAAGGCTCTGGCTCTAGTGTAAGCAAGGCAACCCACTCCACTATTCTTGCCTGGAGAATCCCATGGACGGAGGAACCTGGTGGGCTATAGTCCATGGGGTTGCAAAAGAGTCGGGCATGGCTGAGTGACTAAACAGCAACAAAATGTTGCAACAAAGCCTGAGAGAAAATAAAGGCCAATAGAAAAATCTGAATCTATTCCTTACCTCTTCGTCATCATTTTCTCAAGACTGCTAAAAAATAGTCTTCTACTAGAAAAAAGTGAACAGGCCTGGTGTACAGAAAACAGTTAACACTGCAAGCCTGAGCCTGCATTCAAAGCTAGCCCTTGGCTGGCATCTAGAATTTGGATTTTGGGAAGAATAACCATCACCCTAACTGATAGAAGTGGCCGAACGATTTGTACAAACAACGTGCTTTATGCTGAGGGTCTGCCTTCCTTCTGTGAGTCTGGAATTTTGGTACACGCTGTGCCTACATCATCAGCTCCCAGTCAGAAACCCTTGGGCACTGAGTCTCTATGAAGCTTCCCCGACCGCATTTCACACACTGAGTCGGCACAACTCATTGCTGGAGGAATCAAGTCGACTCCACTAGACAGGACGCTCTTGGACCTTTCCCGCCTTCCTTTTCCCACTGCTGATTTTGCTTTCTGTCCTCTTGCTGTAATAAATCTTAGCCATGAGTATGGCAATAAGCTGAGTCCTGTGAGTCCCCCAAGTGAATCATCGAACCTGGGGTTCTTGGAAACTCCCAACACACGTGAGTTTTTATCTTATCTGGAAATTTTTATTAATCAGCAATGCTAATGAAAGGTTGTTGCTGAACCACAAAGGACACTGGGATTCTTGGCCTCCAGAGGAGAAGAATTCAATCTGGGGCCAGAGATGAAGCTTGATCACTCAGAGCTTTTGTGTAATAGAGTTTTATTAAAGTATAAAAGGGACAGAGAAAGCTTCTGACATAGACATCAGAAGGGGGATGGAGAGTGCCCTCTCACTAGTGTTAGCAGTGGAGTTATATACCTTTTAATTAGTTATTACAATGAATCAAAAGAATGTCTGGAGGTTGTAAAGATCTTACTAGACCCACTCTCATAATTTACATTTTAAGATAACAGAATTAGCCAGAAGGTTTTCAGGAAGGAGAAACTGTCCTCAAACAGGATACATTGTTGTTGTATAATCCTTAGTACAGAGTTTAAACTGAGTTGTGTAATTGACTAAGACTAAGGAATGTAGACAAAAGAAGTTTGTCCTTTCCTCCTCCTTGAGAATTCCAGACCCCTCTCTCCTTGGGGACCCCCCGATTTCTCATCAACCTGCCTAGGAATTGATTATCTCAATAACAGCATCAGCATTTTACTGTCAAACATTCTGAATATGTCTCTGTCTATATAGATTTTATATAAAGTTCAGTTTTCTGTGTCAACTCCTTTAAGAGAAAGGCATGAGGAAAAGCCACGTAAACATTCAGTATAGCTTTCCATCAAAAAGCTAAGAATATATTCCTTCCTTCGTATGCCAACCTGAGCACTATCATTTAGTGTGAATTTCTCAGGTCTGAACTTTGGCCCTGATGAGTATTCCTGGGCAAGTTAGTAAGTCTCACCTCCCTTTCTTCATCTACAAAATTAAAACAATAGCAGTATCTATCTCCAAGGGAGTTGCAAAGATTAATGCATTCACATAGAAAGTATTTATTGCAACCCATGGCATAAAAAAAGCTGTATTTGTGTTGTAATTATCACCTGGCCTTCAAACTCCAGATTTTTATTGTTTGGTGGCCTGAATTGGTTTAATAGTCTTACCTCTATATATTAGGTCTGATAAATTTTCTAAAACATAAGACTAATTTTTAAAATTTAATTTACTTCTAAAAAATGAAATTACAAAAGACAGAAATAGTCTAGTCTCAAAATGACGGAATTGGAAATTAAATCTTGGGAATAAACCCTATTTTAACACCAAAGCTTCTTTTAATATAAGAATATAAAATGAAATGTAAAACAAAAACTGTCACTTGGTTATTTCTGAGAATAACTCGAGTACACAGTCTAATTTCCCCAAAATTCCAAAGAGAATAAAGACAGACTCACAGGTGGAATTTTATCAAGAGCAACTGGAGTGTGAGAAGATGTTCACATAAGATCACTGGAGTGTAAAAGGCAGCTCATTTTTGTGCTTGTAACCATACTTAATATTCAATTTTACTAATATTCATTTTATAAGATAGCCTTCCCCACACACATACACAAATTTTACAAGTGTCTGGTGCGCTATGTCTGAATTACAAAGTGTGTACTGCTGCTGCTGCTGCTAAATTGCTTTAGTTGTGTGGGACTCTGTGCGACCCCATAGACAGCAGCCCACCAGGCTCCCCCGTCCCTGGGATTCTCCAGGCAAGAACACTGGAGTGGCTTGCCATTTCCTTCTCCAATGCATGAAAGTGAAAGGTGAAAGTGAAGTAGCTACGAAGTAGCTACAAGACTTAATTGGTTTAGTAAGTCTTCCAGGTTCTAACTGCATAGTTCCCCTATCTGTATTCTCAGGGAAAAAAAGAAAACAAAAAAACAACAACAAAAAAAAAAAACAAATACAGGTAAAGAGGGCTCATCAACCAGCCTGTCTTATTCCAAATCTGATTAAAGAAAATCTAAGTGGCCACCACTTAGAAAATAAGACAAAGAAGTATATTAAGGTTTTCAAATTCCAGATTTTCCGTTATTCAGCACAGAAGCACAGTGACAGGTACTCAGCCACAGTAATTTTTATTTTATTTTATTTTAATTTTTTAATTTTTACTTTATTTTACTTTACAATACTGTATTGGTTTTGCCATACATTGACCCGAATCCACCATGGATGTATACAAGCTCCCAATCCTGAATCCCCCTCCCACCTCCCACCCCACATCATCTCTCTGGATCATCCCCATGCACCAGCCCCAAGCATCCTGTATCCTGTATCGAACATAGACTGGCACTTCGTTTCTTACATGATAGTATACATGTTTCAATGCCATTCTTCCAAATCATCCCACCCTCTCCCTCTCCCTCTCCCTCTCCCTCAGAGTCCAAAAGTCCATTCTATACATCTGTGTCTCTTTTGCTGTCTCGCATACAGGGTCATCATTACCATCTTTCTAAATTCCGTACAGATGTGTCAGTATACTGTATTGGTGTTTTTCTTTCTGTAAGCCACAGTAATTAATAACCCACTGCTAACTTCTATTATGAGTGCCTGGGACTTTGACCTCAAACCTGCCAGGATTAGAGCCCTTGGCGATAAGGTACCCCAGGTTTTGTTTGGACCACACTCCATGAGGCTGGTTATCTCTGTCTAGGACTGAAACCACCAATGGGAGAAGTGCTTGTGTAGTTGACATATCACTGGTAACATAACTAGTTAGGAGAATACTGAAACCCAGGCCAGGACAGGGGATTCTGGAGGCTCTCTGCACACAGCAAGTTTGTGTACAATGCTCATCATTCCCTGAAAACAAGCTGAATTAAGTGAGTTCATTTTACCTCTTCATTAACATACTCCCAAGAAAATATTTTACCAGATGAAACCTCTTTTTTAGATCAAGAGAAGGCACAGCACTTTTTCTTTTGTTTCACTTTGTTTTCATTGGAGTGAGATTGGTTTACAGCCTTGTGTTGGTTTCTGCTGTGCAAAGTGAATCAGCTGTGTGTGTGTGTATATAGAATAGTGAACACATTCAAACTCACCATTGTAAAAGTACCGACAGTTGGTCTCTTTTCTTTCTTCTCATCTTTTTTACTGAAAAACCTAGCAACAGAATTACATAAAACTTTAAAAACTATGTAAATCCATATCCAATCAACGTTGAGCTTATATTTAGCAACAACCAGAACAAAGAAACATGTCTACAGTGTCATTAAAAAAAAAAACAAAACAGGTTATAATATGATCCCATTTATAAAGTTTGTTTAATAAACCTAGAAATCTATACACAGGGCTATCACTGGGTATTGAGATTTCAAATTATTTTCTTCATTGTGCCTTTGGTATTTCCTAATTTTCTATGATGAATACACAGAGACACACAAATTTGGAATTAGAAAAATTATGGGAAATAGATGGGGAAACAGTGGAAACAGTGTCAGACTTTATGTTTTGGGGCTCCAAAATCACTGCAGATGGTGACTGCAGCCATGAAATTAAAAGACGCTTACTCCTTGGAAGAAAAGTTATGACCAACCTAGATAGCATATTCAAAAGCAGAGACATTACTTTGCCGACTAAGGTCTGTCTAGTCAAGGCTATGGTTTTTCCAGTAGTCATGTATGGGTGTGAGTTGGACTGTGAAGAAGGCTGAGTGCCGAAGAATTGATCCTTTTGAACTATGGTGTTGGAGAAGACTCTTGAGAGTCCCTTGGACTGCAAGGAGATCCAGCAGTCCATTCTGAAGATCAGTCCTGGGATTTCTTTGGGAGGAATGATGCTAAAGCTGAAACTCCAGTACTTTGGCCACCTCATGCGAAGAGTTGACTCACTGGAAAAGACTCTGATGCTGGCAGGGATTGGGGGCAGGAGGAGAAGGGGATGACAGAGAATGAGATGGCTGGATGGCATCACTGACTCGATGGCCGTGAGTCTGAGTGAATTCTGGGAGTTGGTGATGGACATGGAGGCCTGGCGTGCTGCGATTCATGGGGTTGGAAAGAATTAGACACGACTGAGCGACTGAACTGAACTGAACTGATGGACACCATATCTTTGACAAAGGAGGCAAGAATATACAATGGAGAAAAGACAGTCTCTTTAACAAGTGGTGCTGGGAAAACTGGTCAACCACTTGTAAAAGAATGAAACTAGAACACTTTCTAACACCATACACAAAAATAAACTCAAAATGGATTAAAGATCGAAACACTAAGACCAGAAACTATAATACTCCTAGAGAAGAACATAGGAAAAACACTCTCCGACATAAAGCACAGCAGGCTCCTCCACAACACACCTCCCAGAATATTGGAAATAAACGCAAAAATAAACAAATGGGACCTAATTAAACTTAAAAGCTTCTGCACAACAAAGGAAACTATAAGCAAGGTGAAAAGACAGCCTTCAGAATGGAGGGAAAATAATAGCAAATGAAGCAACTGACAAACAACTAATCTCAAAAATATACAAGCAACTCCTGCAGCTCAATTCCAGAAAAATAAATGACCCAATCAAAAAATGGGCAAAAGAACTAAACAGACATTTCTCTAAAGAAGACATACAGATGGCTAACAAACACATGAAAAGATGCTTAACATCACTCATTATCAGAGAAATGCAAATCAAAACCACAATGAGGTACCATTTCACACCAGTCAGAATGGCTGCGATCCAAAAGTCTACAAGCAATAAATGCTGGAGAGGATGTGGAGAAAAGGGAACCCTCTTACACTCTTGGTGGGAATGCAAACTAGTACAGCCACTATGGAGAACAGTGTGGAGATTCCTTAAAAAACTGGAAACAGAACTGCCTTATGACCCAGCAATCCCACTACTGGGCATATACACCGAGGAAACCAGAATTGAAAGGGACACGTGTACCCCAGTGTTCACTGCAGCACTGTTTATAACAGCCAGGACATGGAAGCAACCTAGATGTCCATCAGCAGATGAATGGATAAGAAAGCGGTGGTACATATACACAATGGAGTATTACTCAGCTATTAAAAAGAATTCATTTGAATCAGTTCTCATGAGGTGGATGAAACTGGAGCCGATTATAGAGAGTGAAGAAAGCCAGAAAGAAAAACACCAATACAGTATACAGGGATCAAGACCATCCCCATGGAAAAGAAATGCAAAAAAGCAAAATGGTTGTCTGGGGAGGCCTTACAAATAGCTGTGAAAAGAAGAGAAGCAAAAAGCAAAGGAGAAAGGAAAGATATAAGCATCTGAATGCAGAGTTCCAAAGAACAGCAAGAAGAGATAAGAAAGCCTTCTTCAGCGATCAATGCAAACAAATAGAGGAAAACAACAGAATGGGAAAGACTAGCGATCTCTTCAAAAAAATTAGAGATACTAAGGGAACATTTCATGCAAAGATGGGCTTGATAAAGGACAGAAGTGGTATGGACCTAACAGAAGAGGAAGATATTAAGAAGAGGTGGCAAGCAGACACAGAAGAACTGTACAAAAAGATCTTCATGACCTAGACAATCACGATGGTGTGATCACTCACTTAGAGCCAGACATCTTGGAATGTGAAGTCAGGTGGGCCTTAGAAAGCATCACTACGAACAAAGCTAGTGGAGATGATGGAATTCCAGTTGAGCTATTTCAAACCCTAAAAGAGGATGCTGTGAAAGTGCTGCACTCAATATGCCAGCAAATTTGGAAAACTCAGCAGTGGCCACAGGACTGGAAAAGGTCAGTTTTCATTCCAATCTCAAAGAAAGGCAATGCCAAAGAATGCTCAAACTACCACACAATTGCACTCATCTCACATGCTAGTAAAGTAATGCTCAAAATTCTCCAAGCCAGGCTTCAGCAATACGTGAACCCTGAACTCCCTGATGTTCAAGCTGGTTTTAGAAAAGGCAGAGGAACCAGAGATCAAATTGCCAACATCCACTGGATCATGGAAAAAGCAAGAGAGTTCCAGAAAAACATCTATTTCTGCTTTACTGACTATGCCAAAGCCTTTGACTGTGTGGATCACAATAAACTGTGGAACATTCTGAAAGAGATGGGAATGCCAGACCACCTGACCTGCCTCTTGAGAAATCTATATGCTGGTCAGGAAGCAACAGTTAGAACTGGACATGGAACAATAGACTGGTTCCAAACAGGAAAAGGAGTACATCAAGGCTGTATATTGTCACCCTGCTTATTTAACTTCTATGCAGAGTACATCATGAGAAATGCTGGACTGGAAGAAACATAAGCTGGAATCAAGATTGCCAGGAGAAATATCAATAACCTCAGATATGCAGATGACACCACCGTTATGGCAGAAAGTGAAGAGGAGCTAAAAAGCCTCTTGATGAAAGTGAAAGAGGAGAGTGAAAAAGTTGGCTTAAAGCTCAACATTCAGAAAACGAAGATCATGGCATCGGTTCCATCACTTCATGGGAAATAGATGGGGAAACAGTGGAAACAGTGTCAGACTTTATTTTGGGGGGCTCCAAAATCACTGCAGATAGTGACTGCAGCCATGAAATTAAAAGACGCTTACTCCTTGGAAGAAAAGTTATGACCAACCTAGATAGCATATTCAAAAGCAGAGACATTACTTTGCTGACTAAGGTCCATCTAGTCAAGGCTATGGTTTTTCCAGTAGTCATGTGTGGATGTGAGAGTTGGACTGTGGAGAAGGCTTAGCGCTGAAGAATGGATGCATTTGAACTGTGGTGCTGGAGAAGAATCTTGAGAGTCCCTTGGACTGCAAGGAGATCCAACCAATCCATTCTGAAGGAGATCAGCCCTGGGATTTCTTTGGAAGCAATGATGCTAAAGCTGAAACTCCAATACTTTGGCCACCTCATGCAAAGTGTTGACTCACTGGAAAAGACTGATCCTGGAGGGATTGGGGGCAGGAGGAGAAGGAGACGACAGAGGATGAGATGGTTGGATGGCATCACTGACTGGATGGATGTGAATCTGAGTGAACTGCAGGAGTTGGGGATGGACAGGGAGGCCTGGTGTGCTGCGATTCATGGGGTCGCCAAGAGTCGGACACGACTGAGAGACTGAACTGAACTGAACTGAAAGCATATATATGGAAGTTAGAAAGATGATAATGATAATCCTGTATGCGAGAGAGCAAAAGAGATACAGATGTATAGAACAGTCTTATGGACTCTGTGGGAGAGGGAGACGGTGGGTGAATGCCATTGAAACATGTATAATATCATATATGAAATGAATTGCCAGTCCAGGTTTGATGCATGATACTGGATGCTTGGGGCTGGTGCACTGGGATGACCCCGAGGGATGGTATGGGGAGGGAGGTGGGAGGGGGGGTCAGGATGGGGAACACGTGTATACCGGTGGTGGTTCATGTTGATGTATGGCAAAACCAATATAATATTATAAAGTAATTAACCTCAAATTAAAATAAATAAATTTATATTTAAAAATCATGAAATCATATTCAGATTCAACATTGTTTTTAAAAAATCTCTTTAATGTCCACACTTGTATTTCTTTTCTCTTACACTGAAAAGCTTAGTTTCTAATAATATTAATAACCTTACTCATTTACCCTTTACCATTTATTATTTATTATTATTTACCATTTATTATTATTATATTTACCATTTATTATTAAGTTTACCATTTATTACTAACAGAGCTTACTGAGTGAAACTGAAGATTTCCTGTACAGATACTGCACTGTGATAAAAATTTACTTAAGATAATTATTTTTCCTATGTGATTACAGAGCCAATTCTATACACAGGATAATTTTACACCATTCTAATAATTCTTTGGTAGTACACTCTTCTCACAATTACTTCTACCAGAGTCAGATACCCATTGCCTTAAAAAGAAAAAAAGAATACTTAAAAGTAGTTGTGGCCTTCTGTCCCATCTGGTGCGTGCCACTAACATGCAGTGTTTATGTGACTGTTTTACCAGAAGGAACACACTGGACCACAAAGCAGGCTCGCGGACGGTCAACATCACACGTAAAGCAGAAGGTTATAAAACACAGGAAAGGAAATGAACCCTGGCTTGTGTGGGACCAGAAAGCTGAGGAAGAAGCTCACCGTGCAAATGCTGGGCTCAACTCAAGCAAGCGAAGCTCCGCAATTGCCCGCATTTAAGATACAAAAACCCATCACCACCATGGTCATCAGCTCATTTAATTCAGAGTTGGAGGCCGGAAACAAATCTCCCAAGTTTCTCAAGCCATGTCAAGTATGAAAGTGAAACAAACTACCTTTTTTTGTCCCTTTTCAAGAAATTTCCACCCCCTGCTCTTCCACTGCGGCCGTCTTCAAGATCCATCGCGACCTGAGGAGCAACCACAGCCAATCAGTCAAACGTAAGATCCTCAGAAGGCTAAGGTGAAACTGAACTTTCCTACAACTTTACTCCGCCGGCAGAAGGGCGGAGCGCCGCCCTGATGCTTCAGCGGCTCGTGGTCGCGAGGGTCGCCGCAGGGACACGCCTCATTGTCAGGCATCCAGCCTCCGCACGCGAGCCGAGGGGCAGAGCGGCGCGCCGGCCCGGACTTTGCCCGCCTCCACCGCAGCTCTCCCTCCCGGGTCCCCACGCCATCCATCTGCCCGCGGGCTCAGAGCCCGGCTGCCCGCACAGCGCTGGCTCTGCAGGCTCGCGGCAGCAGACTCCAGGACGCATAACTAGCTCAAAAAAAAAAAAAACAAAACAAAACAAAACAAAACAAAACCCCAAAACACCAACTAGAGACGGGTGCCACAAGAGCTCCGCAACTGAGAATAAGTCTCACCCCTTTTAGTCCCCGTGGACTTGCCAACTGGCATCTCCTCTTCCCTCTCCTCCGAAGCCCTCCGCCCCAGGAGACCCAACTCAGGAAATTAGAGAGCCCATCCATCCTCCCCCCGAACCTTCTCCGTCTAGTCCCCAGCTTCCCGCGCCCTACCTCGGGCTTTCAACCTCGGAATGTTCACTAAGGCGTGAACCTTTGAAGAAGAGATTCAGACTCCAGCGGAAAGACGCGGCGGATGCGAACAGCGGTCCTGGCTCCTGAGAGTCTTGAAGAGCCGCTGCTCGCTGCTCGAAGGCGCCCCGACTTCCCGTGGCCCTGCGAGCAGGGAGCGGAGAACTTGCGCAAAGCCCACGCCCGGTGCTCTGCGCTCGGCCAATCAGCCGCAGGCTCGGGACAGCTCCCGGCAGGTTCTATTGAATCCTGATTGCGCCAAGTTACGAAACAGGTTGGAATTAGGGGAGGAATGTCCTCGCTTCTCTTGCCCCTCAGTAAAAGGGCGAGCAAGGGAACGCTTATCAGCTGAATCACCGAGGGCTTTTACGTTTAGAGAGCCCTTGTCTGTACAAGTCCACGAAACTATGAATGTATAGATAGATATAAATGTTAGTATAGAATTCGCTTCTTGTGACTCGAGTAGATAAGGGAAATTTTCTTTGATATTGCATCCAATATATTCTAATAAAACAGTTTCCGGCTGTGCCTATTGTGTAGTTAAAATTCCCTTTCTCTCTATTATATTTTGTTTTTCATTAGATTGCACATTGTTACTTTTTTTTCTTTAAGTCATATATTTTTGTCTTTATAACAACAAATTAAACATATGGTGAAAAAATAAAATTCCCTTCCAAGCAGCATCATTTAAAAAGCCAGGTGAAATTTTTCTGCAAGTGTTTTCTTCAGTATGTTTGACAGTTTCTAAGGTGTATATGTTTATACTTTATTTGAAGAGATACAAATAACTGGTCTTTCCCAGTGGCTCAGATGGGGAAAAACCTACCTGCAATGCCGTAGATGGGGTTCGAATCCTGGGTGGGGAAGATCCTCTAGAGAAGAAAATGGCAACCCACTCCAGTATTCTTGCCTAGAGAATTCCATGGACAGAGGAGCCAGGTTGACTGCAGCCCATGGGTTGTTGCAGAGTCGGACATGACTGAGCGACTAACACTTTCTGCTTCAAGAAATATATGGGAAGATTTTTTTCTTAAACATATAAATCGAAACGGACATTTCAAGGTAGAAATGTCTGTAAAAGAGTGTAATATTCTTCGGTTTTAGCCATCAGATGAATGCCCTGTTTTTCTCAAGGCATTTTAAAACGTATATTTTTATTTGGATTCTAAAACTATTGTGTATTTTAACATGTTGCTTTAGTTGTAATTTAATGCCATATCTACTGTTACCATTTGCAGATTTTCCTGGTCCTCTCTTATCCTCAAATTGATGAAAAGTAAGTGCAATTGTGAAGACAATTCAGACTCATAATCTTAATTCCAACTCCTTGCATTTCAATTTCTGTAAATGCGTTGTTAATAAATGTTTTTATTTCTTTAATGTAGAATTTTCAGAAGTTTTAAATTCTGCCATTAATAGAAAATCCATTACACATATTTTTATCAATCAATAAGCACTGACTAAAAATAGATTCTGAAGAATGTCCAGGCTCTCTGGTTGTATATTTAGATGACTATTTATATCCTAGCTCCCTCAACCCTTCACTACCTTTTCAAGCTACTCTTACAATTTATTTTTTATGCTCTCACCTACTTTCCTTCTTCTCCTAAGTAGAGAATTTTTTTTTCTTCAGGAGGTCCTTCTTCCCATGACTCTTTTGTGGTAAATTCCGTGTATTTCTTTCCCTGGTCTCACCAATAATTCATTTTCCTTATTTCTCCTACTTCTATCTAGCCAATCTGAGTGTGAATTGAAGATTCAATATTCTCAAAAAAAGGAATGCAAATTCACACTGATGAACTCTGCTGACCTGAGCAAGAGAGAGAACACACTGGAAGTTTCAGTCCAAAGAGCAAGACAGATGACAGCTGTGGCAACAACAGTCAAGGATCCACACACCCTCCACCCATTTGTGTGTAATTACCATTTGTGTGTAATTAATTTTATGTACAAAGGATGCATGACTATCTTGATGACAGGGGACATTGAATGACTGTACCTGAATTCACGTTGGATTACATCAGATTGCTTCTATGCACACATGCACTTTAAAAAAGAAAAACTCTTCACGTAAGCATATTGCTCCCCAAAGAGGTTATTTCTCTTGACATTGTTTAACCAATGGATTCAACAGCCTTGACTTGGGTGAAATGGTGATCAGAAGATAACAAATTGACTTATTCTAAAACTAAGTGATTAAGCCATGTATCCAAAGTGAAAGTCGCTCAGTCATGTCTGACTCCTTGTGACCCCATGGACTATACAGTCCCTGGAATTCTCCAGGCCAGAATTCTGGAGTGGTAGCCTTTCCCTTCTCCAGGGAATTTTCCCAACCCTGGGGTGGAACCCAGGTCTCCCGCATTGCAGGTGGATTCTTTACCAGCTGAGCCAGCAGGGAAGCCCAAGCCATGTATCCAAGTCAATGACAAACAGAAGTCTGAATTCTACTCTCTATGTATCCTTCTCTGTCTATACTAGCCAGAAGTGACTCTTACCACCCCCATCCTATGCTAATAATCTGTGTCCCTCATTTGCTATTTATTATTACTTTTTATACGATTAAGAATTTCTCTCTCTCTCTCTCTTTTTTTTTTTTTTTTTTTGCCACACTACAAGTCAGTAGGATCTTAGTTTCCCAAACAGGGACAGAACCAGTGCCCCCTGCAATGGAAGCACAGAGGCTTCCCCTGGACCACCAAGGAAGTTCCAGAAATTTCTGCTTATATTTTAATAACACAGCACCTTAGATAAAGATTCAACACAAGCTTGATGAATCTGTTAAGTACTGAGTCTGATGTCAGAGGCAGCTTTATAGAAATTAGACCAGTAGACCAATTGCTCAAGTCAGTGCTTTGAGAGTTCTATAACCTTTATCCACCTCTCGTAGCATCTTGAATACTCCAGGAGCAAATCATCCCTCTGAGTAAATCACTGTCTTCTATGAAAATAAATCTACCATAATAGCACAAGAAGATTTTTAAAGTAAATCACAGAATTAATAGGAGAGAGAATAAGGCAGTAAAAACAAGGGAAAGATGAGAATGAAGTGAAGCTTGGTGGTGGATGGTTTAGTTGCTAAGTCATATCTGATTCTTGTGACCTCATGGACTGTAGCCCACCAGGCTCCTCCATCCATAGCCACATATAAATGGCTGAGAAAATTATGATGCATTCATTCAAAGAAAATATATAAAATGTACTGTGAACTTCATACTCAACAGTAAAAAGCTAAAAGTATTTCCTCTAAGATCAGGAACAAGTCAAGGATGCCCACTCAGACAGAGAAAGACAAATACTGTATAATATATGGAATCATATATCTTGTAATTCTAAAAGAAAAATCACATGTGAAATCTAAAAAATATAACAAACCAGTGAATATAACAAAAATGAAGCCAACTCACAGATACAGAGAACAAACTAGTGGTTACCAGTGTGGGGAGGAGTATAGCGGTATGGGATGAAGAAGAACAAACTATTAGGTATAGAATAAGCCACAAGGGTGTATTTGAACAACACATGGAAGATAGCCAAGATTTTATAATTACTATAGCCTTTGAAATTGTGAATCACCATATTGTACACCTATAATATGGTATAGCAACTATATTTCAATGAAATAATTTTTTAAAAAAGGAAAAATGTACCTTCAAAGAGTTTGCAATAACACTGGAAAATACCTATGTTAATATGCAAGGAAAAGGACAGGGGAAAATTATGACAGCATGATTTAACTAGGGTAAAAGAAGTGAATTGATGCCATATTAGAAAGAAATATATCGAAAGGTGAGAATGGTTGTTTTTCAGTGACGAAAGTTATGTCAGTTTTTTTCTTTAAGCTTCTCTGTATTTTACAAATTTCCTGTATTAAAAGTGTAGAGAATACCTTGGTTGTCCAATAGCTGGAACTCTGTACTTCCACTGCATGGGAGTTCAGGTCAATCTCTGATCCAGAGGAGAACCAAGATCCCATAAGCTGCTTGGCGCAGCTAAAAGTAAAGTGTATTATTTTTGCAGTAGAAAAAGTGGTATTTTGTGTAGATCATAGAGATGGCCATAAGAAAAACGGTTTCAGGACCCCAGTTACTGTTATCCACTTTTCAGTTTCAGTGGGGTTTGCTGCTTATTAAGGCACAAACGGCCGTATTTAGTGAGGGGCAAAATTAACTGGCTA
This sequence comes from Ovis aries, assembly GCF_016772045.2. Classification (NCBI taxonomy): domain Eukaryota; kingdom Metazoa; phylum Chordata; class Mammalia; order Artiodactyla; family Bovidae; genus Ovis; species Ovis aries. The sequence goes on along the minus strand of NC_056057.1, from coordinate 34,195,219 downwards.
AAGCAGGTAACACGGAGAACTTCCAATATTCTACATTTCTTCAAATATTTGTATTTCTGAAAATTCCTTTAACATGTTTTTTCAAAGAAGAGAGAAAGGAGCAAGGGAGAAAGACAGAGGTAAAAATAGAGAGATATCTCTTTTAAGTGATAAGAAAACATATAGTAGACTGAAAGACCGATTTTTTAGTTTTGCCAATTCACTGTCTGGGTGACATGGCTACATTTATCTCATTGCTGCTTCCCTAACAATGCCAAAGCATCATGGAATAGATCAAAGACTAGAAGTACTTCTCCTGAATAACTATGCCATACCTTCCCCTGAGGAAAGTAATGAGGAAGAGGAAAGACCGATTAGGGACTTCATTGTCATTCCCCTTAAGAGTAGAGCTCCATGATGGTAGAAGTCTTTTTTCTATATATATGCATGATATTATACATGTTTCAATGCCATTCTCCCAAACCATCCCACTCTCTGCCTCTCCCACAGAGTCCAAAAGTCTGTTCTATACATCTGTGTCTCTTTTGCTGTCTCGCAGGCAGGGTTATCGTTGCCATCTTTCTAAATTCCACATATATGCGTTAGTATACTGTATTGGTGTTTTTGTTTCTGGCTTTCTTCACTCTGTATATTCGCCTCCAGTTTCATCCACCACATTAGAACTGATTCAAATGTATTCTTTTTAATGGCTGAGTAATACTCCATTGTGTATATGTACCACCGCTTTCTTATCCATTCATCTGCTGATGGACATCTAGGTTGCTTCCATGTCCTGGCTATTATAAACAGTGCTGCGATGAACATTGGGGTACACGTGTCTCTTTCAATTCTGGTTTCCTTGGTGTGTATGCCCAGCAGTGGGACTGCTGGGTCATAAGGCAGTTCTATTTCCAGTTTTTTAAGGAATCTCCACACTGTTCTCCATAGTGGCTGTACTAGTTTGCATTCCCACCAAGAGTGTAAGAGGGTTCCCTTTTCTCCACATCCTCTCCAGCATTTATTGCTTGTAGACTTTTGGATCGCAGCCATTCTGACTGGTGTGAAATGGTACCTCATTGTGGTTTTGATTTGCATTTCTCTGATAATGAGTGATGTTAAGCATCTTTTCATGTTTTTGTTAGCCATCCATATGTCTTCTTTGGAGAAATGTCTATTTAGTTCTTTTGCCCATTTTTTGATTCGGTTGTTTATTTTTCTGGAATTGAGCTGCAGGAGTTGCTTGTATATTTTTGAGACTAGTTGTTTGTCAGTTGCTTCATTTGCTATTATTTCCCCTCCATTCTGAAGGCTGTCTTTTCACCTTGCTTATAGTTTCCTTTGTTATGCAGAAGCTTTTAATTTTAATTAGATCCCACTTGTTTATTTTTGCTTTTATTTCCAGTATTCTGGGAGGTGGGTCATAGAGGATCTTGCTGTGCTTTATGTCGGAGAGTGTTTTTCCTATGTTCTCCTCTAGGAGTTTTATAGTTTCTGGTCTTATGTTTCGATCTTTAATCCATTTTGAGTTTATTTTTGTGTATGGTGTTAGAAGGTGTTCTAATTTCATTCTTTTACAAGTGGTTGACCAGTTTTCCCAGCACCACTTTTTAAGAGATTGGCTTTAATCCATTGTATATTCTTGCCAACTTTGTCAAAGATAAGGTGTCCATAAGTGTGTGGATTTATATGTGGGATTTCTATTTTGTTCCATTGATCTATATTTATGTCTTTGTGCCAGTACCATAGTGTCTTGATGACTGTGGCTTTGTAGTAGAGCCTGAAGTCAGGCAGATTGATTCCTCCAGTTCCATTCTTCTTTCTTAAGATTGCTTTGGTTATTCGAGGTTTTTTGTATTTCCATACAAATTGTGAAATTATTTGTTCCAGCTCTGTGAAAATACCACTGGTAGCTTGATAGGGGTTGCATTGAATCTATAGATTGCATTGGGTAGTATACTCATGTTCACTATATTGATTCTTCCAATCCATGAACAAGGTATATTTCTCCATCTATTAGTATCCTCTTTGATTCCTTTCACCAGTGTTTCATAGTTTTCTATATATAGGTCTTTAGTTTCTTTAGGTAGATATATTCCTAAGTATTTTTTTCTTTTCGTTGCAATGGTGAATGGAATTGTTTCCTTCATTTCTCTTTCTATTTTCTGATTATTAGTGTATAGGAATGCAAGGGATTTCTGTGTGTTGATTTTATATCCTGCAACTGTACTATAATCATTGAGTAGCTCTGGTAATTTTCTCGTGGAGTCTTTAGGGCTTTCTATGTAGAGGATCATGTATGCTGCAAACAACAAGAGTCTTACTTCTTCTTTTCCAATTTGGATTCCTTTTATTTCTTTTTCTTCTCTGAATGCAGTGGCCAAAACTTTCAGAACTATGTTGAATAGTAGCAGTGAAAGTGGGCACCTTGTCTTGTTCCTGACTTTAAGGGAAATGCTTTCAATTTTTCACCATTGAGGATAATATTTTCTGTGGGTTTGTCATATCTAGCTTTTATTATGTTGAGGTATGTTCCTTCTATTCCTGCTTTCTGGAGAGTTTTTATCATAAACGGATGTTGAATTTTGTCAAAGGCTTTCTCTGCATCTATTGAGAGAATCATATGGCTTTTATTTTTCAATTTGTTAGTGTGGTGAATTACATTGATTGATTTGCAGATATTGAAGAATCCGTGCATCCCTGGGATAAAGCCCACTTGGTCATGGTGTATGATCTTTTTAACGTGTTGTTGGATTCTGATTGCTAGAATTTTGTTGAGGATTTTTGCATCTATGTTCATCAGTGATATTGGCCTGTAGTTTTCTTTTTTTGTGGCATCAGGTTTTGGTATTAGGGTGATGGTGGCCTCATAGAATGAGTTTGGAAGTTTCCCTTCCTCTGCAATTTTCTAGAAGAGTTTGAGTAGGATAGGTGTTAGCTCTTCTCAAAATTTTTGGTAGAATTCAGCTGTGAAGCTGTCTCGACCTGGGATTTTGTTTGCTGGAAGATTTCTGATTACACTTTCACTTTCCGTGGTTGTGATGGGTCTGTTAAGATTTTCTATTTCTTCCTGGTTCAGTTTTGGAAAGTGGTACTTTTCTAAGAATTTGTCCATTGTTCCACGTTGTCCATTTTATTGGCATATAATTGCTGATAGTAGTCTCTTATGATCCTTTGTATTTCTGTGTTGTCTGTTGTGATCTCTCCATTTTCATTTCTAATTTTATTGATTTGATTTTTCTCCCTTTGTTTCTTGATGAGTATGGCAAATGGTTTGTAAATTTTATTTATCCTTTCAAAGAACCAGCTTCAGGCTTTGTTGATTTTTGCTATGGTCTCATTTGTTTGTTTGTTTGTTTTTCATTTACTTCTGCTCTAATTGTTAAGATTTCTTTCCTTCTACTAACCCTGGGGTTATCCATTTCTTCCTTTTCTAGTTGCTTTAGGTGTCAGTTCAGTTCAGTCACACAGTCATGTCCGACTCTTTGAGACCCCATGAATCACAGCATGCCAGGCCTCCCTGTCCATCACCAACTCCCGGAGATCAGTCAGACCCACGTCCATCGAGTCCGTGATGCCATCCAGCCATCTCATCCTTGGTCATCCCCTTCTCCTCCTGTCCCCAATACCTCCCAGCATCAGAATCTTTTCCAATGAGTCAACTCTGCATGAGGTGGCCAAAGTACTGGAGTTTCAGCTTTAGCATCATCCTTCCAAAGAAATCCCAGGGTTGATCTCCTTCAGAATGGACTGGTTGGATCTCCTTGCAGTCCAAGGGACCCTCAAAAGTCTTCTCCAACACCACAGTTCAAAAGCATCAGTTCTTCAGCGCTCAGCCTTCTTCATAGTCCAACTCTCACATCCATACATGAACACTGGAAAAAGTATAGCCTTGACTAGAGGGACTTTAGTCAGCACAGTAATGTCTCTGCTTTTGAATATGCTATCTAGGTTGGTCATAACTTTTCTTCCAAGGAGTAAGCGTCTTTTAATTTCATGGCTGCAGTCACCATCTGCAGTGATTTTGGAGCCTCCCCAAAATAAAGTCTGACATTATTTCTACTGTTTCCCCATCTATTTCCCATGAAGTGATGGGACCTGATGCCATGATCTTCGCTTTCTGAATGTTGAGCTTTAAGCCAACTTTTTCACTCTCCTCTTTCACTTTCATCAAGAGGCTTTTTAGCTCCTCTTCACTTTCTGCCATAAGGGTGGTGTCATCTACATATCTGAGGTTATTGATATTTCTCCTGGCAATCTTGATTCCATCTTGTGCTTCTTCCAGTACAAAGTTTCTCATGATGTACCCTGCATAGAAGTTAAATAAGCAGGGTGACAATATACAGTCTTGACGTACTCCTTTTCCTATTTGGAACCAGTCTGTTGTTCCATGTCCAGTTCTAATGGCTGCTTCCTTGCCTGCATACAAATTTCTCAAGAGGCAGATCAGGTGGTCTGGTATTCCCATCTCTTTCAGAATTTTCCACAGTTTATTGTGATCCATACAGTCAAAGGCTTTGGCATAGTCAATAAAGCAGAAATAGATGTTTTCTGAAACTTTCTTGCTTTTTCTCTAATCCAGCGGATGTTGGCAATTTGATCTCTGGCTCCTCTGCCTTTTCTAAAACCAGCTTGAACATCAGGGAGTTCTGAATCCTGGCTTGGAGAATTTTGAGCATTACTTTACTAGCATGTGAGATGAGTGCAATTGTGCGGTAGTTTGAGCATTCTTTGGCATTGCCTTTCTTTGAGATTGGAATGAAAACTGACCTTTTCCAGTCCTGTGGCCACTGCTGCGTTTTCCACATTTGCTGGCATATTGAGTGCAGCACTTTCACAGAATCATCTTTCAGGATTTGCAACAGCTCCACTGGAATTCCATCATCTCCACTAACTTTGTTTGTACTGATGCTTTCTAAGGCCCACTTGACTTCACATTCCAAGATGTCTAGTTCTAGATTAGTATCACATCATCATGATTAACTGGATTGTGAAGATCTTTTTTGTACAGTTCTATGTCTTCTTGCCACCTCTTCTTAATATCTTCTGCTTCTGTTAGGTCCATACCACTTCTGTCCTCTATGGAGCCCATCTTTGCATGAAATGTTCCCTTGGTATCTCTAATTTTCTTGAAGAGGTCTCAAGTCTTTCCCATTCTGTTGTTTTCCTCCATTTGTTTGCATTGATCGCTGAAGAAGGCTTTCTTATCTCTTCTTGCTATTCTTTGGAACTCTGCATTCAGATGCTTATATCTTTCCTTTTCTCCTTTGCTTTTTGATTCTCTTCTTTTCACAGCAATTTGTAAGGCCTCCCCAGACAGCCATTTTGCTTTTATGCATTTCTTTTCCATGGGGATGGTCTTGATTCCTGTCTCCTGTACAATGTCACGAACCTCATTCCATAGTTCATCAGGCACTCTATCTATCAGATCTAGGCCCTTAAATCTATTTCTCACTTCCACTGTATAAGCATAAGGGATTTGATTTAGGTCATACCTGAATGGTCTAGTGGTTTTCCCTACTTTCTTCAATTTGAGTCTGAATTTGGTAGAGTTAGGTTATTTATTTGACTGTTTTCTTGTTTCTTGAGGTATGCCTGTATTTCTATGATCTTTCCCCTTCAGTTCACTTCAGTTCAGTTCAGTTCAGTCGCTCAGTCATGTCTGACTCTTTGCGACCCCATGAATTGCAGCACGCCAGGCCTCTCTGTCCATCACCAACTCCTGGAGTTCACTCAAACTCACGTCCATCGAGTCGGTGATGCCATCCAGCCATCTCATCCTCGGTCGTCCCATCTCATCCTTCCTGCAATCCTTCCCAGCATCAGAGTCTTTTCCAATGAGTCACTCTTCTCATGAGGTGGCCAAAATACTGGAGTTTCAGCTTTAGCATCATTCCTTCCAAAGAAATCCCAGGGCTGATCTCCTTCAGAATGGACTGGTTGGATCTCCTTGCAGTCCGAAAGACTTTCCCCTTAGCATTCTTTCGTAGTGTCCCACAGGTTTTGGATTGTTGTGTTTTCATTTTCATTCGTTTCTATGCATATTTTGATTTCTTTTTTTATTTCTTCTGTGATTTGTTGGTTTTCAGCAGTGTGTTGTTCAGCCTCCATATGTTGGAATTTTTAATAGTTTTTCTCCTGTAATTGATATCTATTACTGCATTGTGGTCAGAAAAGATTCTTGGAATGATTTCAATTTTTTTGAATTTATCAATGCTAGATTTATGGCCAGTTATGATCTATCCTGGAGAAGGTTCCGTGAGCACTTGAGAAAAAGGTGAAAATCATTGTTTTGGGGTGAAATGTCCTATTAATATCAATAGGTCTAACTGGTCTATTGTAACATTTAAAGTTTGTGTTTCTTTGTTAATTTTCTGTTTAGTTGATCTATCCATAGGTGTGAGTAGGGTATTAAAGTCTCCCACTATTATTGTGTTATTGTTAATTTCCCCTTTCATACTTGTTAGCATTTGTCGTACATATTGCAGTGCCCCTATGTTTCAGGCATGTATATTTATAATTGTTATATCTTCTCCTTGGATTGATCCTTTGATCATTATGTAATGCCCTTCTTTGTCTCTTTTTGCACCCTTTGTTTTAAAGTCTGTTTTATCTGATACGAGTATTGCTACTCCTGCTTTCTTTTGGTCTCTATTTGCGTGGAATATCTTTTCTAGCCCTTCACTTTCAGTCTGTATGTGTCCCTTGTTTTGAGGTGGTTCTCTTGTAGACATCATATATAGGGGTCTTGTTTTTGTATCCATTCAGGCAGTCTTTGTCTTTTGGTTGGGGCATTCAACCCATTTACGTTTTAGGTAATTATTGATAAGTATGATCCCATTGCCATTTACTTTATTGTTTTGGGTTCAAGTTTATACACCCTTTTTGTGTTTCCTGTCTAGAGAAGATCTTTTAGCATTTGTTGGAGAGCTGCTTTGGTGGTGCTGAATTCTCTCAGCTTTTGCTTGTCTGTAAAGCTTTTGATTTCTCCTTCATATTTGAATGAGATCCTTGCTGGGTACAGTAATCCGGGCTGTAGGTTATTTTCTTTCATCACTTTAAGTATGTCTTGCCATTCCCTCCTGGCCTGAAGAGTTTCTGTTGAAAGATCATCTGTTATCCTTATGGGAATCCCCTTGTGTGTTATCTGTTGTTTTTCCCTTGCTGCTTTTAATATTTGTTCTTTGTGTTTGATCTTTGTTAATTTGATTAATATGTGTCTTGGGATGTTTCACCTTGGATTTATCCAGTTTGCGACTCTCTGGGTTTCTTGGACTTGGGTGATTATTTCCTTCCCCATTTTAGGGAAGTATTCAACTATTATCTCCTCAAGTATTTTCTCATGGTCTTTCTTATTGTCTTCTTCTTCTGGGACTCCTATGATTCGAATGTTGGAACATTTAATGTTGTCCTGGAGGTCTCTGAGATTGTCCTCATTTCTTTTAATTTGTTTTTCTTTTTCCTCTCTGATTCATTTATTTCTACCATTCTATCTTCTACTTCACTAATCCTATCTTCTGCCTCCATTATTCTACTATTTTTTGCCTCCAGAGGGTTTCTGATCTCATTTATTGCACTATTCATTATATATTGACTCTTTTTTATTTCTTCTAGGTCCTTGTTAAACCTTTCTTGCATCTTCTCAGTCCTTGTCTCCAGGCTATTTATCTGTGATTCCATTTTGATTTCAAGATTTTGGATCATTTTCACTATCACTATTCAGAATTCTTTATCAAGTAGATTCCCTATCTTTTCTTCTTTTGTTTGGTTTGGTGGGCATTTATCCTGTTCCTTTACCTGTTGGGTATTCCTCTCTCTCTTCATCTTGTTATATTGCTGCGTTTGGGGTGGCCTTTCTGTATTCTGGAAGTTTCTGGAGTTCTCTTTATTATGGAGTTTCCTCGCTGTGGGTAGGGTTGTATCAGTGGCTTGTCAAGGTTTCTTGGTTAGGGAAGCTTGTGTCGGTGTTCTGGTGGGTGGAGCTGGATTTCTTCTCTCTGGAATGCAATGAAGTGTCCAGAAATGAGTCACAAGATGTCAATGGTTCGGAGTAACTTTGAGCTGCCTGTATATTGAAACTCAGGGCTGTGTTCCTGTGTTGCTGGAGAATTTGTGTGGTATGTCTTGCTCTGGAACTTGTTGGCCCTTGGGTGGTGCTTGGTTTCAGTGTAGATATGGAGGCATTTGATGAGTTCCTATCGATTAATGTTGCCTGGAGTCTGGAGTTCTCTGATGTTCTCAGGATTTGGACTTAAGCCTGCTGCTTCTGGTTTTTAGTTGTATTTTTACAGTACTCTGAAGACTTCTCCTTCTGTACTGCACTGTTGATAGAACATCTAGGTTAAAGATGAAAAGTTTCTCTACCTTGAGGGACACCAGAAATGTTCACAGAGTTACATGGAGAAGAAAAGAGGGAGGGGGGATTTAGAGGTGACCCGAATGAGATGAGGTGGAATCAAAAGAGGAGAGAGCTAGCTAGCCAGTAATCACTTTCTTATATGCACTTCACAGTCTTGACCGCTCAGAGATGTTCACAGAGTTATACAGAGAAGAAAGAGGGAGGAAGGAGACAGAGGTGGCCAGGAGGATAAAAGGGTGGAATCAAAAGTAGAGAGACAGATCCAGCCAGTAATCAGTTCCCTAAGTGTTCTCCATCTTCTGGAACACACAGAGATTCACAGATTTGGGTAGAGAAGAGAAGGGGGAGGGAGGAGACAGAGGCGACCTGGTGGAGAAAAAGGAGAGTCCAAAGGGGGAGAGAGCAGTCAAGCCAGTAATCTTGCTCTCAAGTAAAAATGGGTACTGAAGATTGGTTTCTTAAAGGTACAAAGTTGATAACAAATACCAAAATCAATGATTAAAAATCTAGAGTAGAGGTTGGATTTTCAAAATACAATATTGAAGAAAAGAAGAAGAAGAAGAAAAACAAAGTCACAAGAATTATTAAATATATATATGTATATATATATATGAAGTTTGCTTTAAAAATAGGGTCTTTTTTTGTAAAGTAATATTAGGTTATAAAAATGAATATTAAAGGAGAAATAGCGGACTTAGAAATTTAAAAATGTTTTAAAAAAAGAAGAAAAAGAAAAGAAGAAAAAACAAACAACAAAAAAAGAATGATTGTAAAAATGGTAAAGATATATCTAGGACTTTCTCTGCTGTTGTTGTTGGCAGTGTGGGGTCAGTTCATTTTTGGATAGTCCCTTGGTCTGGCTTATATTTCTCAAGACCTACAGGCCCCTTCCTATGTAGTCAGTACTACCTACAGGGTTTTAATCTATTGCGCCTGTCACTTCCAAGGCCGTTCCCTCTGTTTTAGCTTGTTCTGTTTGCTGGTCTCTTCACTGTCTGATTTCCACCCTGACACAAGGGGAGTAGTGGTGGACACCTTTTTTTAGGCTCACTTGTTCAGTCGTGCTGTGGGGAGGGAAGGACGCTGCAAACAAATAACACTGGCGTGTGCTCACAGTGTGTCAGCCACGCTGGGCCTGCCCCCACTAATAGCTCACACCGCTCAGGCTCTAGGTTGCTCCACAGGGAACTGTCTGAGGCCGGCCCTGGACTGCATGCACCTCCCAGGTCTAAGCCGCTCAGGCACTCAGGTAGTCCTCAGAAGCGCAGACTTGGTTGAGCCTGAGTTTTGTTCCTTTCCCAGGTCTGAGTAGCTCAGGTGTTTGGTGAGCGCGGTCGCTGCGACTTATTGCCTCTCCTGTCCCTGCTGCTCAATTTTCCGGGTTTACAACTGGCACACCTTTTCAGGTGGATGATGACTGTCCAGAACCCCAAAAAGTCTTAGTTAGCAAAGAAGCCTGCTTGCAGTTTGGTAGTTAATGTCTGTCAGGAGCTGCTATTGCCCCCTTCCAGCCCTTCCAGCTCTGGCTGCCTGTCACCGGAGGGTGATGGTCTGCAGCTGGCTAATTCTGTTCCGTCCTTTGTTCTGTGCATGGTCCTGGCAGTGTCTTATGTTAGAGCTTTTAGCGTGGTAGCTATCCCACAGTCTGGTTTACTAGCCCAAGTTAGTTTGCTCTGGTTTCACTCAGGGAATTCGGGCCCAATCCTTAAAAAGCAATGCAGCCCGCTCCTCCCGGCCCAGCCCCCGCTTGCTAGTGGTGGATGCAGGCGTCTGCACTGCTTCTCCGCTGGGGGAATTACTGTTGGGCATGGGATCTGTTGGGTTAAATTATTTATTTATTTTTCCTCCCTGTTATGTTGCCCTCTGTGCTTCCAAGGCTTGCCACAGACTCGGCAGTGAGAGTGTTTCCTGGTGTTTGGAAACTTCTCTCTTTTAAGACTCCCTTCCCAGGATGGAGCTCCCTCTCTACCTCTTTTGTCTCTTTTTTTGTCTTTTATATTTTTTCCTACCTGTTTTTGAAGACAATGAGCTGCTTTTCTGGGTGCCTGATGTCCTCTGCTGGCATTCAGAAGTTGTTTTGTGTAATTTACTCAGCGTTGAAATGTTCTTTTGATGAATTTGTGGGGAGAAAGTGGTCTCCCAGTCCTATTCTTCTGCCATCTTAGGACTGCCCCTAGAAGTCTTGTGTCTTTTTTTTAACTGAAATGTAGCTGATTCACAACGTTGTGCCACTGTCTACTGTAAAGCAAAGTAATTCAGTTATACACATATATACATTCTTTTTACATATTCTTTTCCATTATGGTTTATGACAGGACATTGAATATTGGTTTACACCATGCTGCTGGTGCCTAGTATAAAGCACAGTGAAGATCATTGGTACTCAATTTCTGCCCGTTGAACGGACTTAGAGAAAACTCCATTAACAGCACTATTTGACTTTTTGGTTTTGTTTTTTGTTGTTTTAAATTTTTGGCTGTACCGCATAGCCTGTGGGATCCTAGTTTCCTGACCAGGGATTAACTCATGTCCCCAGAAGTCGAAGGGCAGAGTCACAACCACTGAATGCCAGGGAAGTCCCTATTTTTCATTTTAAAGCACATCCAAACAAATAAAGACAGATTTTACCAGAACAACTAGGTCTTTCTTGAGTCTTCTTTTCTTGAAATTTGTATTGAGTGCTGTGTGGCCAGGCATCCGCTAAATGCTGGCAATGGGAAGAGGAAGGAGCACAAAGTCCCTCAAGTTGTGTGCATGTGTTTCCAGGGGTGAAAATTATTAGTATAGCTTTAATATACACAACAGATGTTTTGTTTGTGTTTTTAAAAAACAAAAATGAACTTTTACATATAAAATGACCACTACCGTCTTCAAAGTAAATACCCAAAGAAACTATGAAACAATTTCAATGGTGCCAAGAAATAAGGTTGTTAGAACTTTGGCAAGGATTTGTCTTCAGATTCTACTGACATATTCTTTGAACGTCCTCAGTGTTAGCAAGTATTGCCTTATGTTGATAAATTTAAGTTTTTGAAACAGGTCATTTGATATTAAACAATGTATTTATTTTTACTGCAACAGAAATGTCTCATTTCTAAAATTAGTGAATGTAGAACATTTAGCTTAGTACCTGGATGTCTAAGCTTTGAACATTTACTTCTGTTTTCTCATTATTAGTAGTAGGCTAATGGCTGACTTCCTTGAGAGAATTTTCAGCTAAAAATGAAATATGGTTAGAACATAATGAGCCCAATTCTCTTGTGGGCTTAGCAAATTTGTTCTGAGGATTATTCCTAGAGGGAATTCACTTCAATGTTCAATGTTTATTTACTTGAATCACTCCTAGTATATATTCAATACTTTTTTAAAATTTATAGCCAAACCTTTTGCCCTCAGACATCAGCAGTGAGGATTTCCTAACACAATAACAGTGTTACTTTAAATGGCTTTTGAACTTGCATAGTTCATTAAAAAAATAACACTTCCTTTTTTGTTTTTAACTGCTTTATGATTCATTGACTTTGAACTTGCCTAATCTTAAACGAACTCTCTCTTCAGAACAAGGTCAAATCAGTTCACCAAGCTGACTTTTGCTCACTTATTTTTTCAAAAAGGTTTTGTATTATTTCAAAAAACAAATCTACTTAAAATATACTTCCGTGTGGAAGAAACATTGTGCTAATAGACTGATGTGTAGTTGTTAGATCTGATTTTCTGATTATAACTCAAGTTAGGAAAAGCTTCACTTTATATTGGAATTCGTTCATGCATCCAGTCAAAAATATTAATTGAGCACCATCTCTATGTCATATGTTATTATATGTCCATTGGCATTTGTCCATGAACAACAACAATATCTCCGCCCAGGTAAAACTTACATTTAGTGGTGGGGTAGACAGATCCACAAAAGCATAGAGAATCAGTGATTTAGTATGTTAAAAAGTGGAGCATACTCTGGGGAAAATAGAGCAGAGGAAGGGGACTGTGCCAGTCAGGAAAAGATTACAATTTTAAGTAGGATGACCCCATGTGACTGAGAGGACAGGATGGAGCTGAGGAAAGTTATCAGCAATGGAGTTAAGATCTTGGGACTCCTAGATCCTGTCTCGGTCACATGAGGTCATCCTACTCAAAACTGAATATTAATGCTTTTAAAATTATTTCTGTAAAATGGTTTCTGCTGTAGGGTAATTCTCCCGCTCCAGTGTTTCCTTCTAGATTCATGGATGTTTACACTTGTGTGAGAATTTAGAGGTCAATGTATGCAGGTCATTTATTACATCCAGTCTCTGAAATGCTAAGTCACTTGACTGAAGGCCATATAATCAGCAAGGGTCGAGTTAACAACATAGATTTTCTGACACTGAGTTTGCTGTTCTTTCTATCATGTTGAGAGGGATCCTAATGGTGAAGATTTCAGATTGGCTGCTATAGGGTGCGTGTTAGGGGCACAGGTGCAATCAGACTCTCTAGCTGTTTTACTTCACCTTTGTGGCAAGTTTCTCTCACTTGATTTTGTTTTTGCCCTTGATCAGTTACATTACTGACTAGGGTTCTTGGCCTCCTTAATTAATCAAAATTGATGAGAGGCCAGTCAAGAAATTTAGACAAGGCATTATTACTGGGGCTCATGCTGCAGCAAAGAGGAGGGAAAACAAATAACAGGTTCCCTTGCTTGCTTGCTCCCTGAGGTGGGACAAGTTGGTTCCTTATATGGGGTGACAGTAGGGGTGTCAGGAAGATCTCCTGGAGAAGGAAATGTCAATCCACTCCAGTATTTGTTTCCTGGGAAATCCCATGGACAGAGGAGCCTGGTGGGCTGGGCTATTGTCTATTGGGTGGCAGAGAGTCATACAGGACTTAAAGGACTTGTTGTTGTGACTAAACAACAGCAAGGGGTGGGTCCAGGGCTCAGGGTGGAGGGGTGGCTTAGGTAGTTTGCCCACTTCTTTGGTGATATTGTGTGCAGGGGGCTTGCACAGTACCTTGCCTTTGCCTCCCACTCTTCAAAAGTGGCAGTTAGGTTTTTGGTCTCTTCATATCATGTTGTCCATAATTTGCCCCAACCGCGCATGCACATGATTATTTTTAGTTTCTTATACTTTTTTTTTCATTTTGTTACTCAAGGGGATATTTGTCCAGATGCAAGCACTGCAGCAAATGGTCGTAGGTCCTGCTGCTGCTGCTGCTGCTAAGTCGCTTCAGTATTGTCTGATTCTGCGTGACCCCACAGATGGCAGCCTACCAGGCTCCACTGTCCCTGGGATTCTCCAGGCAAGAACACTGGAGTGGGTTGCCATTTCCTTCTCCAGTACATGAAAGTGAAAAGTGAAAGGGAAGTCGCTCAGTCGTGTCCAACTCTTTGCGACCCCATGGACTGCAGCCTACCAGGCTCCTCCATCCATGGAACTTTCCAGGCAAGAGTACTGGACTGGGGTGCCATTGCCTTCTCAGGTCATAGGTCCTCGCCTGCCTCATTTAGACTTGCCTGTTTTAATCACCATTTTTCAGGACCCAAGAGAAGGGCTATAGTTCGAGGGTACACTCTGCCTTAGTAGTGTCTGAAGTCCAATTATCTGGGATTCTAAAGCTGGCCAGCTGAGACCTGGGGTATATTTTGTTGCATATACTTGAAAATGCATGAAAGAAATACTGCTCATTACAAATTGCATCATTTTTGAGCTCAAAATTAAATTATGTATTAAAATATCTTAAATGATATTAACATTTCTCATGTTATTAGAAAATGAGGACACCCTGCTAACCCCAGTAGTGTAAAAGAAATTGTGACATTTGTCATTTATTGCATGACCTTTTCTTGAGACACTGATGAATTCTGATTCTTATCTTTTAGTTGGTTTCCTTGTGTTAGTCCTTCCCAGTGAGGAATTCTGTAGTTCGACTGAATTTTTGACTGCATTGTCTCTGTTACTTGACATAACCTGCCATGACCTTGTAGCTATTGTGTTGCTTCTAATCACTGTCGTATTGTATATTCTTTTCCAGAAACCGGAAATTTAGTTTGCAATTAACATTCTGCTATCACTTCTAATTTTATTCCTTTTATTTTGCTGATTATTATGCATTACAGTCAAATAGTGCTCCCTTAAGCACTGGGGCTTCCCACTTGGCACTAGTGGTAAAGAACCTGCCTATCAGTTTAGGAGATGCTAAGGGATGTGGATTTGATCCCTATGTCAAGGAAGATCCCCTGGAGGAGGGCATGGCAACCCATTCCAGCATTTTTGCCTGGAGAATGCCATGGACAGAGGATTCTGGTTGGCTACAGTCCATGGGGTCACAAAGAGTCGGACACAATTAAAGTGACTACAAGCCAATTATGTTCTTATTACCATTTCATCACATGACAAAGATGAACCTTCTTGCTATTCTACAGTCTAGTTTTCTCATTCTCTGTTATCTTTGTTACTCTAAATACAGTAAATTCCAAAGATCATGCTTTAAAATTGCCATCTGGGTGGCTCAAACATCTCAAATTGAGTATTGGATTTGTTTTTGCTTTCTTTCTTTTTAGTATTTATTTATTTATCTGACTGTGCTGGCTGCCAGAGTCCAGCTCCAGCAGCCAGGGAATCAGCCTGAAGAGATGAGCAGTGTCGGCAGGGAATGATGCAGCCTCTGACTCAAAGTGCAGAACTGCGTGTTTATTTCATGCATCAGGTCTTCTTTTATACTTTTTCAAAAGCATTAGGTCCGAGGTTTGACATTTTCAGCTCCCCCTCACCCAGATTTATTGTCTCCTTGTTATCCTTCGAACAGAGCTTCTGCTTCAGCGATTCTCTCAGAATCGTGTTTACTTGTGATTACATTGTAACTGATGCTTATGTCTGGGCTGCATACCACATTCCTCAGTTTATTTCTTTATCTTTCTAAATCCTGTTTGCCCCTACTATCTTAAGCTTATTATCTCCTAAAAAGTCTTCTAGCTATTCTTAATTTTTCTTAAACCCTAAATTCAGCAAAGTTCTTTTGCCATAAACATTTCCCTCACAAACAGGTCTCAGATAACAATCCTTCCCATGGCCTCAAGCTGCAGCCTATGTGCTCATCCTGGAGGATTCTTTGTAAAGATCCTTGAACAAATGTCAATTGTTACTTTAGAGATTATTTTCTGGGCACAACTGCAGAAGGCTTTGTGCTTTCTCATGCTTCTGTCAAGGACAGTAAGCACCTTAACATTTTCCAGTCTACTCATCCAAAGAAACGAGAAAAGAAGTCAGAATCATAAGACTTAACTCCTTCATCCTGGGTCCATGCCTGCGGGACAAGGCGAGGGTGTTGGGACCCATGCCTCCATTTTGTCAGTAATGCCTAATGTGGCTCTCAACAGCTGGCTCTTATTCAAGCATGTGGGATGTTTAGCTGGACGTGTGAACTCTTATTTGCAACATGTGGGATCTAGTACCCTGACGAGGGTTCAAACCTGGGCCCTCTGCATTGGGAGTGTGGAGTCTTAGCCACTGGACCACCAGGGAAGTCCCCAACCTCTGAACTTCTGATCCTGTCGCCAGATTGGTTTCTCTTTCACTTGCATATCTGAGTCAGCAGCATCATTTACTTCTATCAGAAACCTGGGGAAAGGGGCAGTCAACCTCAGCACCTGCTTCTCCCCTACTTTCTGTGTCAGACTTGAATCCATTTTCTCCTCAACAGTGATAATAGCCTTGTAATCCCTGGAGAAGGGAAGGTCAACCCACTCCAGTATCCTTGCCTGGAGGATCTCATGGACAGAGGGTCAGACATGACTGAAGCAACTTGGCACACAGGCATGCATGCAATTTTGTCAAGCCATAATAACTACTATCCTCTCTTACCTAAGTTACTATCAGAGCTTCCCACCTGGCTTCTCCATATCCATTCTAGAATGTTTCTAATGCACTCTCCACAGCAGGCAAAGTAACTTGTAAAAATGTACATATGGCCATGTCACACACCCAAGTAAAACTTGCAATGCCTTTCCGTTGCTCTCAGGTTCAATTCCCCATTCATCTCTATAGCTACAGGCTGCTTTTCTCTTTGCTCCTTCATGATCCAGGCACACTCACCTCTATCAGCTCCTTGGAGCTTTACTGTGCATGGTATTCCTCTTGCTCACCCTCCTGGAGTGATCTTTCTCTATCCCTCTACCCTCTCCTAACCCTTACAACTGGCCAACATACATTTGCATGGAAACACACACACACACTCCAGCAGGTATCTAATTGATTCATTCTTCTGGTTCAAATATCAGTTCCTCAGAGAAATAATCCCTATGCTTCTGGGTAGATTTTGTTATCTTGATAGTTCACAGAGTATATTGCACTTCTCCTTCCTATTAAACATCACAATTGCAATTTTTGCTCATTACAAAATGTGTTTTTCCAATTGAGATATAAACCCAGTAAGGCAGCCCATTTCTGCTTTGTTCTTCTGTTTCCCAACAAAGGAAGGATAGTGAACACAGTAAATATTTACTGAATGAAGGAATGGCTGAATTAATACTGTTGTTCATCCCCTGGCTTTTTCTCTATTTATACTGGGCCTTCCTTGTTTTGAATCATCATTCCACATTTGTAGAACAAGTTTGAAAGATTCATCTTAAATGAATCTCTACATTCATTTAACATTCTTAGAAAGATTCCTTTACAGATGAGGATACTAAGCCTCAGTGAAGCTGAAAGATTCCAATCTTTCTGAGACCATGAAGAGAAAGACATGTGTGCTAGTGTGCTCAGTCTTGTCTGACTCTTTGTGACCCCATGAAATGTAACCTACCAGGCTTCCCTGTCAATGGGATTACCCAGGCAAGAGTACTGGAGTGGGCTGCCATTTCCTCCTCCAGGGGATCTTCCCAGCCCAGGGATCAAACTCGAGTCTCCTGTGGCACCTATATTGCACAGACTTTTTACCCACCAAGTCATCGGAGAAGTCTTTATGAAGAAAATAAGGCATTAATATATTTACAAAAATGCTTAGGGCATGTCTGAAATTCTTTGAACTATGTATCAAAATCAATAGATTTGATTTTCAGTTTTGTGTCAGTTCAGTTCACTTCAGTCGCTCAAGTCGTGTCCGACTCTTGGCAACCCCACGAATCGCAGCACCCCAGGCTTCCCTGTGCATCACCAACTCCCGGAGTTCACTCAGACTCACGTCCATCGAGTCCGTGATGCCATCCAGCCATCTCATCCTCTGTCGTCCCCTTCTCCTCCTGCCCACAATCCCTCCCAGCATCAGAGTCTTTTCCAATGAGTCAACTCTTCGCATGAGGTGGCCAAAGTACTGGAGTGTCAGCTTTAGCATCAGCCCTTCCAAAGAAATGCCAGGGCTGATCTCCTTCAGAATGGACTGGATGGATCTCCTTGCAGTCCAGGGGACTCTCAAGAGTCTTCTCCAACACCACAGTTCAAAAGCATCAATTCTTTGGCACTCAGCCTTCTTCACAGTCGAACTCTCACATCCATACACGACCACAGGAAAAACCATAGCCTTAACTAGATGGACCTTAGTCGGCAAAGTAATGTCTTTGCTTTTGAATATGCTGTCTAGGTTGGTCACAACTTTTCTTCCAAGGAGTAAGTGTCTTCTAATTTCATGGCTGCAGTCACCATCTACAGTGATTTTGGAGCCCCCCAAAATAAAGTCTGACACTGTTTCCACTGTTTCCCCATCTATTTCCCATGAAGTGATGGGACCAGATGCCATGATCTTAGTTTTCTGAATGTTGAGCTTTAAGCCAACTTTTTCACTCTCCTCTTTCACTTTCATCAAGAGGCTTTTGAGTTCCTCATCACTTTCTGCCATAAGGGTGGTGTCATCTGCATATCTGAGGTTATTGATATTTCTCCCAGCAATCTTGATTCCAGCCTGTGCTTCTCCAGCCCAGCATTTCTCATTATGTACTCTGCATATAAGTTAGATAAGCAGGGTGACAATATACAGTCTTGACGTACTCCTTTTCCTATTTGGAACCAGTCTGTTGTTCCATGTCCAGTTCTATCGGTTGCTTCCTGGCCTGCATACAGATTTCTCAAGAGGCAGGTCAGGTGGTCTGTATTCCCATCTTTTTCAGAATTTTCCACAGTTTATTGTGATCCACACAGTCAAAGGCTTTGGCATAGTCAATAAAGCAGAAATAGATGTTTTTTTCTGGAACTCTCTTGCTTTTTCCATGATCCAGCAGATATTGGCAATTTGATCTCTGGTTCCTCTGCCCTTTGTAAAACCAGCTTGAACATCAGGAAGTTCACGGTTCACGTATTGCTGAAGCCTGGCTTGGAGAATTTTGAGCATTACTTTACTAGCATGTGAGATGAGTGCAATTGTGTGGTAGTTTGAGCATTCTTTGGCATTGCCTTTCTTTGGGACTGGAATGAAAACTGACCTTTTCCAGTCCTGTGGCCACTGCTGAGTTTTCCAAATTTGCTGGCATATTGAGTGCAGCACTTTCACAGCATCATCTTTCAGGATTTGAAACAGCTCAACTGGAATTCCACCCCCTCCACTAGCTTTGTTCGTACTGATGCTTTCTAAGGCCCACTTGACTTCACATTCCAGGATGTCTGGCTCTAGACGAGTGATCACACCATCATGATTATCAGGGCCGTGAAGATCTTTTTTGTACAGTTCTTCTGTGTCTTCTTGCCACCTCTTCTTAATATCTTCTGCTTCTGTTAGGTCCATACCATTTCTGTCCTTTATGGAGCCCATCTTTGAATGAAATGTTCCCCTGGTATCTCTAATTTTCTTGAAGAGATCTCTAGTCTTTCCCATTCTGTTGTTTTCCTCTATTTCGTTGCACTGATCGCTGAGGAAGGCTTTCTAATCTCTCCTTGCTATTCTTTGGAACTCTGCATTCAGATGCTTATATCTTTGCTTTTCTCCTTTCCTTTTTGATTCTCTTCTTTTCACAGCAATTTGTAAGGCCTCCCCAGACAGCCATTTTGCTTTTATGCATTTCTTTTCCATGGGGATGGTCTTGATCCCTGCCTACTGTACAATGTCACGAACCTCATTCCATAGTTCATCAGGCACTCTATCTATCAGATCTAGGCCCTTAAATCTATTTCTCACTTCCACTATATAATCATAAAGGATATGATTTAGGTCATACCTGAATGGTCTAGTGGTTTTCCCTGCTTTCTTAAGTTTAAGTCTGAATCTGGCAATAAGGAGCTCATGATCTGAGCCACAATCAGCTCCCAGTCTTGTTTTTGGTGACTGTATAGAGCTTCTCCATATTTGGCTGCAAAGAATATAATCAATCTGATTTCGGTGTTGACAATCTGGTGATATCCATGTGTACAGTCTTTTCTTGTGTTGTTGGAAGAGGGTGTTTGCTATGACCAGTACATTCTCTTGGCAAAACGCTATTAGCCTTTGCCCTGCTTCATTCCGTATTCCAAGGCCAAATTTGCCTGTTACTCCACGTGTTTCTTGACTTCCTACTTTTGCATTCCAGTCCCCTATAATGAAAAGGACATCTTTTTTGGGTGTTAGTTCTAAAAGGTCTTGTAGTTCTTCATAGAACCGTTCAACTTCAGCTTCTTTAGCATTCCTGGTTGGGGCATAGACTTGAATTAATGTGATATTGAATGGTTTGCCTTAGAGATGAACAGAGATCATTCTGTCATTTTTGAGATTGCATCCAAGTGCTGCATTTTGGACTCTTTTGTTGACCATGATGGCTACTCCATTTCTTCTGAGGGATTCCTGCCCGCAGTAGTAGACATAATGGTCATCTGAGTGAAATTCACCCATTCCAGTCCATTTTAGTTCACTGATTCCTAGAATTCGATGTTCACTCTTGCCATCTCCTATTTGACCACTTGCAATTTGCCTTGATTCATGAACCTAACATTCCAGGTTCCTATGCAATATTGCTCTTTACAGAAATGGACCTTGCTTCTATCACCAGTCACATCCACAACTGGGTATTGTTTTTGCTTTGGCTCCATCCCTTCATTCTTTCTGGAGTTATTTCTCCACTGATCTCCAGTAGCATATTGGGTACCTACTGACCTGGGGCCTTCTTCTTTCAGTATTCTATCATTTTGCCTTTTCGTACTGTTCATGGGGTTCTCAAAGCAAGAATACTGAAGTGGTTTGCCATTGTTTTCTCCAGGGACCACATTCTGTCAGACCTCTCCACCGTGACCTGCCCATCTTGGGTGGCCCATCTTTGGGAGTAGCAAAGGCCTTTCTAAAACGACCCAGGGAAAAACCAATAAGGGAAAATAATGATGAATATAATTTGAATAAGACATTTTCAACATCTCTGTATACTATACCTCTATAGGCACTATAAACAGGGCAAGAACAAGCTAAAAAAAGGTCATCCAGCCCTTTGATCTTTCTCTTCTACCCCAATCTGTCGTTTCTCTTTTCAACTTTCCCTCTGTGTCTGGTGTAAAATGCTTTAAGAATCTTTTTAGAATCATACTGTTAATGTCCCAAATTTCCTTGTATTTCTGTCTTTTCCTCTTATGCTCTCATAAAAATCTCATTCCTGCATAAAATCAACATTTCCCTTATTACTTCCATGCTAGCAGCCTAATCATCTGGACTGAATGTTGTGTTTCCCAAGATTCATACACTGAGGCCCTACCCTCCCAGTGTGACTGTATTTGGAGATGGAGCCTCTAGGAAGTTATTAGGGTTAGATGAGGTCATGAGGATGGGCCTTAATGATGGATTAGTGCCCTTCTTTAGAAGAGACACCACCACCAAAGAATTTGCTCTCTCTCATCTGCTACCCCATCTTCGGCACACAAAGAGGTCTTGTGAGCACACAGGGAGATGGCGCCATCTACAGCCAAAAAGAGTTTTCACCAGGAACCAAACTGACTGGTACTTTGACCTTGGACTTGTCAGCCTCTGTAACTTTGAGAAAATAGATCTGCATTATTTAAGCCTTCCAGACTATGGTGTTTGTTATGGCAGCCTCAGATGACTACGACACTAACAATATCAAGGAAAATCACGGAATAGGATAGATAGGGCTCATTATAAATTCATCATCACGAACCTTAAAAGAAAATATATTAGTCATTCAGTTGTGCCCGGTTTTGCATCCCCATGGACTGTGTAGCCCGCCAGGCTCCTCTATCCATGGAATTCTCCAGGCAAGAATAGTGGAGTGGGTTGCCATTCCCTTCTCCAGGGGATTTTCCCAACCCAGGGATCCAACTGGGTCTCCTGCACTTCAGGAGATTCTTTACCATCTGAGGCACCAGGGAAGCCCTCATCAATCTTAAATTGGTCCTCAGACCCTGACGAGGAGTCCTAAATTTCATTAGTCAACTTATTTCACCATTCACTGTAAGATGGACTGTTTGAATTTTTCAATGAGTGGCTTTGTCTTTTATTTTGAAGTTAAAACAGAAGTTACCAGATAGGACCTTCCTCACGTTTCTAATAATAAAAGCTTAAAATTACTTATGTTCACACCTGGGCTCCCACATTTCTCTATGGTTACAACTGAGAATTAGTATCTTTAGCCAAAGCTCAATCCATCTACCTATGCGTTGGATCCCATTGCTTTTCCATATTCTCACTTCTGATCATTTTTCCTCTCTTGCATTGCTAACACTTCCTTACCAGTGGATTCATTCCATCAGCTTTAAAATGTGCTCACATCATTTCCATGAAAACAAACAACACAACAGTAAGGGATAGAATACCAACATCCCTTTACTCAGCATTTCCATAGGTCACTCCCCCCTTTCCTCCCCCTTTATAATAACCTTTAAAAAGAGTTGTGTGATTCTCAATTCCCACTCTTTTAGTCTCCTACTTGGCTTCCACCTTCATTATTCTACTGAAACAGTGCTTATTGATCTGCAGGGACGCTGTGTATAAAAGGAAATTAGCTTTTTGTCCATGATGTGAATTTCAAATATGTTTTCTCAGTCTGTTATTTTTCATTTGTGTTTATGATGAAACTTGCTTCATAGGTTTAAAAAAGTTGTGTCTTTCAGTTTTATCAGTCTTTTCTGTATGTGCTGGGCTTGGGTATACATAGAAAGTCCACTTCTTTGAGATTATAAATGATGATTTGGTAATCTCTCTGGCTTATAATATTTTAGATTTGAGGACATTTTACGCATTACAATTGCAATTTTGTCTTCCTAATTTTTTTTTGGTCATTTTTGATGGGGAAATCAAGGAGATTGGGGAAATGATGAATGAGTATAATCTACCCATTGAGTTCTATGGAGTCCATGCATGTTAAATTCGGCATTTACTGTTCTCATTATTTTTACTGTGTCTTTTTACATCTGTGAATAACCTTTGTGCCAATTCTTGGATTAATAAAGAATTGCAATAAGTGCCAAAATAGTTCATAACATAATATGAAAACTCATGTGCTTCTATAGTAGTATTGTACTTTGCACTGGAATATAATGATTTATTATCTTCCAGATTAGTGATCTGAAGAAAGAATGAGACCCACAACATATAGTTCAAGGTAATTAAGGAAAAAGCTTTATCAAATAAGGCCCTCACGTAGCAATTTAATGATATGCTGTGCGTAGAAAAGAAGGTTTAAGCGATATCTTGTGCAGCAAGTGCCGTCAACTCAATCCCAGTAAAAGTAGCTTTTGAAAAATAACATTATTATCTAATCATGTAAGATGGAGTTTTACTAAGTCTTCAGTCATAACTATAAACTCGTAGTACAAGTAACATGAAAATGTACTTGAAAGGCTAGGAAGCCAATTTTAAGAATAACGACATCTCACTTTTCTCTATTTGACGTGACCACTCAGTTTTGTCTTCCTGATAAGGGTTTCAGACATGTGTGTTCTCTCCCTCCTGCAGGAAAGACCAGCATGGAATTTTCTTGATAACTGATGGCTTCCCATTCTTTTCTCTATGCAGTTTTCATCTGTATTTAAATAACAATTTCGATCTGAGTAGGATAAACTTCCTTACAAGCTTCTATGTCATTCATCACAGAGCAGACAAGAAATGTTTGGCAACCAGTGCACTGCCCTGGAAAAACCTCCTACTTTTATGTGAAAGATCATGTTTAAAGTCTACATTGTTTATTATAATTTTAATGTCTGACTATTCATTGTAATAAATTAGTTGTGACAGTTTTTTTCTACAGAGTATTTTCATTCTATTAATACTGTGATTTGGCTGAGTGGATGAAAGGGCTCAATCTTTGCCCTGATGATTTCAAATAGAGATTTCAAATTTTTTACAATCTTAGAAATTAGTAATTTACAGCTTTAATATACAAAGCTCTGTTTTAAAAGCATTCAACATACAGTAACAGTACCTCCTGTAGTATTTTGTATAATATACAAGAAGTACAGAGATACCTACACTATATCTATGTATCTATTCTATAATATTCTTTGACAGAAATGTCAACACCAGAGCTGAAAGTTTAATGGTTTTTGGAGCCACCAACACTGTAAAATTAGAGTAAAATAATGTCAAATGTGACTTCAAGTTACAATTCACAAATATTTACTGAAAACCAGTTTTCTGCACAGCAGCGAGCTAGGTATCATAAGGACAGCTGTGAGTAACGAGTTCACTCTAAAATCTGAATGTACTGATGAAAATAAAGATGAATGGTCAACGTAGATGACTGCCCGAGAACTTGGGGTCAAAGGCAGGACCTTGGAGGCGGTCCTAAGATGGAGGAGGAATAGGACGGGGAGACCACTTTCTCCCTCACAAATTCACCAAAAGAACATTTCAACACTGAGTGAATTCCACAAAACAACTTCTGGATGCCGGCAGAGGACATCAGGCACCCAGAAAAGCAGCCTATTGTCTTTGAAAGGAGGTAGGGAAAAATATAAAAGACAAAAAAAGAGACAAAAGAGGTAGGGACAAGGCTCTGTCCCAGTAAGGGAGTCTTAAAAAGAGAGAAGTTTCCAAACACCAGGAAACACTCTCACTGCTGAGTCTGTGGCAAGCCTTGGAACCACAGTTCAGTTCAGTCACTCAGTCGTGTCCAACTCTTGGCGACCCCATGAATTGCAGCACGACAGGCCTCCCTGTCCATCACCAACTCCAGGAGTTCACTCAGACTCACGTCCATCGAGTCTGTGATGCCATCCAGCCATCTCATCCTCTGTCATCCCCTTCTCCTCCTGCCCACAATCCCTCCCAGCATCAGAGTCTTTTCCAATGAGTCAACTCTTCGCATGAGGTGGACAAAGTACTGGAGTGTCAGCTTTAGCATCATTGCTTCCAAAGAAATCCCAGGGCTGATCTCCTTCAGAATGGAATGGTTGGATCTCCTTGCAGTCCAAGGGACTCTCAAGAGTCTTCTCCATCATCACAGTTCAAAAGCATCAATTCTTTGGCACTCAGCGTTCTTCACAGGCCAACTCTCACATCCATACATGACCACTGGAAAAACCATAGCCTTGACTAGATGGACCTTTGTTGGCAAAGTAATGTCTCTGCTTTTGAATATGCTATCTAGGTTGGTCATAACTTTTCTTCCAAGGAGTAAGTGTCTTCTAATTTCATGGCTGCAGTCACCATCTGCAGTGATTTTGGAGCCCCCCAAAATAAAGTCTGACACTGTTTCCACTGTTTCCCCATCTATTTCCCATGAAGTGATGGGACCAGATGCCATGATCTTCGTTTTCTGAATGTTGAGCTTTAAGCCAACTTTTTCACTCTCCACTTTCACTTTCATTAAGAGGCTTTTGAGCTCCTCTTCACTTTCTGCCATAAGGGTGGTGTCATCTGCATATCTGAGCTTATTGATATTTCTCCCGGCAATCTTGATTCCAGCTTGTGCTACTTCCAGCCCAGCATTTCTCATGATGTACTCTGCATAGGAGTTAAATAAGCAGAGTGACAATATACAGCCTTGATGTACTCCTTTTCCTATTTGGAACAAGTCTATTGTTCCATGTCTAGTTCTAACTGTTGCTTCCTTACCTGCATATAGGTTTCTCAAGATGCAGGTCAGGTGGTCTGGTATTCCCGTCTCTTTCAGAATTTTCCACAGTTCATTGTGATCCACACAGTCAAAGGCTTTGGCATAGTCAATAAAGCAGAAATAGATGTTTTTCTGGAACTCTCTTGCTTTTTCCATAATCCAGCGGATGTTGGCAACAGAGGGCAACATAACAGTGAGGGAAAATAAATAAATAATTAAAACCCACAGATTACAAGCCCAACAGTAACTCCTCCAGTGGAGAAGCAGTGCAGACACCTGCACTCGCCACTAGCAAGCGGGGGCTGCTCAGGGAGGCGTGGGCTGCATTGCTTAGAGTAAGAATGGAACCTGAATGCCCCGAGGGCAATCTGAGCAAACTAATTTGAGCTAGCAAACCATCCTGTGGGATAGTTACCATGCGAAAAGCCCTAACCTAAGACACCACCAGGCCTGCGCATAGAACAAAGGAATGAACAGAACTAGCCAGCTGCAGACCATCCCCCTCCGGTGACAGGCAGCCAGAGCTGGAAGGGGGCAATCGCAGCCCCAGAGAGACATTACCTACCAAACTGCAAGCAGGCTTTGCTAACTAAGACTTCTTGGGGTTCTGGATGGTCAACATCCTCCTGAGACGGTGAACTGGTTGTACACCCAGAAAACTGAGTGGCACGGATGGGGGAGGTAAGTCGCATTGACCACACTCGCCAAACACCTCATTACCTGAGCTGCTCGGACCTGGGAAAGGAAAAAAACGTAGGCCCAACTGAGTCTGCACCTCTGTGGACTACCTGAGCGCCTGAACCTGAGCAGCTTAGACCTTGGAGGTGCATGCAGCCCAGGGCCGGCCTCAAATGGTTCCCTGTGGAGCAACCTAGAGTCTGAGCAGTGTGGGCAGGGAGGGCACATGCGCTGTGAGTGGGGGGCAGGCCCGGTGTGGCTGAGACACTGCGAGCACATGCCAGTGTTATTTGTTTGCAGCATCCCTCCCTCCCCACAGCACGACTGAACAAGTGAGCCTAAAAAAATTGTCCACCACCATCCCCCTTTTATTAGGGCAGAAATCAGATACTGAAGAGACCAGCAAACAGAAGAAGCAAAACAGAGGGAATCGCCTTGGAAGTGACAGGTGCAATAGATTAAAACCCTGTAGTTACTACGACTACATAGGAAGGGGCCTTTAGATCTTGAGAAATATAAGCTGGATCAAGGAACTATCCAAAAATGAACTGACCCCACACTGCCCACAACACCAGACAAAGTCCTAGATGTATCTTTACTATTTTTACGATCATTCTTTTTTTTAACTTTTTAAAAATTTAAGTCCTCTATTTCTCCTTTAATTTTCATTTTTATAACCTACTATTATTTTGCAAAAAAAGACCCTATTTTTTTTAAAGCAAATGTCATATATATTTTTTTCTATAATTTTTGTGAATTTTTTTCTTTAATATTTTATTCTTGAAAATCCAATCTCTAATCTAGACTTTTAATCTTTGCTTTTGGTATTTGTTATCAATTTTGTACCTTTAAGAACCCAATCTTCAGTACCCATTTTTACTTGAGAGCGAGATTACTGGCTTGACTGCTCTCTCCCCCTTTGGACTCTCCTTTTTCTCCACTAGGTAGCTGCCGGGGTCCAGCCCCGGTGGATCCAGGGTGATTCGAAGGTGGGGACGGAGTCGGCGTCTCTGGGAATAACTTATTTAATTACAGATAGAAAGGGATTAGAAGATTAGCGGAGAAAAAGAGGCTGAATAATTTGGTTCACATGGGATACCAATCACCACCTACGTAGGCCGCAGGCATCTTCCCGTTCTCCAGAAGGAGAGGTGGCACTGAGGCCCCCCCGGTCCAATCTTAGAAGCCCAGGCAAAATTAGTAGGCTTGGCGGGTACCCATGTACCAGATGGGAATTCAGCCAGAAAATGGTAGGAGAGAAAAAAGGGGCTGAATAACTTGGTTTACATGGGATACCAATAAAATTCCAAGACAAGGAATTTGCACCATCTACGTTGGGCCACCAGTGCCACTTGAATATCGGAAGGTGCCCCTCCTTGGGCTCCTTCTTGCGTGGTCTTGAAAACCGGGGTGAATAAGTAGACTTGGAGGGCACCCACGCTCCAGATGGGAATTCAGCCTGAAAAATGGGGAGCAGAAAAGAACGACATGAGGGAATCAGTCTTTCCGGAAACTGATCCAATTTCTTTATTTTGGGGTTTGCTTATATACCTTTTGTTACACATAGGGATGAATACAGAGTCACGCGGGGGTCAGCAGTCCTGACCTTTATCAAAATCAGGTGCTTCACATAAATGTATATAAAAAAGGTACATCATCTTCTGGCCATGAGTGAGACCTGCTGACATTTTATGATCCTTTCTTTCTGATAATCAAAAAACTTATTTCTTCCAAGGGTGTTTTTTCTTAAACCAGGCACCACCCTCCAAATAAAGTTACATTCCTATAGGGTGAGGGTGTAGTGAGTTACAATCAAGAAAGGAATTTATTTAACCCAAGGTTAACAAGATTAATCTTAAAGGTTAATACTTATTTCTCCTATATGCTTAAAGGTTAATACTTATTTCTCCTATATGTTTAAAGGTTAATACTTATTTCTCCTATATGTTTAAAGGTTAATACTTATTTCTCCTATATGTTAGTTATATTTATTATAAGGGTAGGGAACATGGAGATTTAGCAGCAAACATCAGCCCAACAAATGAAAATCCTTTCACCAATGCTCCCCTTAAGATCTGTTTAGTCTTAAGATATGATAAAGTTACATTCTTACATAGCAAGGACACAGTGATTTATAACAAAGTACAGTGATCTATTGCAAAAGAGAAAATCCATTAACTCAAAAAGTCTAGTATTTCTAACATCAAAAACTCCTATATTTCCTTTGCTATATTCCAAATACATTGATTAATATATTCCCAGGTGCCTAAGGATATAGAGGCCTGGCGGCAATCATTGACTCAACAAGAAGAAAAGGTCCTATGCTAATTAAGACTCTCAAAATACTCCAAAACTCTCTGTGCTGTTTATGGTTGAGAGGTAGTAAACAATCATGTGCCTAGTGGCAGCAGTAAGGATAATCCTGTCACACAAGCTAGTCTGTCAGCAGAGAGGTTTGACCTGAGACATCCTTGTCCCACCCAGAGCAGGGAATTGGCAGCAATTACTGACACAACAAATGAAGAGATCCTTCACCAATATAACTCCTAACCAACTATACTAATAATTTCTAACTCCCCAAAAGAATTTGCCTTTAGTAAGTCTAAAACATCTCGTGCCTCTCAGGTTGGGAGGCTGTAAGCAATCACATGTGGCTGGACAAACCTATACAAGTGGGCTAGATAACCTTCAGAGGAGTCCGTAAGCTGAAACACTCTTGTCATGCCCAAGAATTTTTATCGCCTTGGAGCTGCACGTTTATTCCTTCTCCGAGAGAAACGGTTATGGGGAGAGCCCCCCGTAAAGTCAGAGGTGTAGGTGAGAGCATAAAACAGACTTTGGTTTTGGGGTTAGATGCTCGGGAACAGGGGGTTTCCTGAGGCTTGATCACGCCTTTGCGTATGCCAAGCCTCCTTCCTCATGACCTTTGCCATGGGCGGAATTCCTCACGCTGGCCCCCGGCAAGTCGCCTCTGTCTCCTCCCTCCCCCTTCTCTTCTCTACCCAACTCTGTGTATCTCTGTGTGTTCCAGACGGTGGAGAAAACATAGGGAATTGATTACTGGCTGGATCTGTCTCTCTCCTTTTGATTCCCCCCTTTTATCCTCCTGGCCACCTCTGTCTCCTTCTTCCCTCTTCTCTTCTCTGTATAACTCCGTGAACATCTCTGAGCAGTCCAGAGTGAAGCACACATAAGGAAGTGATTACTGGCTAGCTTGCTCTCTCCTCTTTTCATTCCACCTCATCTCATTTGGGTCACCTCTAAATGCCCCCTCCCTCTTCTCTTCATGTAACTCTGTGAACCTCTCTGGGTGTCCCTCAAGGTGCAGAAACTATTCATCTTTAACTTAGATGTTATATCAACAGTGCAGTATAGAAGGAGAAGTCTTCAGACTACTGTAAAAATACAACTGAACACCAGAAGCAGGAGGCTTAAGTCCAAATCCTGAGAACACCAGAGAACTCCTGACTCCAGGGAACATTAATTGACAGCAGCTCATCAAACGCCTTCATACCTACACTAAAACCAGGCACCACCCAAGGGCCAACAAGTTCCAGAGCAAGACATACCACACAAATTCTCCAGCAACATAGGAACACAGCCCTGAGTTTCAATATACAGGCTGCACAAAGTCACTCCAAAATCACTGACATCTCATAACTCATTACTGGACACTTCATTGCACTCCAGAAAGAAGAAATCCAGCTCTACCCACCAGAACACCGACACAAGCTTCCCTAACCAAGAAACCTTGACAAGCCACCTGTACAATCCCACCCACAGTGAGGAAACTCCACAATAAAGAGAACTCCACAAACTACCAGAATACAGAAAGGCCACCCCAGATGCAGCAATATAAACAAGATGAAGAGAGAGAGGAATAACCAACAGGTAAAGGAACAGGATAAATGACCACCAAATGAAACAAAAGAGGAAGAGATAGGGAATCTACCTGATAAAGAATAATGACGTGAAAATGATCCAAAATCTTGAAACCAAAATGGAATCACAGATAAATAGCCCGGAGACAAGGATTGAGAAGATGCAAGAAAGGTACCTAGAAGAAATTAAAAACAGTCTATATATAGTGAATAATGCAATAAATGAGATCAAAAACACTCTGGAGGCAACACATAGTAGAATAACAGAGACAAGATAGGATTTGTGAAGTAGAAGATAGAATAGTAGAAATAAATGAATCAGAGTGGAAAAAAGAAAAATGAATTAAAAGAAATGAGGACAATCTCAGAGACCTCCAGGACAATATTAAATGCCCCAACATTCAAATTATAGGAGTCCCAGAAGAAGACAAAAGAAAGACCATGAAAAAATACTTGAGGAGATAATAGTTGAAAACTTCCCTAAAATGGGGAAGGAAATAATCACCCAAGTCCAAGAAACCCAGAGGATAAACCTGTTTACCCAAACAGGGTAAACCCAAGGCGAAACACCCCAAGACCCATACTAATCAAACTAACAAAGATCAAACACAAAGAACAAATATTAAAGCAGCAAGGGAAAAACAACAAATAACACACAAGGGGATTCCCATAAGGATAACAGGTGAACTTTCAATAGAAACTCTTCAGGCTAGGAGGGACTGGCAAGACATACTTAAAGTGATGAAAGAAAATAACCTACAGCCCAGATTACTGTACCCAGCAAGGATCTCATTCAAATATGAAGGGGAAATCAAAGCTTTACAGACAAGCAAAAGCTGAGAGAATTCAGCACCACCAAACCAGCTCTCCAACAAATGCTAAAAGATCTTCTCTAGACAGGAAACACAAAAAGGGTGTATAAACTTGAACCCAAAACAATAAAGTAAATGGCAATGGGATCATACTCATCAATAATTACCTTAAATGTAAATGGGTGGAATGTTCCAACCAAAAGACAAAGACTGCCTGAATGGACAGAAAAACAAGACCCCTATATATGCTGTCTACAAGAGACCCACCTCAAAAGAGGGGACACATACAGACTGAAAGTGAAGGGCTGGAAAAAGATATCCATGCAAACTGAGACCAAAAGAATGCAGAAGTAGCAATACTCATATCAGGTAAAATAGGCTGTGAAATAAAAGGCTGTGAAAAGAGACGAAGAAGGACACTACATAATGATCAAAGGATCAATACAAGTCGAAGGTATAACAATTATAAATATACATGCACCCAACATAGGAGCACCGCAATATGTAAGACAAATGCTAACAAGTATGAAAAGGGAAATTAACAATAACACAATAATAGTGGGAGACTTTAATACCCCACTCACACCTATGGATAGATCAACTATACAGAAAATTAAAAAGGAAACACAAACTTTAAATGATACAATAGACCAGTTAGACCTAATTGATATCTATAGGACATTTCACCTCCGAAACAATGAATTTCACCTTTTTATCAAGTGCACACAGAACCTTCTCCAGGATAGATCACATCCCGTGCCATAAATCTAGCCTTGGTAAATTCAAAAAAACCTGAAATCACACCAAGCATTTTTCTGACCACAATGCAGTAAGATTAGATCTCAATTACAGGAGAAAAACTATTAAAAATTCCAACATATGGAGGCTGAACAACACGCTGCTGAAAAACCAACAAATCACAGAAGAAATCAAAAAAGAAATCAAAATATGCATAGAAACAAATGTAAATGAAAACACAATAACCCAAAACCTGTGGGACATTGTAAAAGCAGTGCTAAGGGGAAGGTTCATAGCAATACAGGCATACCTCAAGAAACAAGAAAAAAGTCAAATAAATAACCTGACTCTACACCTAAAGCAACTAGAAAAGGAAGAAATGGAGAACCCTGGGGTTAGTAGAAGGAAAGAAATCTTAATAATTAGGGCAGAAATAAATGCAAAAGAAACAAAAGAGACCATAGCAAAAATCAACAAATCCTAAAGTTTGTTCTTTGAGAGGATAAATAAAATTGACAAACCATTAGCCAGACTCATCAAGAAACAAAGGGAGAAAAATCAAATCAATAAAATTAGAAATGAAAATGGAGAGATCACAACAGACAACACAGATATACAAAGGATCATAAAAGACTACTATCAGCAATTATATGCCAATAAAATGGACAACATAGAAGAAATGGACAAATTCTTAGAAAAGTACAACTTTCCAAAACTGAACCAGGAAGAAATAGAAAATCTTAACAGACCCATCACAACCATGGAAAGTGAAAGTGTAATCAGAAATCTTCCAGCAAACAAAAGCCCAGGTCCAAACGGCTTCACAGCTGAATTCTACCAAAACTTTTGAGAAGAGCTAACACCTATCCTACTCAAACTCTTCCAGAAAATTGCAGAGGAAGGGAAACATCCAAACTCATTCTATGAGGCCACCATCACCCTAATACCAAAACCTGACAAAGATGCCATGAAAAAAGAAAACTACAGGCCAAACTACTGATGAACATAGATGCAAAAACCCTTAACAAAATTCTAGCAATCAGAATCCAACAACA
The DNA here is from genome assembly GCF_016772045.2 of Ovis aries. Taxonomy (NCBI): domain Eukaryota; kingdom Metazoa; phylum Chordata; class Mammalia; order Artiodactyla; family Bovidae; genus Ovis; species Ovis aries. Next base: position 34,162,796 of record NC_056057.1, on the reverse strand, counting down.
CATTAAAGAGATCATACACCATGACCAAGTGGGCTTTATCCCAGGGATGCACAGATTCTTCAATATCCGCAAATCGATCAAAGTAATAGACCACATTAACAAATTGAAAAATAAAAGCCATATGATTCTCTCAATAGATGCAGAGAAAGCCTTTGACAAAATTCAACATCCATTTATGATAAAAACTCTCCAGAAAGCAGGAATAGAAGGAACATACCTCAACATAATAAAAGCTAGATATGACAAACCCACAGCAAACATTATCCTCAATGGTGAAAAATTGAAAGCATTTCCCCTAAAGTCAGGAACAAGACAAGGGTGCCCACTTTCACCACTACCATTCAACACAGTTCTGGAAGTTTTGGCCACAGCAATCAGAGCAGAAAAAGAAATAAAAGGAATCCAAATTGGAAAAGAAGAAGTAAGACTCTCATTGTTTGCAGATGACATCATCCTCTACATAGAAAACCCTAAAGACTCCACCAGAAAAGTACTAGAGCTACTCAATGAATATAGCAAAGTTGCAGGATATAAAATCAACACACAGAAATTCCTTGCATTCCTATACACTAATAATCAGAAAATAGAAAGAGAAATGAAGGAAACAATTCCATTCACCATTGCAACGGAAAGAAAAAAATACTTAGGAATATATCTACCTAAAGAAACTAAAGACCTATATATAGAAAACTATGAAACACTGGTGAAAGAAATCAAAGAGGACACTAATAGATGGAGAAATATACCGTGTTCATGGATTGGAAGAATCAATATAGTGAACAAGAGTATACTACCCAATGCAATCTATAGATTCAATGCAATCCCTATCAAGCTACCAGCGGTATTTTCACAGAGCTAGAACAAATAATTTCAAGATTTGTATGGAAATACAAAAAACCTCGAATAGTCAAAGCAATCTTGAGAAAGAAGAATGGAACTGGAGGAATCAACCTGCCTATTGATTCCTACAAAGCCACAGTCATCAAGATAGTATGGTACTGGCACAAAGACATAAATATAGATCAATGGAACAAAACAGAAAGCACAGAGATAAATCCAGGCACCTATGGACACCTTATCTTTGACAAAGGAGGCAAGAATATACAGTGGATTAAAGACAAACCTCTTTAACAAGTGGTGCTGGAAAACTGGTCAACCACTTGTAAAAGAATGAAACTAGAACATTTTCTAACACCATACACAAAAATAAACTCAAAATGGATTAAAGATCGAAACATAAGACCAGAAACTATAAAACTCCTAGAGGAGAACATAGGAAAAACACTCTCCGACATAAAGCACAGCAGGATCCTCTATGACCCACCTCCCAGAATACTGGAAATAAAAGCAAAAATAAACAAGTGGGATCTAATTAAAATCAAAAGCTTCTGCATAACAAAGGAAACTATAAGCAAGGTGAAAAGACAGCCTTCAGAATGGAGGGGAAATAATAGCAAATGAAGCAACTGACCAACAACTAATCTCAAAAATATACAAGCAGCTCATGCAGCTCAACTCCAGAAAAATAAATGACCCAATCAAAAAATGTGCAAAAGAACTAAATAGACATTTCTCCAAAGAAGACATACAGATGGCTAACAAACACATGAAAAGATGCTCAACATCACTCATTATCAGAGAAATGCAAATCAAAACCACAATGAGGTACCATTTCACAGCAGTCAGAATGGCTATGATCCAAAAGTCTACAAGCAATTAATGCTGGAGAGAGTGTGGAGAAAAGGGAACCCTCTTACACTGTTGGTAGGAATGCAAACTAGTACAGCCACTATGGAGAACAGTGTGGAGATTCCTTAACAAACTGGAAATAGAATTGTCTTATGAGCCAGCAATCCCACTACTGGGCATACACACCAAGGAAACCAGAATTGAAAGAGACACGTGTACCCCAATGTTCATTGCAGCACTGTTTGTAATAAGCAGGACATGGAAGCAACCTAGATGTCCATCAGCAGTCAAATGGATAAGGAAGCTGTGGTACATATACACAATGGAAGATCATTCAGCCATTAAAAAGAATACATTTGAATCAGTTCTAATGAGGTGGATAAAACTGGAGCCAATTATACAGAGTGAAATAAGCCAGAAAGAAAAATACCAATACACTATACTAACGCATATATATGGAATATAGAAAGATGGTAATGATAACCCTGTATGGGAGACAGCAAAAGAGACACAGATGTATAGAACAGTCTTTTGGACTCTGTGGGTGAGGGAGAGGGTGGGATGATTTGGAAGAATGGCATGGAAACATGTATAATATCACATAAGACACGAATTGCCAATCCAGGTTCAATGCAGGGTGCAGGATGCTTGGGGTTGGTGCACTGGGATGACTCAGAGTGATAGTACTGGGAAGGAGGTGGGAAAGGGGTTCAGGATGGGGAACACGTGTACACCCATGGCAGATTCATGTTGATGTATGGCCAAACCAATACAATATTGTAAAGTAATTAGCCTCCAATTAAAATAAATAAATTTTAAAAAATAACAAAGCCAGGACCTCCCTATTGGTAAGGTCAGGGGTGGAGAACCTCTGGAAAGTGGGTGCTACGTTCCCAACGGTTGCGCTGTGGATAGCACTCCTTGCCTCATCTCTGGGAGCAGCCCAGCGGAGCCATGGTGGAACTGCCCAGAGGCTCGCTAGGCCCCGCTCCTAATTCCAGGGTCACTGCCCAGGACTGGAGAAGGGCGAAAGGTTCAGTGTTCATTGCGGCGCACTTCTTCTGTGGGTGGTCACTTAGGGCTGCAGGCCATGCTGGGGGCTAATACGGGAGTGAAGTGTCCTCAAAATCTCACCAGCAGACGTCCCAGGAGGGTTGTTCTGCAGCCAATTTTCCTCCTTGGTCTATTTGTAGCTGTCCATCAGCCTGGCATTGTGGCTCAGAGGTTAAAGCGTCTGCCTGCCATGTGGGAGACCTAGGTTCCATCCCTCGGTCAGGAAGATCCCCTGGAGAAGGAAATGGCAACCCACTCCAGTATTCTTGCCTGGAGAACCCCATGGACGGAGGAAGGAGCCTGGTGGGCTACAGTCCACGGGGTCACAAAGAGTTGGACACAACTGAGCGACTTCACTACTACTACTCACTACTACTACTCCTCCTCACTACTACTCCTCCTCCTCCTCACTACTACTACTCACTACTACCCAGGGCCTACTGCTAAGGCCAGGGGAGGGCGTTAGCGCGCCTGCGCTTGCACACACACACATACACACACACACATACACACACACCCCAACACCACCACCAAAACCCCCGCGTGCACACACGCACACCACCACCAACAAAACCGCTCCCTTCCTGGAAGTCAGGCCCTGGGTCAGGTGAGGGAGCGGGAGCTAGTGCAGGTTTGGCGTTGTAGCTACGGATGCCACTAGGCTGGGGCGTCGGATTCCAGCAATAGGGTCAGCCATTAGAGCTAGCGATCCCAGCCATTAACTGGGCTCCGGGAAAGGATCGGCAGTGTTCCCTGGGCACTCGTGAGCACCCCATCCCACAATCTCCAGGCCAGCTGCGGTGCTGTTCCCCAGTGTGCAGACTGCTTGCAGCACACGGGTGGCGAGCGCGAGCCGGGCCTCTTGACAGCTGCCCACGCTCCCGGTCGGGCTCTAGCAGGTAGCTTTAAAGGTCGGCTTGGCAGCCCGCCCCTCGCGCGCGGCGATTGGCTCCAGCTGGGGCGGCATTGGCTCGATAGGTGCAGAGAGGGCGAGCCGGCTGCGCGCGCGAGGCCAGTGGCTCCCGCTGCTGGGGTGCGAGTGGCGCCTGAGTGCCGGTGGTTGGGTGTGCGCGGCCCTGAGATCCCTGGGGGAGTAGGGGAGCGGCCGACGCCGAACCGCACGCACAGACCAGCGGTTGGCGGCGCGCGCGCGAGCTGGGGTGGTGCGTTCATGTGTGCGCGTGAGTGTGTGTATGTGTGTAGAGCTTCCAGTGCCCGGGTGCGAGTCCGCCATCGTTTTCCACACCCTCCTCCGTCCCCCTTCCTTCCCTGCCACCCTCCCGCGGCCCCACGGCCGCAAGCCGAGGAAAAGCCCAGGGAAGCAGGGGTTGGGGGGAGGGCAGGGTCGCACGAGACAAAGGGGCCCGGGGGTCAGCCCGCCATGGCTTCCCAGAGCTGGGGGGCCTGGGAGGGGGCCGCGGCGGGGGCGGCGGCGTCAAGAAGAGCCTGAGCGCTCCGGTACAGAGGAGGGGGCCGCCGGCGCCGCCGGCTGGGAAGAGCGCTAGCCCCTGGGGGTCCCGGAGACAGCCGGCTGGAGCCCTGGCCGCCGCCGCCGCCGCCGCGCCGGGCGTGTCTGCGGCCAGAGCGTCCTGAGTGTGGCGGGTCTGGGCGCCGCTGAGGCCCCGGACTGTTGGAGATTACGAATGAAATGACATAAAACAAGACACACACAAAAGACAGACGCACACTCCTGCCCGAGGAACAGAACTGGGCAAAAAACTAATTGCCGTTTATTATAAAAGCCCCCTAGGCAGAATTCCAGACTGCATGAATAAGCCTTTTCAGCACAGTGCAGGTGCATACATGTTATCCTATAGCAAAGGGGAGTGAAATCCTTGTCTACTGCAGAGTCTGCCCAAAGCCCTCATCTCCTTCTTATCTCAAGAAGGGAATGCTCCCTCGTTTGCAAGGGACCATTAAACTCAAGGCTGTGTCCAGACTCTGGCAGAACACCTCGTTTGCAAGGACGCTCAGCCCGAGCAGAGAGACCCGTTTGCAGGCACCTCTCTGCTACCCTACTGACCCTTCATCTCCCCCTTTTTCATTTGCTTTTATAAACTGTAGCATGGTCTGGATCTTCTCTGCTTCGTACTTTAGTTGTTTCCCTTTCCGCCATCGCCGGAAGACTAGAAAAGCAACACAACATAAAAGTAATATGAACATAGTGTTCCCCAAAGTAGTCCCAATTAGGATACATCCCCTAATAGATTTAAGTTATTCATTCCCTCTTGAAGACTTTTCAGCAAATCAGACCCTGTAATGTCAGGTAAAGTCCTGCTAAAAGTAGACAAAATTTGTCCTTCCAGGTCCATAATCTCCGTAGTGAGATTTTGATGCCCAGTCAAGGATCGTTTTATTTTATCCCATCCTTCACTCATGCTAAATGGTACAGGTGTTATACAAAACTGAGAAGAATTCCAATCACATTTCAACACACTGGGCGTAGATAAAACAGCCAATTGATCTCCAAGCCAGGAAACGGTGTGTTGAAGATTGAGCAGGTCAGTAGCAAGTTGGGCATCCAAATCTCGCTGTTGTTGCCATAACAAATGAGAGTCTTTATGCCAGTCCCTAATAAAATCAGCTGTTTTAATTCCTTGGTGTAACCCAAGACCTGCCACTGCTGCTGTTGCAGTTACTGACGCGACTGCTAGAATCGAAGCAATGACCACACCAAGCATACGTCGAGATCGATGTAGCAAAGTCTGTACAGTGGTTACTAGATGAGAAACAGCAAAAGAATCTGACCATGGCCGAGTCAGATTTATAGGTAACCATACTTCTGTCTGAGCCTTAACAATTACTAGCGAGAAATTGGAATTAAAGGCTCGTCTTTCAAATTCTTCCCACCAAGACTGATTTACACATTGAGTTAGATTACAGTAGTCACATGACACAGATCCCACAGTATCATTCCAGGTCCAATTCCCATATAACAATGCAAAAGGATATTTTACACATGCCATTGCAGAATAAGATTTATTAACATGTAAATTAACATGGAATGGACCCGAAGAGTCACCACTGTCCAAAGTATAGTTTCCTGACCGGATAGTGAGATTACCAGAAACCGCCCATAGTTTCCAAATATCTCCTTGGAATGTGCGGATATCCTTGCAATTGTAATTGAGGAGGGACAAGTGCAAATTGCTGCCATTTAACTGTTTCATTACCATTGCCCATCAAAGTGCTATTTGCACGATGCCACCTAAAAGATTTATTTGACCATTTTTCTAAGAATTGCCCATGATCTGGACTCCAATCTACAATGATGGCCCCAGAATAATTCATGACTTTAAAGGGTCGATGTCCTCGGCAACGTTCCCACTCCAAAGATTCTAGAGAAGGAACAAAAGAGTTAACAGGACATAGCGACATGTGTTTTCCATTATGAATATCTATCAATTCTGTCGAGGTGCTAAATCCCCTGGTGGAAACAAGCACAGTAAAAGTAGCAAAATGGTAATTATTATATTTTACCCCCCATGTATTATAAGAATGATGAGAATGTTCCTTGGTGGACAGACAAAAGGGGTGTCCCCCTATACATAAAGGAATACCTTCCACTGCAATGGTCAAATTACTAATATTATATTGCTGTTTATGATGAGATAGTTGTTCTATTCCCCTGCAAGCTGGCGGGGGAAAGAAGGCAGTCTCATTAGTACATACCTGCACTTCTGGTTCCCCCAGAAAACTGCTCTTACTAATGGGGATTAGGTATATATGCCCAATATGTATGATTACTTGCCGATACACCAATTACCTGACATGTCACCAACGCCATCATGGCAAGCAAAAGATTGGTAGGATTCAGAGGTTGCCCCACCTTCATTAACATCTTCTCTGCTTCCTGGGTCAACCTCTTCATTTGACCCCATGTAGGAGGTGTTGCTTCCCTTGTACGGGAAGTAAGGCTTCTCTGCATAGTAAGCTCTTCGAATTTTTGAACAAGGGGATCAGCCATTGTTGATTTTGATCAATCTTGCTGGGGTCCAAAACCTGTAATTATCAACAGAAATGAAAGCATACCCTCGTCCCAAATATATTAATGATGCTGGGATCCAACCTTTCTCTTTATCTTTATACCAAATAGACATATTCAAGATCTTCTTATCCTCTTCTTTCCCTTGAAAATGCAACTCTGCTGCTGATAGATTTCCCTTGCTCCAAGCATTCAAAAAATTTAAGGTAAGTAAGGTTTTATTCAGAATGTCTTTAGGTTTCATAAATCTCTCTTGTTCCCCCTTTTTTATTTTTTCAAGACAATCACACAAGGTACGATTAGCTCTTTCAATGATAGCTTGCCCTTGATTATTATAAGAAATACCAAAAGTATGAGTTATATGGTATTGAGATAAAAAGTGAGCTAATTTTGTGGATTGGTAAGCAGGTGCATTATCAGTTTTCGATTCAATTGGTAATCCCGTAACTGCAAAACAAGATAACAAATGGGTAATAACAGCGTCAGCTTTTTCAGAATGTAATGCAGTGGCCCATTGAAAATGTGTGCAAGTATCTATAGTATGATGCACACATTTTTGTTGTCCGGAGGAAGAAATATAAATTACATCCATTTGCCATATCTGATTTGCTTGTAGTCCTCTTATGTTGACACCTGGTGGGGTAAATGGCAAAGCAAATGGTGCACATATGGAACAAGAACCAACAATATTTTGAGCTTGTTTTCAAGTAATAGCATGAGGTTTTTGTAACCCTTTGGAGTTGGTATGTTGTAAGAGATGTTCTTGCTTTGCTGCTTCTATAGGATAAAGTAAGGCATCGATTGTAGCATTTCCGAATGATAAGGGTCCAGGAAGGGCAGAATGTGCACAAATGTCAGTAAAGAAAATTAACTCTGAACGTTGCAAGAGCAGTTGTTGTACTTGGTAAAACAATTTATCAATGGCTGTTTTAAGGGTCAGTGGAAGGGAGACATGGGGAAGCTGTAGGCAAGAGAGAACAGCATATCGAGAATCTGAAACAGTGTTAATAGGAAGTTGGGGAAAATCTTGCAAAACTAAATAGATAACCCACAATTCAGTGGGCTGTACAGAAGAAAATGAGTGGGGGAGAACCCTGGAACTTTCTGGGGTCCAATATCCAGCAGTATTTTTATTTGCATCTGTAAAAATAGTGGGCCCCTTAACTGGAACATCTGAAATTGGGGAACGAGATATCATAGTGTTAGTCCGGAGAAAATCAATCAATTTAGATGATGGATAATGATTAGAAAATGAACCAGGATATGAGGCAAGAGAAATTTGCCAGTTTTCATTAAATTGTAAACATCGAGATATTTGAGCAGTTGTTAACTGAGTAACAATCTGGTGTGGTTCACATCCTGATAATTGTAAAATACGATGGCGACCCTTCTGTACAAGGAAGGCTAATTTATCCATATATGTAGTCAATTTTTTGGAAAAACTGTTAGGTAAGATAACCCATTCTATTAATCCTTTTTCTTGAGCAATTGCACCAGATGGGGAATAAGGGGTATGAAATATGATAAAAGAAATAGGTTGAGATGCATGTAAGTAAGTCAAAAAGCCGTCATTTAGTCGTTGCTCGACAAATTGAAGTTCCTGTAAAGCCAATGGGGTTAAGGTCCGGGGGCTATCCAGACCTGTATCTCCTTCTAAAGTAGAAAACAAATGTTGTAATTGATAAGTAGGAATCTCAAGTACCGGGTGTAGCCAATTAATATCTCCCAATAACTTTTGAAAATCATTTCAGGTTTTAAGATGGTCTCTTCTAATTTGCAACTTTTGGGGCCTTATTCTATGTTGTTCCAATATTGTCCCTAAATATGAAATAGGAAAGTCCTTTTGAATTTTTTCCAGGGCTATTTGCAAATTGTATAGTCTTAAAGCCTCCTGCACTTTTAAAAAGAATTCATCACGTTCAGCAATACTAGGAGCTGCCAATAGGAGATAATCCATATAATGATATAGAATATAACTGGGGTATTCTTGACAGAGGGGTTGTAAAGAGCGAGCTACGAATTCTTGGCATAAGGTAGGACTATTTATCATTCCTTGTGGTAGGACTGTCCATTGATAATGCTTAACAGGCTGACCATGATTAAGAACAGGAACTGTAAAAGCAAATTTATCTCTATCTTGCAATTGTAGGGGAATGGTAAAAAAAACAGTCTTTAAGATCTAACACCATTAAGGACCAATTCTGAGGAATAAGAGCTGGAGAGGGGAGTCCCAACTGCAAGGCTCCCATAGGTTCAATACATTTATTAACTTCCGTAAATCAGTTAACATTCTCCATTTTCCAGATTTCTTTTTATAACAAAAACAGGAGAATTCCAGGGTGAGGTAGAGGGCTCTATATGACCAAGTTTTAGTTGTTCTTGTACTAATTGTTCTAACGCCTCGAGCTTCATTTGTGGTAATGGCCACTGCTCAACCCATTTTGGAGTATTAGTTAACCATTTTAATGGGAGTGCTCGAGGAATTTGAGCAGTGGCTACTAGTTTTCCGATGGAATGGTTACAGAAGCCCCCAAAGGAGAGATAAGAGCTCTTCCCCATATATTAATAGATATATTTACAATATAAAAGGTAACAAACAGTGATCTTCCATTATGAAATTGACATTGTAAGGGATGGATACTCTTCCAGACATCTGCAATGGAGCCCAATCCCATCAGCATTAAAGGGCTTTTTTCTTTTTCCCAATCTTGGGGTCACTGTTGAGAAGAAATGACTGAAATATCCGCCCCTGTGTCTACTAGTCCCTCAAAGTTGTTTCCCTGTATAATCAAGGAGAGAACAGGGCGGGAATCTTTGATAAGCATTTCCCAAAATATATGTTGCCCAGTACTTCCAAATCCTCCTCTTCGTTCATTAGGAAGAGCCAAAAAGGGGTGATAAGGTAGGAGAAGTATTTGAGCAATACGTTCCCCAGCTAACAATGAAAGCATGGTAGAAGTAGAGACCATAATTAAAATTTCCCCAACATAGTCAGAGTCTATTACCCCAAGAATTAGGGGTAATACCTAATCAAAACCTCTCAAAGCCGTGCTGCTACGGCCTAATATCAAGCCAAAAGTGCCTTAAGACAGTGGTCCAAATACATTTGTTTTTAATTTATAAATGCCTCCCCCTGGTGACAAAAGAACATTATCAGCTAGTGGCAAATCAGCAGCAGCACTCCCTGAAGTAGCAGACCATAAGTCCGAAATCATCATCTGAGGTCCTTTTAATGGGGCATCAACTCGTAACGGTTGTTGGGAGGGAATAGGGTTGGGGCAGATGGGATGGGAGGAGGGCAAGGAGGCGAAGTCCCCGGTATTGTTCCTGGGCCCCAAGGACTTAGGCCCGCAGGATGGTTTCCCAGTATCAGGTTGCCCATTTTGTTTGTTTTAGATCTGCATTCATTAGTCCAATGAAACCCCTTCCCGCACCGATGGCAAAGTCCAGGAGGAGTCTTATTCTTCCCAGCAAGAGATCTGTCTTTAGGAATTGCACCTTGATCAGCTTTTAATTTCTGACACTCTCTTTTCATATGACCAGGTTTTCCACAATGAAAGCAGTTACCTCCCTTTGGTGGTCTCATAACTTTGGCCAAGGCTGTAGCAAAGACATTAGCCTGATGCTCATTCCCTCCTATTCCCGAGCAGGCTCTGATATATTCAGCAATAGATGCACCCTGTCACTTTAAAGGTCCCAGTATACGCTTGCATTCAGGATCTGCATTTTCAAATGCTAAAGTTTGTAATAATATCTCTGAAATCTCATCCCTCCCTACAGCCTGTTCCATAGCTACCCTCAATCTTGCTAGAAAATCAGTATAAGGCTCATTGGGGCCTTGCATTGTTTTAACAAAGGAGGGCTGGGCATGGCCAGTAGGCACCACACGGTGCCATGCTCTTTTTTTTTTTTTTTTTGGAGCCATGCTCTTAAAAAGACCTGGTGGACTTGTTGTAAGTCCTGATCAGAGTATTGAGCCTGTTCTCTTAAAGCCCAATATTGGCCCTCTCCCATTAGCTTGTCCTCGAGAGGACCAGGGGGATTCTGTCCCTCACTAATCCGAGCCTGCTTCCTAGCTTCTTCTTCCCACCAGCTACAAAGTTGCAACCATTGAGAGCCCTCCAAGACAGCTTGGGCAATAGATTCCCAATCTAACGGAATGATTAATTTTCCTTTTCCCAGTGATTCCAGCATAGCCAAAACAAAGGGAGATTGAGGACTGTACTGTGCTACTGCAGCTTTAAGATCTTTAAAAAAATTATATTCCAAAGGAGCATATTGAACATTTATCACATTGCCATCCTGCTGTCTCTGGATGGGAAAAAATTGTGGAGGATCGATAAACCCACCAGGGGGAGCAGGCAAGTCATCATCATGAAGCATAGACAAAGGAAAGGTGAACCGACAATGTTCCCTGCCCACATCGGGCCGATTAACCACACTGGGGAAAAGAGAAGCACAAGGAGGAGCAGAAGGTGTAGATTTTTTCTCCTCCTTACGGGATTTCCACCATTCCCAGAATAGATGGGTCATTTCTTTAATCTCTTTGCCCTCCTCTGACAAAACCGAAGAAGCCTCCGAATCTGATTCTGAACTGTCAGATGATTCACCATTTACAGGAGGAGGCTCATTTGTATCCTTGCCTTCAGGCGATGCAGAAGCCCCACCAATGTCTGACACATCCTCATAAATTATTTCTCCCCTCCTTGAAGCATTAGATTTAGTTTCATTATCAGTAGAGAGCAAGGTCAAAGCCTGTGTTATAGCACTACACAAAGTCCATAACTTCAAAGGAATCACATTACCCTTCTGATGTTGCTTTCTCAATTCCTTTTGAATTATTTTCCATTCCTTCAAGTTTAACTGTAACTTAGTTTGATACTGAAACCAATGACAATATTGCTCCACCAAGTGAAAGAACTCACTCAACCAACGAGTTGAGGCTTTAACACCTATGGAGCGGAGAAGTCCTTGGACTAACTCCATGTATCGTGCCTGTAATGATGATGAGGAATTCCCCATGATTTTTAAAAAGCTCCCCTCTGCTAGGGTGAGGAATTCCCCATGATTTTCCCAAAAGTTCCCCTGCTATGGATTTAAAATCCCCCGGGGTTATTCACCCTTTCGGTTTCACTCGAGTCCCACGTTGGGCGCCAGATGATGGAGATTACGAGTGAAATGACATAAAACAAGACACACACAAAAGACAGACGCACACTCTGGCCCGAGGAACAGAACTGGGCAAAAAACTAATTGCTGTTTATTATAAAAGCCCCCTAGGCAGAATTCCAGACTGCATGAATAAACCTTTTCAGCACAGTGCAGGTGCATACATGTTATCGTATAGCAAAGGGGAGTGAAATCCTTGTCTACTGCAGAGTCTGCCCAAAGCCCTCATCTCCTTCTTATCTCAAGAAGGGAATGCTCCCTCGTTTGCAAGGGACCATTAAACTCAAGGCTGTGTCCAGACTCTTTGGCAGAACACCTCGTTTGCAAGGACGCTCAGCCCGAGCAGAGAGACCCGTTTGCAGGCACATCTCTGCTACCCTATTAACCCTTCACCGGATTTTCCATCAGTTTCAGCGCTGGGAGATGCTGAGGGTAGGGCTTGGGGCGGGGCTGGGGGAGGATTTGTTTTCAATGTACAATCTAGCCTCTGAGTAAAAGAGGAGGGCAGGGAGGAAGAGCTACTTCCTTTTAGTGCGCATTAAGCCGTCTGGCAGCTTTTCATCAAGTAATTGTTGCTCTAATTGTTGACTGTGTTGCCTCAAAATTGGAGTGCGTTTTGTTTTCTGTTTTTGATTGTTTGCACATATATTGTCGTTTCGTGCCACAGATAGTGAATGCCTGCTACATGCTGGCCACGTGTGTGTGATTCCTTGTCCTCTGCACTCTAAATTGCAGTGTTACTGATATTTCTGCAGCTGATACCAAGAGTGGGACTGCGGAGGATACCTAGTCGGTGATTTATTTCAAGTTTTGCCTTTGTTTTGTAACTATAATCATAGTATTCCCTTACTTTAAAAGTATATATTTAGAAATTACTTTCAACCAGCCTAGTATTCAGAAATAACTGACTGTTTAACATGCTCACATTTTGTTTAAGTCTTGTTTCTGGGTATTAAATCCATGGTAGTCCTAAGCATTCATTTCTTAGGAACGTCATTGAGCCATTAAGTTGTTGTAAAAGTACTTTGTTCCATGAAACTCTTCCGCAGCCATCAAAAATCCTGTAAGAATAAGAGAATGAGGAGACCTTTCCCTCCTTTACAGTTTACTTTTTTTTTTCCTTTTCCTTTTGTAAAGATGTGTCTAGCATCTTAAGCAGAATATAGATATATATACTCGGACTTATATTCAGTAACTTTGAGCACCTTTTTTTTTTTTTAATTGCATTGAATTTAACAGCTGTTCACCCCTCTGGTAGGAAGACCTGCCTCATGGACTTTTATGGCACTTGGAGTTATAAACAATAAAATATTAATACGGAATCTTTTGAATTGACATTTGTGCTGTTTAGGATGCAACCTTTTGAGGAAGATAGGTTGTATGAAAGTTTTTTACATCTAGGCAGAGTTTTTCAGTTAGGTAAATAGAACAGTAAGCAAGGCTAACTTTCTTACAAACAGTTTTTGTTTGGGAGAGTTTTGTTACCTACTCCTCTCAGCTGAAGTGATTTTGAGTGTTTGTAGGATGATGTTAATTACCCAAATATTTCAACCTGGAACTTTAAACACCTGGGCTGACATACAATCGTGTGATCACTCAACTAGAGCCAGACATCCTGGAATGAGAAGTCAAGTGGGCCTTATAAAGCATCACTACAAACAAAGCTAGTAGAGGTGACAGAATTCCAGTTGAGCTATTTCAAATCCTGAAAGATGATGCTGTGAAAGTGCTGCACTCAATATCCCAGCAAATGTGGAAAACTCAGCAGTGGTCACAGGACTGGAAAAGGTCTGTTTTCATTCCAGCCCTAAAGAAAGGCAATGCCAAAGAATGATCAAACTGCCACACAACTGCACTCATCTCACATGCTAGTAAAGTAATGCTCAAAATTCTCCAAGCCAGGCTTCAGCAATACGTGAACCGTGAACTCCCTGATGTTCAAGCTGGTTTTAGAAAAGGCAGAGGAACCAGAGATCAAATTGCCAACATCCGCTGGATCATGGAAAAGCAAGAGAGTTCCAGAAAAACATCTATTTCTGCTTTATGGACTCTGCCAAAGCCTTTGACTGCGTGGATCACAATAAACTGTGGAAAATTCTGAAAGAGATGGGAATACCAGACCACCTGACCTGCTTCTTGAGAAACCTGTATACAGGTAAGGAAGCAACAGTTAGAACTGGACATGGAACAATAGACTGGTTCCAAATAGGAAAAGGAGTACATCAAGGCTGTATATTGTCACTCTGCTTATTTAACTCCTATGCAGAGTACATCATGAGAAACGCTGGGCTGGAAGTAGCACAAGCTGGAATCAAGATTGCCGGGAGAAATATCAATAAGCTCAGATATGCAGATGACACCACCCTTATGGCAGAAAGTGAAGAGGAACTCAAAAGCCTTTTGATGAAAGTGAAAGTGGAGAGTGAAAAAGTTGGCTTAAAGCCCAACATTCAGAAAACGAAGATCATGGCATCTGGTCCCATCACTTCATGGGAAATAGATGGGGAAACAGTGGAAACAGTGTCAGACTTTATTTTGGAGGGGGCTCCAAAATCACTGCAGATGGTGACTGCAGCCATGAAATTAAAAGACGCTTACTCCCTGGAAGAAAAGTTATGACCAACCTAGATAGCATATTCAAAAGCAGAGACATTACTTTGCCATCAAAGGTCCATCTCGTCAAGGCTATGGTTTTTCCAGTGGTCATGTGTGGATGTGAGAGTTGGATTGTGAAGAAAGCTGAACGATGAAGAATTGATGCTTTTGAACTGTGGTGTTGGAGAAGACTCTTGAGAGTCCCTTGGACTGCAAGGAGATCCAATCAGTCCATCCTAAAGGAGATCAGTCCTGGGTGTTCTCTGGAAGGAATAATGCTAAAGCTGAAACTCCAGTACTTTGGCCACCTCATGCGAAGAGTTGACTCATTGGAAAAGACCCTGATGCTGGGAGGGATTGGGGGCAGGAGGAGAAGGGGCCGACAGAGGATGAGATGACTGGTTGGCATCACCAACTCGATGGACGTGAGTCTGAGTGAACTCCTGGAGTTGGTGATGGACAGGGAGGCCTGGTGTGCTGCGGTTCACGGGGTCACAAAGAGTCGGACATGACTGAGCAACTGAACTGAACTGACATAAATTGCTCTCAATCATTGTGGCAGTCTTCAGAACAGTGGATGTTGAATATTTGGGGTAAAACACTTTGAGAGGTTTTATACTCTACTAATTTTTAATAACAATAAAAACCTATGAATAAAAAAATCAGTGGAGGATACTATTTGCGTCTCCATTTTTGTCATGGCAGCAGAGGCAGTTCAGGAAAAGAAAAGGACATATCTAAACCTTATTTAAGTTACATGTTTAAGGGATTTCAGTCACTGATTTGTGTGGACAGCTGTCTAGGTTAGCAGAATTTTTGTTGTGTTTGTCTAATTATTCTTTTCTACTCTGAAATGAGCATACATGCTGACTTTAGTTACAGTTTATGATAAATTTAGTATTGTAGCTAAAGGAAATTTCATTATTGTTGCTATAATAAATTTCAGTTTCTAGGTAAGATTTCAACTTGTGTATTTATTTATATGGATGTTACTAATTCTGTTCTTTGTTTTCAAATAGTTGGTGCGTATCAATTATTATCCTTTTCTAGTAATGAAACCTATTTGATAGATTTTGTCTAAAGGCTTTTAGTTTTGGGGGAAAAGTCATTGTAGGCCATTTATTGTTTTAAGTATTCCCACCTGGAATTCTGCAAAAGAAATCAGTATTTGTGAATTTCTGTTGCTTTTCTCACTTTCAGAATTATCAGAACCTGGGTATCTCACCCACATCTGTTAATTAATTAATTTTTAAATTTTTATGTAGCAGATCAGATGTGATTTCATATTTAAGTTGGGAAGAAGCTGGTTTAGTGAAAATATAATTGAGAGCTAAGTTTACTTTGTCATTAATTAATTGTGGCCTTTAACAAGTCTGTTTTTTAATGTTCTCATCTGTAAAATAATCTTGGACAGAATCATTGGTAATTTTCACTGACAGCCCTAAAACTAGTAAAAAAAAAAAAAAAAAAGCTAGAACTCATTCAAGCAGAATGGGTTGATTCATACTTAGTTTTGAATTTCTCCAATCATGAGCAGGGTAATAGTAGACATATGCTGAATGGTAGATAGATGAGGCATGTGCTTTTTTCTCTGTAAACAAAAACAGTTTGAATTTTGCTTTCTATATTGTGATACCCTGATTCTCTACTGGTATTCTGGAAAAATAGGACAGTATAGAAAGCCAAACCAAAACAAACTCCCCCCACCCCTGACTAGCATTCTGGTATATGTGTTAGTTGAGGGTGGGAGGATATTTTAACCTGTTTAAGTTCTTTGCAGGTTAATCAGTACAGGTGATATGCATCAATACTTATACACTAATGCTTTTCATTACCCCTTTCATTACCCCTTAAACAGTTTAGGCATACTCTCAGTTTAGGTTTAAAGCCTTATTGCATAACTACACAATTCTTTTGGTTTAAAAAGGCCTCATATTAAGAACAGTGTTACAGTTCAAACTTTGGAAGTGAGTTATTTGGTTAGGTAGGATAGTCAGGTATTGGATTTTGGTTCATTGTGATTCTGTGTGTAATTATTTCATCAGTTTTTTCATGAACACTTATCTATTGTAGACTAAAAACACTTAGTAATTATCTCAGCAAATAAGTAGTCTTTAATCATTTTTTTTTACAGATTGTGATGAAAATAGATCAAAGTCTCTAAATCAGAACTAAGAAACTACATAAGAACTAGGAAAAACATACTGCAAATCATACTTAGTGGTAAAACTGTTAATGCTTTCTACAATACTGTGGTCCCAGGCAGGGTAGTAAGACAAAAAAGAAAAGCCATAAAGTTTAAAAAGGGAAAAAATAAAATAGGTAGAAGACATGACAATGTTTTCAGAATGCTAAACACACACCAAAAAAAAAAAAAACCTGCAGAAAATCTATTAGCATTAATAAGCACATCTGGTAAAATTGCTAATTACAAGAACAATATTTTAAAAAGTCAATTCAATGTCTATATATCAGCAAAAAAAGAAAACAGTTTTAAAATTATTATAATACAGAGATATTGAAGAACAAATCTAAAAAGATAAAATCTATATATTCAAAACTATGAAACATCTTTGAGAAAAATTTCAGAATAGTTACAATAGGATGTGAGAGTTGGACTGTGAAGAAGGCTGAGTGCCGAAGAATTGATGCTTTTGAACTGTGGTGTTGGAGAAGACTCTTGAGAGTCCCTTGGACTGCAAGGAGATCCAACCAGTCCATTCTGAAGGAGATCAGCCCTGGGATTTCTTTGGAAGCAATGATGCTAAAGCTGAAGCTCCAGTACTTTGGCCACCTCATGAGAAGAGTTGACTCATTGGAAAAGACTTTGATGCTGGGAGGGATTGGGGGCAGGAGGAGAAGGGGATGACAGAGGATGAGATGGCTGGATGGCATCACTAACTCAATGGACGTGAGTCTGAGTGAACTCCTGGAGTTGGTGATGGACAGGGAGGCCTGGCATGCTGCGATTCATGGGGTCTCAAAGAGTCGGACTTGACTGAGCAACTGAACTGAACATGAAGAGATGGAGAATTTTTACTTATGGATTGCACTTAAGTCTTGTCAAGATGACAGATGATTTACAGATTAAGTGCAACCTTTAAAAAAATTCCAGCAGATTTTTTAAATGGAAATTGACAAGTTGATCCTAAAATCTAGTTTGCAAAGCCC
This sequence comes from Ovis aries, assembly GCF_016772045.2. NCBI lineage: Eukaryota > Metazoa > Chordata > Mammalia > Artiodactyla > Bovidae > Ovis > Ovis aries. The sequence continues at coordinate 34,145,134 of NC_056057.1, read as the reverse complement.
AAGAATAGCCAAGACAGTCTTGAACACAAAGCTGGAGAACTTATTTTTCCGAACACCAAGACGTACTATAAAGATATAGTTATTAAACGGATATGACATTAGCTCAAAAACAGACAAATAGACTAATGGAACAGAAGAGGGAGTCCGGAAGCACACACACTAATGATGCCATCACCTTGCTGTTGTCCAGTTGCTCAGTCACCTGACTTATGGTAAATGTGACACTTGAGTGTAGTGAGGAAAGCATGGTCTTTTAAAATAAACGGTACTAGGGAAGATCCCCTGGAGGAGTCCATGGCAACCCACTCCAGTATTCTTGCCTGGAGAACCCCATGGACAGAGGGGCCTGAAGCGCTTCTGTCCACAGGGTAGCAAAGAGTCAGACAGGACTGAAGCTATTTAGCACACGTCAAACTGATTTTCCTAAGGAAAATATTTAATCTTGACTCCTATACTTCACAGCATAAACAAAAAATAAAGTACAAGCGGACTGTCGATATAAATGTAAAAGACAAAACTAAATCTTTTAGAAGAAAACAGAAGAATATTTTCATTACCTTGGAGTACTAGACCAATTTCTTAAGCAGGCCACAATAAGCACGAACCAAGAAGGAAATTTATGATGAACTACTTCACAATTATGAGTTTCTATTTATCACAACATGAAGAGAATGAAAAATCAAGCCACCAAATGGGGAAAGATACTTACATCACATAGACCCAGCAAAGATCCACATAGAATGTACAAAGAATTACACAAACAAAACATCAGACATTGCAAATGATAAACCACTTGAACTGGCATGTCACAAAAGAGACTCTCCAAATGTCCAACAGACTTATGGAAAGTGCTTAACTTCAACAGAGATCAGGGAAATACAAATTATATAAATCCCCATGGGACACCCCATCAAACACACCAGAATCGCTAAAGTGAAGACAGAAAAATTTCTAGTGTTAGTGGGGATTAGAAACACTGGAATTCTCATACAGTTGACGCTTGAGCAACATGAGTTTGAACTGCATGGGTCCACTTAATGTAGGCTTTTTTCCCTGAATACAGTACTACACAGTCAACGGTTGGTAGAATCTGAGAATGTAGAACTGCTGATACAGCCCACTGTGAAGTTGCATGCAGATTTTAGGCCATGTTCAGAGTCAGCACCCCTAACCCTACTCCATTGTTCAAGAGTCAACTGTGCACTGCTCACTACTATGCAGCCTGGTACAATGCCTTTGGAAAACTTGTATCCACTGAAACCAAGCATCTACACACCATATCACCCAGGAACTCCACTCCTAGGTATATATCTGACAGAAGTAGGTACATATATTCACCAAAAGACATATTCATGAATATTCAGTTAGTAATGGTCTAAGAGTGAAAACAATGCAAGTGTCCTATTTAGGCAGAATGGACACACTGTGGTATATTCACCTCACAGACTGGATGTGTTGAGTGTTGCCTCATTGTGATTTGAAATAATGGAATAATACATACCTTTTCCTATTTAGTTTATTTTGTTCAACGTTATATTTGTGAGATTCATCCTTTTTGTTGCACATAGCTGTAATTTAATGTTCAATGCTATATCAAATTCAAAGAGGCTAAACTAATGGTGCTGAAAGCTAGGAGTATGTAGTAATGGAAAGAGGGGAAGGAAGAGATTTCTGGGGCTTTGGGTAGTGTCCTCTTTTGTTAACAATATTGGATTCCCAGAACTCAATTATCTTCAAACTGGAAGTTTGCACCTTTTGTCACCTTCACCTTTTTGCTAACCTCCCTCCAACCTGTTCTCTGTATTCGTGGGTATGGTTTCTTTAAGATTCCACATATAGGTGGGATCACATAGTACTTGTCTTTCCCTGACTTACTTCACTTAGCATAATGCCCCCAAGGTCTATCCATGTTGTGGCAAATGGCAGGATTCCCCCTTTTTTATGGCTGGATAATTTTCAATTGTGTATACACATCACATTTTCTTTATGCATTCATCATCTGATGGGCACTTAGGTTCTTTCCATGTCTTGCCTATTCCAAGCAATGCTGCGATCAGCATGCAAGTGCAGGTACCTTTCTGAAACAATGATCTTGTTTCCTTTTGGTAATGCGCTTTTTTCTTGAACTGGGTGCTGGATATAAAGCTGTGTTCTTTTCTCAAAAAAAAAATCATTGTACACCTATGCTGTGTGTACTTTTCTATATGCATATGATAAATCTATAAAAATCTATATTAAAAAATAGAAGCAAAGTATAGCTAGAAACAAGGCTAAATACATCACTATGGTATTCTACATACTTTTCAGAGGTTGGCCACAGATTTAACACTGCTGTTGCTGTGTCGCTTCAGTCATGTCTGACTCTGTGCGACCGTATGGACAGCAGCCCTCCAGGTTCCTCTGTCCACAGGATTCTCCAGGCAAGAAGACTGGAATGGGTTGCCATTTCCTTCTCCCAATTTAAAACTGAGATTTCTAATAGCTGTACAAGAAAAAGAGAAGTTGCCAGTTACACATTCATTTGTGCCCAGTAGATATAAGTAGATCAACTGCCTAAAAATACAACTCTTGGCACTAAAAAAAAAAAAAAAAAAAAAAAAAAATTCTCATAGAAATCTTCACAAAAAGCAGACATTTTTTGACATAATAAACAATGTTCTTGACAACAATTTCAAGAAGATCCTCTGTGAAGGCTTCCTCTGCTGACACTCAATGTAGGCTGCTGGAATCTTACCAAAGCAAGACAGGGGCAAAAGCAACTGGAGACGGGACAGGGAAAAGCAATGTAACCTACACACTCAGCTGCTCTCTGGACAGACCCAGAGATATAGTTTATAAACCTCTAAGACTAATACAATAGTGGATAAGCTTCACATATTTCCCCCTGAATATTGAATCTCTCAACCAAATTCTGACATTTATCAATCAGCAGTGAGGTTAACACAATACCCTGTAATAAATGTGTAGCGGACAGCAATTCTCTGTTTCCAGTTGAATATGAAGCCAGTTAAGCTAGGGGAAGGGATAAGGATCTTCTGTGAATTCTGAGAAGCCGACCTCTGACTGGTAAGATGATCATCCTACCTCAACTGGGATCACCTACGATTAGGGCTCTAAGACAATGGAGTATTACTCAGCCATTAAAAAGAATACATTTGAATCAGTTCTAACGAGATGGATGAAACTGGAGCCAATTATACAGAGTGAAGTAAGCCAGAAAGAAAAACACCAATACAGTATACTAACACATATATATGGAATTTAGAAAGATGGTAATGATAACCCTATATGCGAGACAGCAAAAGAGACACAGATGTATAGAACAGACTTTTGGACTCTGAGGGAGAGGGAGAGGGTGGGATGATTTGGGAGAATGGCACTGAAACATGTATACTATCATGTAAGAAACGAATCGCCAGTCTATGTTTGATACAGGATACAGGTTACTTGGGGCTGGTGCACGGGGATGATCCAGAGAGATGATATGGGGTGGGGGGTGGGAGGGGGGTTCAGGATTGGGAACTCATGTACACCCATGGCAGATTCATGTCAATGTATGGCAAAACCAATACAGTATTGTAAAGCAAAATAAAGTAAAAATAAAAATTTTTTAAAAAGTGAATCTTATCCAAAGCCATACAGTAACAAGTAATGTTGATCACAGTTCCAACCCAAAGTTCTACTATGTATAGCATTGATTAAAAGAGCTTCAGCCAAAAATATAATCACAATAGGCAAGGTATGAACAGTCTGGTAAAGCATTCTCAAGCAAATAGTAACAAGGAAAGTAAGTCACTGCACTTAAAGTTATTTTTGAGGATTATATCACCAATGATATTCAGTAACATTTCACATATCTGCATTATAACCATCTTGTTCAAGTATAGGAATATATCTTTTTTCCCCTGATTACTCAGCACCAGACGTTAAGAGGTTCAGAGTCCTAAAGCTCACCCACTGAACTTAGGTGTCTCAGTGCTTTTTTTTTTTCAAACACTGGATAAATTTACTTATCTGCTTTCGTAGTTCACAACCAACTATAATGAGCATGTCAGGATGGGAAGCACAGAGGAAAGAGCTGGTAGAAACAGGCAGGGGTGCAGGAAATAACTGCTAACTTGGTAGGAAGAGCCAGCAAATGCAAAAGCAGACCAAGAACACCAAACACACCATGGAGCCATGTAGCAAACAGCTCTGTGTACCTCAAGAGTCTCCAAGGGCAACTACTGCATAGGGTATATTCACAGAAACAGATCCACAGTAAAGTCACTTTTAAGGATTCTATGCAGAGTCCTTTTAAATAAGGTAGGGAAACATATAATGCTTTTTAAAAAGCAATTTATCCACAATACTTAAAATAGTATTCTTTATTGTAATATAAATCTGAACACTTAAGATAGTAAGCTTCAGTTAAACAGAAGACTGCACTCCACAAAAATTGCTGAGTAAAGCACTGCAGTTGACTGGAGAATTTTAACTCAAACACTAGTTACAAGAAAAATATGAGCATCTCATTTCCCAAACACATTGAGAAAATGAGGCGCTATTCAAATGAGGTTATCTGAATTAACATTCAAGATATGAAATAGTATCTTGACCTATAGAAAACTAAGAACTATGTACATGTTACTAAAAGTACTTTAAATTTGAAAATCATCATTTGTCTCCACTATGCTTACTTCATCACACTATCTCCTTCAATCTTTCATTCAGTTCAGTTCAGTTGCTCAGTCATTGTCTGACTCTTTGCGACCCCATGAATTGCAGCACGCCAGGCCTCCCAGTCCATCACTATCTCCCAGAGTTCACTCAAACTCACGTCCATTGAGTCGGTGATGCCATCCAGCTATCTCATCCCCTGTCGGCCCCTTCTCCTCCTGCCCACAGTCCCTTCCAGCATCAGACTTCCAATGAGTCAACTCTTCGCATGAGGTGGCCAAAGTACTGGAGTTTCAGCTTTAGCATCATTCCTTCCAAAGAACACCCAGGGCTGATCTTTAGAATGGACTGGTTGAATTTCCTTGCAGTCCAAGGGACTCTCAAGAGTTTTCTCTAACATGACAGTTCAAAAGCATCAATTCTTTGGTGCTCAACTTTCTTCACAATTCAACTCTCACATCCATACATGACCACTGGAAAAACCATAGCCTTGACTAGACGGACCTTTGTTGGCAAAGTAATGTCTCTGACTTTTAATATGCTATCTAGGTTGGTCATAACTTTCTTTTCAAGAAGTAAGCGTCTTTTAATTTCATGGCTGCAATCACCATCTGCAGTGATTTTGGAGCCCAGAAAAATAAAGTCTAACACTGTTTCCACTGCTTCCCCATCTATTTCCCAAGAAGTGATGGGACCAGATGCCATGATCTTAGTTTTCTGAATGTTGTACTCATCCATAAGAAGGAATGCATTTGAGTCAGTTCTGATGAGGTGGATGAACCTAGAACCTATTATACACAGTGAAGTGAGTCAGAAAGAGATAAATATGGTATTCTAATGCATATACACGAAATCTAGAAAAATGGTACTGAAGAATTAATTTACAGGGCTGCAGTGGAGAAACAGACATAGAGAATAGACTTATGGACATGGGGAGAGGGGAAGAGAGGGTAAGAGGTGTGGAAAGAGTAACATGGAAACCTACATTACCATATATAAAGTAGATAGCCAACAGGAATTTGCAGTATAGTTCAGGAAGCTCAAACTAGGGCTCTTTATTAACCTAGAGGAGTGGGATGGGGAGGGAGATGGAAGGGAGCTTCTAAAGGGAGGGGTATATGTATACCTATGGCTGATTCATGTTGAGATTTGACAGTAAACAACAAAATTCTGTAAAACAATTATCCTTCAATAACAAATTTTTTAAAATGTTTTAAAAATTGTCTTTTGTTTAAAGATTGTGCTTCAAGTTATTTTTTCATGCGGTGCAATCTTCTGTTGTCAGTCTGCTTATGTAGCAATACAAGATGTTAATATGCTATCTCAGTCTCAGGTGTTTAGATTATCAATGTTGTTTTACAAGCAATTTTGATAGTACACATGGGGAAAATATTTTAAAATATACCTCTCTCTCTCTCTGTCATTTTTTCACAGTAAGCAAAATTTACAAAGAAAAAAATGGTAAACTCTGTCAAAAGAGACTGTTGAATTTCAGGGTATATATTCCAGAGAAAAGGGTTGGAACTTTTTTCTTCTGTGTTTCAATAAAACTTTATAGAAACAGGCAACTGGTTGGTTTTTGCCTGTGGACGATAGTCTCAGACTCCTGATAAATAGGTATGTGAAAAGTTTTTTTCTTCTTATAAAGGAGATTTAAATTTTAGGAACGATAAAGGGGAAAATACACATGATTGTTTGGAAGTCTTAACTCTCATAAGACTTTATACAAAAATAAGGCAAATTGCTGATTGAGAAAGATTTGGGAGGGGTTTCTGGTGTAAAATAAAAGAAATAGGCTTTCCCAAAAAAGATACCTGGATAAGGTGCTCATTATCATCCACAGTCACTATTTCACATTTGGGGTGGAGTGTATCATATCTCTTGGCAGCCATCTCCTTGTTGATTATTGATAATATATACAGCAATGGCAGAGGATAGTTACCCACCCCTTGGTAAAGACTACTTGCAATAATAATATATTATAAGGAATCCTGTAAATTTGATGTGGTAGTAGTGGAAAGAATTCTCTTACAATTTGGATACTTAGGTGACTTTTTAAAAATCATTCATAAATGATTATAGTTTTTCTGAACCCCTTTTGGTTTTGAAATATAATGATTCTATATGCTTTTATGTACTTTGTTTATCTTCAGGTGTAATTCCATGTAAAGGAATATAAAAATATAGATAAGAAAATCTGATTTTGTGAAATTAATATTTTTCTGATACATGTTTGACAAATAGTTAAGATTATGTAAGCTTGTGCTAAAGAGATGGAAATGTATTTCTTTCCTACTTGATCCTTCTGTGTATGTGAATACATCTTTGTATCTTACTAATACAGGGCCTTTAAATATTAAAGATGAATTTCTACTTTTAAATAGTTTCTTTTCTAATAAAGAGTGATATATTTCATGAAGTCATTTTGGGGGGACCTGCAACGAGATTCTTTTTTTTTTATTGAATATAGTTGATTTATAATATCCTGTTAGTTTCAGATATATGGATGTAGATATTCCTTTTCAGATTCTTTTCCCTTATAGATTATTGTAAAATATTGAGTATTGTTCCCTGTGCTGTACAGTAGGTCCTTGTTGGTAATCTGTTTTATATACAGTAGTATGTATCTAGGAGAAGGGGATGGCACCCCACTCCAGTACTCTTGCCTGGAAAATCCCATGGACGGAGGAGCCTGGTAGGCTGCAGTCCATGGGGTCGCTAGAAGTCGGACACGACTGAGCGACTTCACTTTCACTTTTCACTTTCATGCATTGGAGAAGGAAATGGCAACCCACTCCAGTATTCTTGCCTGGAGAATCCCAGGGACAGGGGAGCCTGGTGGACTGCTGTCTATGGGGTCGCACAGAGTTGGACATGACTGAAGCAACGCAGCAGCAGCAGCAGCAGCAATATGTATCTATTAATCCTGAACTCTTATCACTTCCTCATCTTTCCCCTTTAGTAACTTGTTTGTTTTCTATGTCTGTGAGTCTCTTTCTGTTTTGCAAATAAGTTCATTTGTATCATTCTTTTAAAAATTTCATTTATGAATGGTATCATATGATACTTGTCTTTCTGTCTGGCTTCACTGAGTATGATAATCTCTAGATCCATCCATATTACTGTGGATAGCATTATTTCATTCTTTTCTATGGCTGAGTAGTCCATTGTATATATGTACCACATTTTCTTTATCCATTCATCTGTTGATGGACATTTACTTGGTTCCACATCTTAGCTATTGTAAATAGTGCTGCTATGAACATTAGGATGCATGTATCTTTTCAAATTATGTTTTCTGAGGATATATGCTCAGGAGTGGGATTACTGGATCATATAGTAACTCTGTTTTTAGTTTTTTCGGGAAAAGCTATTTTATTTTTGACTTTGTTGTCATATTTTTTGCCTTTAATTATTTATTGTTACTGTTATGTTAGAAACTTGTTTACTGTGGAAGGAATTAATTTAAATGGGTGTAGTGAAGTTTTTTTTTTTTAATGTGGTTTTGGTAAACATCTTTATTGATATGTTTCCAAAGGGGAAAAGGTAGTTCCTGCTTTCTTAAATTTGATGGTTTTAGTGACAATCGTTTTTATTTCTGAACTAACAAAAATTTTCTTTGGACATTGAAGGTAGGAAAGAGAATCTTTTAAGACAGAGACATTTCAAAAAAACAACATTTAATTAAAAGAACCTTTTATGTAATTTTGTTTAACTTTTTAATTCTTATGTGAAAGCTGTTACTTAGACTTGATTTGGTAATTTTAGGCATTCATCAAATTGTCATTTCATTATTTTAAAATTAGTACTCTTTGGGAAATAGATGACTAATATTAATGTCATCATTATCAGGAAATAGCTCAGCATCTGTGTGATATTTTTTAGATGTACTGAAATTCTTTTTACAGGTTTGGTTTTTATAACATGTCTTAGTTACTGGATTACGGAGGAAAAGATTCTCGCTATTCTGGCATAATGGAGCTAGCCACATAATTCTACAGAAGTAAACGCTGAATGGGAAGTCTTGGCTAGCTAGAAGTAAAAGCATGGACTCTAAAGAACTAATGCCTTCTGAAGTTTTGATTTGAGTTGACAGGAGAAGAGCAGGCTATAAATGATGAAGCAATGCTGGGAAACAGTAATTTTTTCATTATTAACCTTATTATAATAGAAATTATTTGAAATGCATTCTCAGCCTTAAAATATCTTCATGCTTGAAAATAACAGAAAATGTGTCTAATGATATGCTTTAGGGTGTTTACACTTTGCTTTGGTTTTAGTTTTTACTCACATATTGACTTACAGGTAATCTGATGCTCTGAGATTCACCATTTTAGATTTTTGTCATGCACATAACATGTGCATGTGTCTTCTATAGGAGATAATCTACAACAACGTGATAGATTCATATTTTATTGACTATTGATTGATCTGTACAGGGCTCTTGATGCTACAAAAATATATATGTTACTCTCCATGACTTTTCCTTCCTATTACATTTACAAAGAACATTTGTTGGGTAATTTTATGTTATTCCTGGAGGACAGTAGTGGGTGAAATCTTACAAGGCTGTTACAGGTGGAAATTGAGTTCTAGCTCTTCGTGGTGAAATAAGCACTCTATTATCTTTCAATATCATTTTCATTTCACCTGTGTGCTTACACTATCTTAAATGCCATACTTTTTTGAAATTGAGGGAGATTACTGCTACCTTGAATGTGATTGCAGAGTTAGATTTTCCATTCTGTTCTATTAAAGATTAGAAACATTCAGAAGCTTCCTTCTTTTTAGGTCAAAGATGGAGGTGGAGACCATATGGCCTTTGTTTATTCATTTTAGGGACACTTAGCATTTCTTTCTCTTATGAAATAAGAACATTAAACATTTTTGTTATTGTTAAATTTTGCTGAAGATTGATAGCACTTTTCTAGTGTATTGTAATGAAAAGGGCAGAGGAAACGAAAGTGGATTTCAAATCCCTGCTATAATTTGATTTTGGTTTACTTTATTTTTATTTCTATTCATACTCATGCATTACACGTAGTATTTATCTAACTTGTCTATTAGATACAAGAGACAAACTTCCATCAATTACTTCATAATGGTTCATTTTTGTCTGTGTCTTTTACACGGTGGCTCCTCCATGGAGCTCCAGTTGCTGTAAATAGTACTATAGTTGAACATTAATCTGTCTCAGCCTTTTTTGGTTAGAGTTATTTGTCTGAACCAAAGAAGACTGAGAATTGAGTGACTAGTTTCTCAAGGATGTGTAATTACTACCATTCTAGTTGCATTGTTATTTCATTCCATACAGAGAATACCATGGGCTAGTGGCTCTCCAAGTGTGCTCCTGAACTCTCTGAAACATCACAACATTTTCTTAACATGTCCAGGATATTATATGCTTTTTAGTTCCCATTTTTAAACAAGTGTAAGTGGAGCTTTCCAGAGACTACTTGGTGTGTGATACTAGGATAGCTTGAATGCAGAAACAGATGTGAGATGGTAGTTATTGTCTATTAAGTACAACATTAGAGATATTTGCAAAGATTTAAATAATACTATTACCACTTTTAGTTTTGAAAAATATAGTTTTAATAAAAATATTGATGCTGACATGCAATGGGTTTACTTGGTTTGAAGGCTGTAAGGCAGCCTTCACTTGCACAGTTCCCGTTTGCACTGATTTGGTTACTAGAATTTAATTTAATAATACCAGTCCCTACAACAGCAGCTCCCTGGTGGCTCAGGCAGTAAAGAAAGTGGAAGTGAAAGTCACTCAGTTGTGTCCAACTCTTTGCGACTCCATGGACTACATAGTCCATGGAATTCTCCAGGCCAAGATACTGGAGTGGGTACCATTCCCTTCTCCAGGGATCTTCCCAACCCAGGGATCGAATCCAGGTGTCCCTGGATTCCATCGCAGATAGATTCTTTACCAGCTGAGCACAAGAGAAGCCTGCCTGCAATGCAGGAGACCTGGGTTCAATCCATGGGTTGGGAAGATACCCTGGAGAAGGGAACAGATATCCACTCCAGTGTTTTGCTTGGGAAATCCCATGGAAAAAGGAGCCTGGCAGGCTACAGTCCATGGGGCATGAAGAGCGGACACGACTAAGTGGCTAACACTTTGACTTCTATATTAATTGTGAGTAGTTGCATAAAATAAAATTTTGCTGGTAACTCTTTAGTTCACAGATCATTGTGTGAATAACAAATGCACATCATGGTTAGTGACCAGTCACATCATTGCTTCAGAGTCTGTCTAGGATTGGTCACTATGCATCTGTTACTGGTTCAACACAGAAATCAAAACCTGCAGGTATGTTGTTACTTTGTCTCCTTTTTTGTAAACCCACATGCCATTGTGTGGAAATACACAATTAAGAGTAAACTGGCCAACAATGATGACACTGGGGCAAAGAAACAGAAAGTGATAATGCTGGAAGTAAAACTTGAATGGAAATTAAATGGAACCATAGAAGAAACAGTTGATCATTGGAATGTTGATTGAAAGTGACAGTGTTAGTCGCTCAGTTGTGTCCAACTCTTGGCAACCCTATGGACTGTAGCCCATCAGGTTCCTCTGTCCATGGGATTCTCCAGGCAAGAGTACTGGAGTGGGTGGCCATTCCCTTCTCCAGGGGATCTTCCTAACCCAAGGATCGAACCTGGGTCTCCTGCATTGCAGGCAGATTCTTTACCATCTGAGCCACGGGGGAAGCCCTAACTGCTGCCATTCAAGAGAATTTAGATAATCAGCCAGAGGAAATTATTGAAGGAAACATTGATATAAATGAATAAAGTGGTTATGACAAAAAAGATGTAATAATACTATTATAGGGCCTCTCAGAGATTCTCACTGCTTTGAAAATTCACAGGGTAAAATGTTGGAACTGATTCAAACTTAGAAAAGCATATGACAGTTTGCCCAGGCTTAGACAACATACTCACTCATATTTTAAGTTATACAATGAGAAGAAAGTAAACACTTTTCAAACTATTCTAGATAAGTTTTTTTTAAACAAAGAAGACACCTTAATTCTCAATATTGCTCATGTTAGAAATTACAGTGTACTAAATAATGTTTGACTATTTTTTCCATTTCCCTGTGCATATAGCCAGCAGAGTTTTTAATGTTTTGACAAAAAATTTGTGAAGGGCAGAGACTAATTGTAATTCTTTCTATTGATTATTGTGACCACACTGCATGATTTCAGTTTGAACAGTCATTTTCATGCACAAAGGGAGGACTGCCTGTATTTAACTCATATAAACAAATATCTTTATATTTATTTGCCTTTATACTTATGTCTTGTATTTTATGTCCTGGTTGAATAAGCATTGCCAGTAAGCCTAAAACCTAAGGAACAATTTGTACTACTTTATCTCCCGTGTGTGTGTGTGTGTGTGTGTGTGTGTGTGTGTGTGCACGCGTGCTCAATCATTTCAGTTGTGTCTGACTCCACAAGCCTATGGACTGTAGCCCACCAGGCTCCTCTGTCCATGGTATTCTGCAGGCAAGAATACTGGAGTGGGTTGCCGTGCCCTCATCCAGGAGATCTTTGGGACCCAGGGATCGAACCTGCACCTCTTATATCTCCTGCATTGACAGGCAGGTTCTTTACCATTTGCACCACCTGGGATGTCCATAGTTTAGTACCTTTCTAATTATTTAACAGTTCTCATCATTAACCCTTCTCTTCCTATGCTACTGATCGTCTTTACTTAGACACTCACCCTTCATAGGGTGTGACTGTAAAGGGATAGTATGCTTATCAAGGGATCAGTTCAGTTGCTCATTAATATCCTACTCTTTGCGACCCCATGGACTGCAGCATGCCAGGTTTCCCTGTCCTTTGCCATCTCCCAGAGCTTGCTCAAACTGATGTCCTTCAAGTCGGTGATGCCATCCAACCATCTCATTCTCTGTTGTCTCCTTCTCCTCCTGCCTACAGCCTTTCCCAGCATCGAGGTCTTTTCCAGTGATACAGGGATAGCATGAGAGAAGTGCTAGGGACAACAGAACTGCTCAGATCCTGATTTTGATTGTGGTTCCAGGAAGGTATACATGTTAGAAATCAAGAACTTTCTTTTTTGTCTTACTGTGACATGCATGTCAGGAAGCAACAGTTAGAACTGGACATGGAACAACAGACTGGTTCCAAATAGGAAAAGGAGTACATCAAGGCTGTATATTGTCACCCTGCTTATTTAACTTCTATGCAGAGTACATCATGATAAACGCTGGACTGGAAGAAACACAAGCTGGAATCAAGATTGCCAGGAGAAATATCAATAACCTCAGATATGCAGATGACACCACCCTTATGGCAGAAAGTGAAGAGGAACTCAAAAGCCTCTTGATGAAAGTAAAAGAGGAGACTGAAAAAGTTGGCTTAAAGCTCAACATTCAGAAAACGACGATCATGGCATCTGGTCCCATCGCTTCATTGGAAATAGATGGGGAAACAGTGGAAACAGTGTCAGACTTTATTTTTGGGGCTCCAAAATCACTGCAGATGGTGACTGCAGCCAGGAAATTAAAAGACGCTTACTCCTTGGAAGAAAAGTTATGACCAACCTAGATAGCATGTTGAAAAGCAGAGACATTACTCTGCCAACAAATGTCCGCCTAGTCAAGGCAATGGTTTTTCCAGTGATCATGTATGGATGTGAGAGTTGGACTGTGAAGAAAGCTGATCGCCGAAGAATTGATGCTTTTCAACTGTGGTGTTGGAGAAGACTCTTGAGAGTCTCTTGGACTGCAAGGAGATCCAACCAGTCCATCCTAAAGGAGATCAGTCCTGGGTGTTCTTTGGAAGGAATGATGCTAAAGCTGAAACTCCAGTACTTTGGCCATCTCATGTGAAGAGTTGACTCATTGGAAAAGACTGATGCTGGGAGGGATTGGGGGCAGGAGGAGAAGGGGACGAAAGGATGAGATGGCTAGTTGGCATCATCGACTCGATGGACGTGAGTCTGAGTGAACTCCGGGAGTTGGTGATGCCCAGGGAGGCCTGGCGTGCTGCGATTCATGCGGTCGCCAAGAGTCGGACACGACTGAGTGACTGAACTAACTAACTGAAAATAGGTCTTACAAATATATCAGCAGGTACTTACAGAGTATATCCTTCACGTCATTCTCCTATGTGCTAAGGAAGATATAAATAAACACACAAAAGATATCCTTCTGCCCTGACGGAATTTGTGTTCTAATAAGATAGAGATAGACAACACAAGTAATAGCAGTAAGATACGTTTTAAACATCTCTTTTTTAAAAATTCAACAAATATTTATTGAGTCTTAATTATATATCAAGTACTTTGCCAGACAATAGAGCTAAAATACGAAGGTGAACAAAATAGATGTGAACATAACTTACAGTGATGTTTTCTTTTGGGGAGGGTTTTGACTGCTTTGCTCAAGTCTAATTTATAAAGAAGTTAATCAGTTTAGCTTTGTTTCCTTGTAAGTCCAGATATAACATCTTAAACCTTCAATCAGTCCTCAGTGAAGTCTGTGCTGGATCTCTCTCTTGCAGCCTAGAAGCTTGAAAGTATCATGCATTTCTCCTGTGTCAGGTAGAAAGTACACAGAGCTTTAGAAAAGAACAGATGTGACAGTTTTATTTTCCCCTGAGTCTATTCCAATAAGATCGACGATATCCCATTCATTGATGCCAATCTTGATCTGTATAGAACGGAGAATCCAGTCTAAGTTAAGATCGGGTCTTGGTACGATGATTTGGCTTATTATGCACTGCCAGGAATCTGTAATTCCAAAATATGTTCAGTAGGTCTTGTCTGACTCATGCTTTTTTAAGTTCTAAAATTTCTTCTAAGAGATCTCTCTATCACTGTAATAAGTTGTTTTCTTCCACAAAGTGTCCTTTTAAAAGTTATTTGCACTCTTCAGTTCAGTTCAGTTACTCAGTCATGCTTGACTCCTTGTGACCCCATGGACTGCAGCACACCAAGCCTCCCTGTCCATTGCCAACTCCTGGAGTTTACTCAAACTCATGTCCACCAAGTCGGTGATGCCATCCAACCATTTCATTTGCACTCAAGCCAATCAGTAAATGCATTGCAGGCTCAGGTTAAGGCATAATCTTGCAAATTATTCCTTAACTTTGCATATCCTTTAAAAGAGCTAACAAACTCCCCTCCCCACTTCCCACCCCTCACACTGTTCCAGTAAATCCTTACAAGACAAACAGGATTCTAGGTCTGAAGAGTTCCAGAACCTTCCTGACCCTCTTGTCTCCCTTCCTCCCCCTGCAAATCCACTGTTAAAGGTCATTTTTCAGTGTTTCGTTTCTTTTTTTAATATAAATTTATTTATTTTAATTGGAAGTCAATTACTCTAAACATTGTATTGGTTCTGCCATACATCAACATGAATCCGCCACAGGTATACACGTGTTGGTATGTATATACGTAAACATCTCTTAAAGGAAATAGAAACAAAATGCTACTTTGAGCTAGGAATATGTAGAGGATAATTCTTCATTGAAAAGATGGTATTTAAGCTGAGCCTTGGGAAATGCATTGGTATTTGGCACTCAGAAATAGAGACAAAGGACATTCTGAAGAGAAGGAAAAATATAGCATACTTTACAGAGTCATAAGTTTTCCTGTTACAGTTCATAAAAACTTGGGATCTACACTTCATGAATATTCAAATCCTATCTTAATCAATTTTGTTCTCCAAAACTCTTGAAAGCATTTTGGTCTGATTAAACTCTTATAAGTTGTATTATGGCTCTGGACTTAATCATTTAGGTCATTTTGTTTATTCTGATTTTAATGGCTCTGAGGACAGTGGACTATTTCTAAGTCTTAATGTGGTCAACCGATAGTAAATGTATAAATCAAAAAGGCTGATATTGCTGTAAAATTTTGTGTGTACAGAATGAATTTGAGTAAGTGGAGTTTTCGGAGCATATAATCTTATAAAACATTCTGTAATGTTTCTCTAGATTGCTTTCCTCCCATATTTCCTACTTGGTGAATGAATCATGTTTACTTAAAAGCAATAATAATCTTTTTTTCCCCCATAGATTTTCTGTGAAGGCCCTGATTGATCGGTCCTGCTTTGAGGCAATTGATTCTTCTCCTGAATTTAACAACTTTGCAGCCATTTTGGAACAGATTCTAAGTCACCGACTGAAAGGTAATAGTGCTAATGTATTATGTATTGTTCCAACAGTTTTGTTGTTAACAAGCTTGAGATTTTAGAAATTATATGGTTTAGTGTGATTTAGACGGCAGCATCTTGAGAAACAAAAAACTGATTTTAGAACACCTCATCTTTTGGCTATGTCCCTGGTAAAGAATCTATTTTTGAATTTATACCCATTTCCAGTTCAGTTCAGTTCAGTTGCTCAGTTGTGTCCGACTCTTTGCGACCCCATGAATCGCAGCACGCCAGGCCTCCCTATCCATCACCAACTCCTGGAGTTCACTCAGAGTCGCGTCCATCGAGTCACTGATGCCATCCAGCCATCTCATCCTCTGTCGTCCCCTTCTCCTCCTGCCCCCAATCCTTCCCAGCATCAAAGTCTTCTCCAATGAGTCAACTCTTCGCATGAGGTGGCCAAAGTGCTGGAGTTTCAGCTTTAGCATCATTCCTTCCAAAGAAATCCCAGGGTTGATCTCCTTCAGAATGGACTAGTTGGATCTCCTTGCAGTCCAAGGGACTCTCAAGAGTCTTCTCCAACACCACACTTCAAAAGCATCAATCTTCAGCACTCAGCCTTCTTCACAGTCCAACTCTCACATCCATACATGACTACTGGAAAAGCCATAGCCTTGACTAGACGGACCTTAGTCGGCAAAGTAATGTCTCTGCTTTTGAATATGCTATCTAGGTTGGTCATAACTTTTCTTCCAAGGAGTAAGTGTCTTTTAATTTCATGGCTGCAATCACCATCTACAGTGATTTTGGAGCCCCCACAAAATAAAGTCTGACACTGTTTCTGTTTCCCCATCTATTTCCCATGAAGTGATGGGACCGGATGCCATGATCGTCGTTTTCTGAATGTTGAGTTTTAAGCCAACTTTTTCAGTCTCCTCTTTTACTTTCATCAAGAGGTTTTTGAGTTCCTCTTCACTTTCTGCCATACGGGTGGTGTCATCTGCATATCTGAGATTACTGGTTGGTATTTTAATCAGTTTACAGAGGAGCACCAGGCATTGTTTGCTTAATCTTTTCTTCATTAAATTCAAAATCTTTGAAAGTTTTTTTAGCAGTAAGTAGATTAAAAAAGAGCTCCGTAAAAGAGATGCTGGACTTAAAAAAAAATTAGTAAATGTATTTATGTCAGAAACATTAATCTCTTAAAATTTAAAAGAAAAAATGAAAGCTGTGTTCCCTCAGAAATATGATACTTTTAAATTAAAAATATACGTCTGTAAAATATAGCTGATAGCATCAAGAAATAGTATGTAGTATATAAATTTTAGTAATAATAAATGATAATTTTACCACATTAATTCTGTTGCCTAGTTTCCCTAAAGGAATTTGATCATTAGATGTTTTCACTTAAGTTTTTATTATCTTTATGATCTTAATGGTATAGTAATTTCAAACAATAACGTTTTGGTAATATAATTTATGAGCATCTCAAATTTAATCTGAAAGTTAATTCTGTTTTTTGCTTTTTAGTGCTGAAAGCATCAAGTTTTAGTATAATTGTTTAAATCAGTTGAGCAGTCCTATAGGCTTATAATAAATGGTTGAATTTAATTAAATGTTAAATGGGGTAACAAAATCTGAATTCATTCAGCCCTTTGCATCTTAAAATGAGATTCATAAAAGTCACTGGTGCTTTTCTGTTAAAGTTCATTATTCTGCATTTTTAAAGGGTTATTTATTTTTCTTATTTTTGCTGTTCAATATTTTCTAAATTTTCCATGTTACCCTTTATGAGAAAATCAGTTTTTATGAAAGCAAATGTCTGAAAATATTTTGAAATATTTTCATAGTTACTATATTGTGTTATTATCATTTTTAAATTTTATATGTAAATTTACAAATGATATTTAAAACATTTGAAATACAGTGGTGTTTGAGATATCTTAATGTTCCACAAAGGTTTTATCATAAGACCTCAATTCCCTTGATTTGGTATACCATTTAGCATGTAATTGTTCACAAAATACATAAACTGCAAAGAAAACAAACCACGTTGATCTAGCCATGCTGAGTGACGGGGTTGACTCACTACCATATGAGTGGCACATCTCCCTGCCATCTTCTGAATCATGCCTCAGCAAAATACACATCGTAGACATTTAGACTGATTTTTTCACTGTCAGGGAATGTTTAACAGGAAGATTCCACGTGCTGTTTCTCACAAGTCCTTTGTTTCTTTTTAAGTGGAACAGCATGGTGCTCCCGGGAACTGGGGTCACTGTGTGAGACAGGATTGAATCTCCTTTAGTAAACATTCTCTTTACGACAAAACTGCTTAGTCTTGATCCCCTTTCTTGAGATATGGATTGCCTCCTGACCCTGTGACCATCATCATCCCTTGTTCCCTTGGTAACAGTTACTGTACCTTTGGTTTTCTGATCTTTATCATTGACGAAAGAAAATTCTTGTACTACAGCCTATATATACTCACAGAAAAATCGTTAAAGCACCTTTGCTCCATCAGAGCTTGGGTCCCCGTGTCTTTCTTTCTTTCTCTCTCTCTCTCTTTGACTCACTTCAGCTGATCCTTGGCACGCAGAGACCTGTCTTGCTCACTCTCCTGCCAGGGCTTCTAAGATTCTCTCGAGAAGGCACCCTGTGCCTTCACCCGCCTCAAGAGGGCGCCTGGTGCTTTCGTGAGAGAGGCAAGTCCTGTGTCAAGGACTTTATTGGTTTTCTGCATAAACCAGGGAGTATCAGATTCTTTCTCTCTTTCACTTTCTTTTTGTCGCCTCTGGACTGCCAGGTCCCGGTCCATTAAAGGACCCCAACACTTCACCATAAATGTTATTTCTATAGAAGCCAGTGGACTGCTTTGTTGAGAATACAATCTCTAGTTATTTTATGGATAAGAATTCCACTAGAATGACAGTAAGAAAGATGATTCTGAAATCTGTGAATTTTTTAAGCTTGGTAAGATTAATAATTCAAAACATGCTTTTAAAAAAGTTCCTGTAGATCAACTATGGTGGTCACTGTTGTTAGTATGGTTATGAATCATGAAATGATCTGTAACTTTCATGATGAGGTAGTTTATTAAAGATTCAGGTGTCTAGAAAGTTTCATATAATATTGCCCATTTTTTGCTATTCTACTAATTAACAAATTGCCTTTAATTTGTTATATACTTATTTTGATAATATAGTTTGTTCACTTAGCATTTAGTTAATGTAACAACTAATTTTTTCTATTCTTTGTTTGATAGAAGTACAAGTTTAAAATGTATAATTTACTGGGTTTACAAGGCTTACTTTTCTGTAGCTACTTTTTATTTATTTATTTTAATAAAACGGCATTTAGTTTACCAGTTGTTTTCAGAGGAAAAACAGAAATTCACCCCAGGCACACTATAGGCGGTGCTGACACAGGTAGCAAAGAGAGCTTCATTCATTCTAACAGCCCCAATTTAAAAAAAAGAGAGACTTTTAAAATCACATATATTAATGTCATCTGCAGTAATTCTGTAATAAGATGATGATCTTACTTTTCTGGAATATACCTGAGATCTAAGAATTGATCACAGAAAGGAAAGCACAAAGAGGCCTTAGTTCGAGTCTTAACTTCAGTCATTTTTTAACTTTTGCTCTAAAGCATAATCCTTTTCTCCAACTCACTTCCACCTCTCCTAATAAAAGCCACTGCAGATGCTGGATATGTAAGTGGAAGGTCTTGTTGAAGCTGGGTGGGAATATCAGGCGTTTTGCTAGCTCAGCAGCAATCACACCCCACCTCCACAGTACCACTTCAGGTGGTACCATTAATCATAGCTTAAAAATCACTAGTCTGTCTCCTACTGAAGCAATCCACCAAGCAATATTTCTAGCTGGTGGACATACGGTCTTCATTTAAATACTTATGATACTGGAGAAGAAAGAATAGTACAGCAGGCCATTATCTTTTGGGCAGTTCAGATTGTTAGAAAATTCTGATGTATAATATAAGAAGTCAACTTAGGTGACTGTGCTTTTCTGCCTCTTTTTAAAATTGTGAGCCTAATACATATTAAAAGTCGCTATTACATAATCCTTTTTCCTTAGTTCCCCTTTTCTTTTTTATTTTATTATTATTTTTTACTTTACAATATTGTATTGGTTTTGCCATACATCAATGTGAATCCCCTTTTCTTTCTTCAGGTGAAGTATCTCTAGTTCTTTCAGTCTTTTGGAACCACTATAGTCTCATTCTTCGAGTTTATCAGTGGTTTACTGGATCTTAAAATCTGGTACTCAGAGCTGAGTAAAGTGCTTCAGATAGGCTAACTTTTGTGTTGGTTGGAGTTTGAGATTACAGTGACTTTCTGATTCCCACATCACACTCTTATTTATGTTTAAGTAAAGGCCAAGTAAAATCCCAAAGCTTCTAAAAGCTTAAATGTTGCTTGTCTTATGTTTTAGATTCTCTGAATCAGTTTCGGGAGATCAAGTTTGATAGGAACAAATGAAATACTACTTTCCTAATCATTTCCCGTGGCTCAGACGGCAATGCGGGAGAACTGGGTTCAATCCCTGGGTCGGAAAGATCCCCTGGAGAAGGAAACAGCAACCCACTCCAGCATTCTTGCCTGGAAAATTCCATGGACGGAGGAGCCTGGTGGGCTACAGTCCATGGACTCGCAAAGAGTCGGACACAACTGAGCGACTTCACTTTCTCTTCATTTATTTTTTTAAAAATATTTATTTATTGGGCTGTACCAGGTCTTAGCTGCCATATGAAAGTGTGAAAGTGTTAGTTGCTTAGTCATGTCCGACTCTTTGTGACCCGCCAGGCTCCTCTGTCCATGGGATTCTCCTGGCAAGAATATTGGAGTGGGTTGCCATGCCATCCTCTAGGGGATCTTCCCCACCCAGGGATCGAACCCAGGTCTCTGGCATTGCAGGCTGATTGTTTACCATCTGAGCCGCCAGGGAAGCCATTTGCCTTTTGCGAGACCTTTCATTTGTGACGTGTGGGATTTCAGTTGTGGCATGCAAACTCTGAGTTGCAGCATGTGATATCTAGTTTCTTGACCAGGTGTGGACCCCGGGTTCCCTGCATTGGGAGTCTTAGCCCAGGGATCACCAGGAAAGTCCCCCTCATCATTCATTCCAGAGATAGACTAAATGGCTATAAAATAAAATTCTGGACGATTTCTACTTTCAGGAAGATAAAGTGGACATACTTTCCCCTATTTCTCCCATTAAACCCTGGACCTATAAAACACAAGACTCTGAAAGGTAGGGAGAAGAAGTCTAGGGACTTTGGTACCTTAAGAATGGCATAGTGGCAGGTCTCTTGGATTTTCTGCTTGCTTTATATCCAACACTGAGTACTGGATAAGCCAGTAGCCTGCAGGCTTCAACAGGGGGGTGCCCATACACACACAGTCTGACAAAGATCTGCTGTCTGTAGCTAAAAGACTAGGAATAGAAGGAATAGAACAGCCTGGCCAGATAGGAGACTTTTTAGACACAGTCTACTCCATTTTAGCCAAATACTACAGAAAAATTGGCATTACCCCAACCCAGACCTGAAGAGGCTGAGTAGAGAACTTAGAATTCCATCCTAATGAGAACAGAGTATCTCAGCATCACCACAGCGTGGTATCAGAGAAGACCAAGCAGAGAGCTGGCACTTCTTCCCTCTCCTGGTTGTGAGTCTTGTCTTCTCACCTGTTCCTGTATTGTGTCCATAGAGAGCCTGGATTTTGATCCCCACCCAGCAGCAATGAGGTTGTATCAGAAGAGGTGTATTAGAAAGCTATGTCTACGACCATCACCCAGCAATGATGAGGCTGCTCCCAGTGCATTGTCAGCCACCCTATACTCCCACCTCCACCCAAGGGTAATGAGGACTCCTTCCTAAAATGTCAGTGAAGGCCCCCAGGAAGCTTGGACCTCTCCCTCTATGTGTCAGTAATGAAGTGTGATGCCTTCCACCCTGTGACCTTCCCCTGCTGGAGCAGTGTCACAGAAAACCATTTAAAACAGGTTTAATAAGATCCATAGTCTCATAACACAGTATGAACATATCCAGGTTTCATTCAAAGATGGCTTTTCATACCAAGAACCAGGAAGATGTGTAACAAAAGCCAATAGATGTCAACACTGAGATGATAAAAGGTGTTAGAATTAATGATACAGATCACAAATCAGTCATGATAAAAATGCTTCACTGAGCAATTACAAGCATTCTTGAAACAAGTGAAAAAATAGAAAAACACTGCAAAGAAATAGAACATAAAAAGAAGAAACAAGTGGAAATTTTGATACAGAAAAGTACAAAACCCAAATGAAAAGTTCTATGGTTAGGCTCAGTAGGAAAGTGGAGGGGGAAGAGGAAAGAATCAGTGAACTGGAAGACAAAGCAATCGAAACTTCCTAATTGAATAACAGAGACTCAAAATTATCTTTTTTTATTTTTATTTTTACTTTATTTTGCTATACGATACTGTATTGGTTTTGCCATACATTGACAAGAACCAGCCACGGGTGTACGTGAGTTCCCAATCCTGAACCCCCCTCCCACCTCCCACCCCATATCATCTCTGTGGATCATCCCAGTGCACCAGCCTCAAGCATCCTGTATCCTGTATCGAACATAGACTGGCGATTTGTTTCTTACATGATAGTATACATGTTTCAATGCCATTCTCCCAAATCATGCCACCTCGCCCTCTCCCACAGAGTCCAAAGTCTGTTCTAAACATCTGTGTTTCTTTTGCTGTCTCGCATACAGGGTTATCATTACCATCTTTCTAAATTCCATATATATGTGTTAGTATACTGTATTGGTATTTTTATTTCTGGCTTACTTCACTCTGTATAATTGGCTCCAGTCTCATCCACCTCATTAGAACAGATTCCAATGTATTTTTTAATGGCTGAGTAATACTCCATTGTATATATGTACCACAGCTTTCTTATCCATTCATCTGCTGATGGACATCTAGGTTGCTTCCATGTCCTGGCTATTATAAACAGTGCTTCGATGAACATTGGGGTACATGTATCTCTTTCAATTCTGGTTTCTTTGGTGTGTATACCCAGCAGTGGGATTGCTGGGTCATATGGCACTTCTATTTGCAGTTTTTAAGGAATCTCCACACTGTTCTCCATAGTGGCTGTACTAGTTTGCATTCCCACCAACAGTGTAAGAGGGTTCCCTTTTCTCCACACCCTCTCCAGCATTTACTGCTTGTAGACTTTTGGATCACAGACATTCTGACTGGTGTGAAGTGGTACCTCATTGTGGTTTTGATTTTCATTTCTCTGATAATGAGTGATGTTGAGCATGTTTTCATGTGTTTGTTAGCCATCTGTATGTCTTCTTTGGAGAAATGTGTATTTAGTTCTTTGGCCCATTTTTTGATTTGGTTGTTCATTTTTCTGGAATTGAGCTGCATAAGTTGCTTGTATATTTTTGAGATTAGTTGTTTGTCAGTTGCTTCATTTGCTATTAATGTCCCTCCATTCTGAAGGCTGTCTTTTCACCTTGCTTATAGTTTCCTTTGTTGTGCAGAAGCTTTTAATTTTAATTAGATCCCATTTGTTTATTTTTGCTTTTATTTCCAGAATTCTGGGAGGTGGATCATAGAGGATCCTGCTGTGATTTATGTTGGAGAGTGTTTTTCCTATGTTCTCCTCTAGGAGTTTTATAGTTTCTGGTCTTATGTTTCGATCTTTAATCCATTTTGAGTTTATTTTTGTGTATGGTGTTAGAAAGTGATCTAGTTTCATTCTTTCACAAGTGGTTGGCCAGTTTTCCCAGCATCACTTGTTAAAGAGATTGTCTTTATTCCATTGTATATTCTTGCCTACTTTGTCGAAGATAAGGTGTCCATAGCTGTGTGGATTTATCTCTGGGCTTTCTATTTTGTTCGATTGATCTGTATTTCTGTCTTTGTGCCAGTACCATACTGTCTTGATGACTGTGGCTTTGTAGGAATCAACAGACAGGTTGATTCCTCCAGTTCCGTTCTTCTTTCTCAAGATTGCTTTGACTATTCGAGGTTTTTTGTATTTCCATACAAATTGTGAAATTATTTGTTCTAGTTCTGTGAAAAATACCGCTGGTAGCTTGATAGGGATGGCATTGACTCTATAGATTGCTTTGGGTAGTATACTCATTTTCGCTATATTGATTCTTCCGATCCATGAACATGGTATATTTCTCCATCTATTAGTGTCCTCTTTGATTTCTTTCATCAGTGTTTCATAGTTTTCTAGATATAGGTCTTTAGTTTCTTTAGGTAGATATATTCCTAAGTATTTTATTCTTTTTGTTGCAATGGTGAATGGAATTGTTTCCGTAATTTCTTTTCCTACTTTCTGATTATTAGTGTATAGGAATGCAAGGGATTTCTGTGTGTTGATTTTATATCCTGCAACTTTACTATGTTCATTGAGTAGCTCTAGTAATTTTCTGGTGGAGTCTTTAGAGTTTTCTATGTAGAGGATTAAGTCATCTGCAAACAGTGAGAGTTTTACTTCTTCTTTTCCAATTTGGATTCCTTTTCTTTCTTTCTCTGCTCTGATTGCTGTGGCCAAAACTTCCAGAACTGTGTTGAATAGTAGTTGTGAAAGTGGGCACCCTTGTCTTGTTCCTGACTTTAGGGAAAATGCTTTCATTTTTTCACCATTGAAGGATAATGTTTTCTGTGGGTTTGTCATATACAGCTTTTATTATGTTGAGGTGGGTTCCTTCTATTCCTGCTTTCTGGAGAGTTTTTATCATAAATGGATGTTGAATTTTGTCAAAGACCTTCTCTGAATCTATTCAGATAATCATATGGCTTTTATTTTTCAATTTGTTAATGTGGTGAATTACATTGACTTATTTGCAGATATTGAAGAATCCTTGCATCCCTGGGATGAAGCCCAGTTGGTCATGGTGTATGATCTTTTTATTTTATTTTTTTTCCACATATTTTTTTAATTTGAAAGCTGTTGAATCATGTACATATTTATTGATTACCAGGACAAACATACTTGAACACTATAAGTTTCTGTAATTTTTAAACTTAAAATTCAAGGAATAATAAGATGATAAAAATAAACAGTATTTATGTGGAATGACAATAACATTAGTAGGTATTACTGTTCATATACTTTATAAATGTTTACTGGATAATTATGAAAAATTTAGCAAGTGACAGCATTAGTTAAATGGACTATTTATATTCAAATATATTGTTATATAACTATAGAAATAATATAAAACTTAAAGATATTTATGTTAATAATAATATTTTATTTTTCCATACTATTTTCAAATACACAAGTGATTCTTTCTTATAGCACTGTGCTATAACTATTTTATTTTATTTTTTTTACACATTTTATTTTTTATTTTTTTATTTTTTTTATTTTTTTATTTTTTAAATTTTAATATCTTTAATTCTTACATGCGTTCCCAAACATGAACCCCCCTCCCACCTGCCTCCCCATAACATCTCTCTGGGTCATCCCCATGCACCAGCCCCAAGCATGCTGCATCCTGCGTCAGACATAGACTGGCGATTCAATTCTTACATGATAGTATACATGTTAGAATGTCATTCTCCCAAATCATCCCACCCTCTCCCTCTCCCTCTGAGTCCAAAGGTCCGTTATACACATCTGTGTCTCTTTCCCTGTCTTGCATACAGGGTCGTCATTGCCATCTTCCTAAATTCCATATATATGTGTTAGTATACTGTATTGGTGTTTTTCTTTCTGGCTTACTTCACTCTGTATAATCGGCTCCAGTTTCATCCATCTCATCAGAACTGATTCAAATGAATTCTTTTTTATGGCTGAGTAATACTCCATTGTGTATATGTACCACAGCTTTCTTATCCATTCATCTGCTGATGGACATCTAGGTTGTTTCCATGTCCTGGCTATTATAAACAGTGCTGCGATGAACATTGGGGTACATGTGTCTCTTTCAATTCTGGTTTCCTCAGTGTGTATGCCCAGCAGTGGGATTGCTGGGTCATAAGGTAGTTCTATTTGCAATTTTTTAAGGAATCTCCACACTGTTCTCCATAGTGGCTGTACTAGTTTGCATTCCCACCAACAGTGTAGGAGGGTTCCCTTTTCTCCACACCCTCTCCAGCATTTATTGCTTGCAGATTTTTGGATTGCAGCCATTCTGACTGGTGTGAAGTGGTACCTCATTGTGGTTTTGATTTGCATTTCTCTAATAATGAGTGATGTTGAACATCTTTTCATGTGTTTGTTAGCCATTCGTATGTCTTCTTTGGAGAAATGTCTATTTAGTTCTTTGGCCCATTTTTTGATTGGGTCGTTTATTTTTCTGGAATTGAGCTGCATAAGTTGCTTGTATATTTTTGATATTAGTTGTTTGTCTGTTGCTTCATTTGCTATTATTTTCTCCCATTCAGAAGGCTGTCTTTACACCTTGCTTATATTTTCCTTTGTTGTGCAGAAGCTTTTAATTTTAATTAGATCCCATTTGTTTATTTTTGCTTTTATTTCCAGAATTCTGGGAGGTGGATCATAGAGGATCCTGCTGTGATTTATGTCGGAGAGTGTTTTTCCTATGTTCTCCTCTAGGAGTTTTATAGTTTCTGATGTTACATTTAGATCTTTAATCCATTTTGAGTTTATTTTTGTGTGGGGAGTTAGAAAGTGATCTAGTTTCATTCTTTTACAAGTGGTTGACCAGTTTCCCCAGCACCACTTGTTAAAGAGATTGTCTTTACTCCATTGTATATTCTTGCCTCCTTTGTCAAAGATAAGGTGTCCATATGTGTGTGGATTTATCTCTGGGCTTTCTATTTTGTTCCATTGATCTATATGTCTGTCTTTGTGCCAGTACCATACTGTCTTGATGACTGTGGCTTTGTAGTAGAGCCTGAAGTCAGGCAAGTTGATTCCTCCAGTTCCATTCTTCTTTCTCAAGATTGCTTTTGACTATTCGAGGTTTTTTGTATTTCCATACAAATCTTGAAATGATTTGTTCTAGTTCTGTGAAAAATGTGGCTGGTAGCTTGATAGGGATTGCATTGAATTTGTAAATTGCTTTGGGTAGTATACTCATTTTCACTATATTGATTCTTCTGATCCATGAACATGGTATATTTCTCCATCTATTAGTGTCCTCTTTGATTTCTTTCATCAGTGTTTCATAGTTTTCTATATATAGGTCTTTAGTTTCTTTAGGTAGATATATTCCTAAGTATTTTATTCTTTTCGTTGCAATGGTGAATGGAATTGTTTCCATAATTTCTTTTTCTACTTTCTCATTATTAGTGTATAGGAATGCAAGGGATTTTTGTGTGTTGATTTTATATCCTGCAACTTTACTATATTCATTGATTAGCTCTAGTACTTTTCTGGTGGAGTCTTTAGGGTTTTCCATGTAGAGGATCATGTCATCTGCAAACAGTGAGAGTTTTACTTCTTCTTTTCCAATTTGGATTCCTTTTCTTTCTTTTTCTGCTCTGATTGCTGTGGCCAAAACTTCCAGAACTATGTTGAATAGTAGCGGTGAAAGTGGACACCCTTGTCTTGTTCCTGACTTTAGGGGAAATGCTTTCAATTTTTCACCATTGAGGATAATGTTTGCTGTGGGTTTGTCATATATAGCTTTTATTATGTTGAGGTATGTTCCTTCTATTCCTGCTTTCTGGAGAGTTTTTATCATAAATGGATGTTGAATTTTGTCAAAGGCCTTCTCTGCATCTATTGAGAGAATCATATGGCTTTTATTTTTCAATTTGTTAATGTGGTCTATTACTTTGATCGATTTGCGGATATTGAAGAATCCTTGCATCCCTGGGATAAAGCCCACTTGGTCATGGTGTATGATCTTTTTAATGTGTTGTTGGATTCTGATTGCTAGAATTTTGTTAAGGATTTTTGCATCTATGTTCATCAGTGATATTGGCCTGTAGTTTTCTTTTTTTATGGCATCTTTGTCAGGTTTTGGTATTAGGGTGATGGTGGCCTCATAGAATGAGTTTGGAAGTTTCCCTTCCTCTGCAATTTTCTGGAAGAGTTTGAGTAGGATAGGTGTTAGCTCTTCTCGAAATTTTTGGTAGAATTCAGCTGTGAAACCGTTTAGACCTGGGCTTTTGTTTGCTGGAAAATTTCTGATTACAGTTTCAATTTCTGTGCTTGTGATGGGTCTCTTAAGATTTTCTATTTCTTCCTGGTTCAGTTTTGGAAAGTTGTACTTTTCTAAGAATTTGTCCATTTCTTCCACGTTGTCCATTTTATTGGCATATAATTGCTGATAGTAGTCTCTTATGATCCTTTGTATTTCTGTGTTGTCTGTTGTGATCTCTCCATTTTCATTTCTAATTTTATTGATTTGATTTTTCTCCCTTTGTTTCTTGATGAGTCTAGCTAATGGTTTTTCAATTTTATTTATCCTTTCAAAGAATCAGCTTTTGGCTTTGTTGATTTTTGCTATGGTCTCTTTTGTTTCTTTTGCATTTATTTCTGCCCTAATTGGTAAGGTTTCTTTCCTCCTACTAACCCCGGGATTCTTCATTTCTTCCTTTTCTAGTTGCTTTAGGTGTAGAGTTAGGTTATTTATTTGACTTTTTTCTTGTTTCTTGAGGTATGCCTGTATTGATATGAACCTTCCCCTTAGCACTCCTTTTACAGTGTCCCACAGGTTTTGGGTTGTTGTGTTTTCATTTTCATTTGTTTCTATGCATATTTTGAGTTCTTTTTTGATTTCTTCTGTGGTTTGTTGGTTATTCAGCAGCGTGTTGTTCAGCCTCCATATGTTGGAATTTTAAATAGTTTTTCTTCTGTAATTAAGATCTAATCTTACTGCATTGTGGTCAGAAAATATGCTTGGAATAATTTCAATTTTTTGGAATCTACCAAGGCTAGATTTATGGCCCAGGATGTGATCCATCCTGGAGAAGGTTCTGTGTGCGCTTGAGAAAAAGGTGAAAGTCATTGTTTTGGAGGTGAAATGTCCTATAGATATCAATTAGGTCTAACTGGTCTATTGTATCATTTAAAGTTTGTGTTTCCTTGTTAAATTTCTGTTTAGTTGATCTATCCGTAGGTGTGAGTGGGGTATTAAAGTCTCCCACTATTATTGTGTTATTGTTAATTTCCCCTTTCATACTTGTTAGCATTTGTCTTACATATTGCGGTGCTCCTGTGTCAGGTGCATATATTTTATAATTGTTATGTCTTCTTCTTGGATTGCTCCTTTGATCATTATGTAGTGTCCTTCTTTGTCTCTTTTCACAGCTTTTGTTTTAAAGTCTATTTTATCTGATATGAGTATTGCTACTCCTGCTTTCTTTTGGTCTCTATTTGCATGGAATATCTTTTTCCAGTCCTTCAATTTCAGTCTGTATGTGTCCCCTGTTTTGAGGTGGGTCTATTTTAGACAACATATATTGGGGTCTTCTTTTTGTATGCATTCAGCCAGTCTTTGTCTTTTGGTTGGGGCATTCAACCCATTTACATTTAAGGTAATTATTGATAAGTATGATCCTGTTGCCATTTACTTTACTGTTTTGAGTTTGAGTTTATACACCCTTTCTGTGTTTCCTGTCTAGAGAAGATCTTTTAGCATTTGTTGGAGAGCTGGTTTGGTGGTGCTGAATTCTCTCAGCTTTTGCTTGTCTGTAAAGCTTTTGATTTCTCCTTCATATTTGAATGAGATCCTTGCTGGGTACAGTAATCTGGGCTGTAGGTTATCTTCTTTCATCACTTTAAGTATGTCTTGCCATTCCCTCCTGGCCTGAAGGGTTTCTATTGAAAGATCAGCTGTTATCCTTATGGGAATCCCCTTGTGTGTCATTTGTTGTTTTCCCCTTGCTGCTTCTAATATTTGTTCTTTGTGTTTGATCTTTGTTAATTTGATTAATATGTGTCTTGGGGTGTTTCGCCTTGGGTTTATCCTGTTTGGGACTCTCTGGGTTTCTTGGACTTAGGTGATTATTTCCTTCCCCATTTTAGGGAAATTTTCAACTATTATCTCCTCAAGTATTTTCTCATGGTCTTTCTTATTGTCTTCTTCTTCTGGGACTACTATGATTTGAATGTTGGGGCATTTAACATTGTCCCAGAGGTTTCTGAAGTTGTCCTCCTTTCTTTTAATTCTTTTTTTCTTTTTTTGTCTCTATTTCATTTATTCCTACCATTCTATCTTCAACCTCACTTATTCTATCTTCTACCTCACTTATTCTACTGTTGGTTCCCTCCAGAGCTTTTTTTTTTTATCTCATTTATTGCATTATTCATTATATATTGACTTTTTTATTTCTGCTAGGTCCTTGTCAAATATTTCTTGCATTTTCTCAATCCTTGTCTCCAGGCTGTTTATCTGTATATTCTTTTTATTTTTTTAAGATTTGGGATCATTTTCACTATCATTATTCAGAATTTTTTTTTTATTCAGAATACTTTATCAGGTAGATTCCCTATCTCTTCCTCTTTTGTTTGGTTTGCTGGGCATTTATCCTGTTCCTCTACCTGCTAGGTATTTCTCTGCCTTATCATCTTGTTTATATTGCTGTGTTTGGCGTGGTCTTTCTGTATTCTGGCAGTTTGTGGTTCCTCTTTATTGTGGAGGTTCCTCATTTTGGGTGGGGTTGGATGGGTGGCTTGTCAACGTTTTCTGGTTAGGGAATCTTGTGTCAGTGTTCTGGTGGGTGGAGCTGGATTTCTTCTCTCTAGAGTGCAATGAAGTGTCCAGTAATGAGTTTTGAAATGTCAATGGTTTTGGTGTGACTTTGGACAGCCTGTATATTGAAACTGAGGGCTATATTCCTGTGTTGCTGGAGAATTTGTGTGGTATGTCTTTTTCTGGATCTTGGCCTTTGAGTGTTGCTTGGTTTCAGTGTAGGTATGGAGACGTTTGATGAGCTCCTATCGATTTATGCCCTGGAGTCAGGAATTCCCTGATTTTCTCAGGATATGGACTTAAGCCTCCTGCCTCTGGTTTTCAGTCTTATTTTTACAGTAGCCTCAAGATTTCTCCATGTATACAGCACTGATGATAAAACATCTAGGTTAATGATGAAAAGTTTCTCCACAGTGAGTGACACCTGAAGAGGTACACAGAGTTACAAGGAGAAGAGAAGAGGGAGGAGGGAGATAGAGGTGACCTGAATGAGATGAGGTGGAATCAAAAGAGGAGAGAGCAAGCTAGCCAGTAATCACTTCCCTTTGTGCTCTCCACAGTCTGGATCCCTCAGAGATGTTCACAGATTTACACAGAGAAGAGAAGAGGGAGGGAGGAGACAGAAGTGGCCAGGAGGATAAAGGGGGGAATCAAAAGGAGAGAGACAGATCCAGTCAGTAATCAGTTCTCTAAGTTTTATCCACCATCCAGAACACACACAGAGATTCACAGATTTGGGTAGAGAAGAGAAGGGGAAGCGGGGAGATAGAGGTGACCTGGTGGAGAAAAAGGAGAGTCCAAAGGGGGTGAAAGCAATCCAGCCAGCAATCTCACCCCCAAGTAAAAATGGGTACTGAAGATTGGGTTCTTAAAGGTACAAAATTGATAACAAATAACCAAAAAGCAAAGTTTAAAAATCCAAGTAGAGGTTAGATTCTCAAAAATACAATATTAAAGAAAAAAAACAAAGTCACAAAAATTATTTTATATATATATATATATATATATATATATATATATATATATATATATATATATATTGCTGCTAAGTCACTTCAGTCATGTCCAACTCTGTGAGACCCGATAGACAGCAGCCCATCAGACTCCCCCATCCCTGGGATTCTCCAGGCAAGCACACTGGAGTGGGTTGCCATTTCCTTCTCCAATTCATGAAAGTGAAAAGTGACAGTGGAGTTGCTCAGTAGTGTCCAACTCCTAGCCACCCTATGGACTGCAGCCTACCAGGCTCCTCCATCCATGGGATTTTCCAGGCAAGAGTACTGGATTGGGTTGCCATTGCTTCTCCGATATATATATTAAGTTTGCTTTAAAAATAGGGTCTTTTTTTTTTTGCAAAGTAATAGTAGGTTATAACGATGAAAATTAAAGAGTTATAGAGGACTTAAAAATAAAAAAGATAATAGTAAAAGATTTTCTCTGGTGTTGTTGTGGACAATGTGAAGTCAGTTCATTTTAGAATAGTTTCTTGATCTGGCTTATACTTCTCAAGGTCTATAGGCCCCTTCCTATGTAGTCACTGCTAACTGCAGGGTTCTAGTCTCTTGCACCTGTCACCTCCAAAGTGGTTCCCTCTGTTTATTTTAGCTTCTTCTTTTTGCTGACCTCTTCAGTGTCTAATTTCCATCCTGACACAAGGAGGCGGTGGTGGTCACTTTTTTAGGCTTACTTGTTCAGTCGTGCTGTGGGAAGGGAAGAACACTGCAAACAAATATCACTGGCATGTGTGGAGAGTGCCCACAGTGTCTTGGCCACACTGGGTTTGCCCCCACTCACGGCATGTGTGCTTTCCCAGTCTGCACTGCTCAGGCTCTAGGTTGCTCTGCTGGAAACTGTCTGGGGCGGGCCCTGGGTTGTATGCACTTCCCAGGTCTAAGCCACTCAGGTTCAGTTTCTTGGGTACTCCACAAAGGCTCACACTTGGTTGGGCCTGCGTTTTGTGCTCTTCCCAGGTCCAAGCAGCTGAGGTGACCAGCCTCTTGGTAAGCACAGTCGCCCCGAGTTGGGGGCTGCAACTTATCGCCTCCCCGGTACCTGCCACTTGGTTTTCTGGGTGTACAACTGGCCCGCCTTCTCAGATGTGCCATGTGTCTCTTCTGGGGAGCTTATCTCTGGCTGTGACCCTCCTGGAGGATGTCGATCATCCAGAATCCCAAGAAGTTTTGGTTAGCGAGGAAGCCTGCTTGCAGTTTGGTAGAGGATGCCTCTCTGGGGCTGCGATTGCCCCCTTCTGGCTCTGGCTGCCCTCGCCTGCCTGTCTCCAGCAGGGGATGGGCCGGACCACAGTCAGCTAGTTCTGCTCAGTCCTTTGTTCTGTGAGTGGGCCTTGTGGTGTCTTAGGTTGGGGATTTTCACGTTGTAGCTATCCCACAGTCTGGGTTGCTATCCCTAGTTCATTCGCTCAGATTGCCCTCAGGGCATTCTGGCCCAGTCCTTACCCTAAGCAGTGCAGCCCATGCCCCCTGTCCAGTCCCTGCTTGCTAGTGGCGGATGCGAGCGTCTGTGCTGCATTTCCACTGGGTGTTGCCGTTAGGCATGTAATCTGTGGGTTTTAATTATTTATTTATTTTCCCTTCCATTATGTTCTTTTCTGAGGTTCCAAGGCTTGCCACAGACTCGCCGGTGAGAATGTTTTCTGGTGTTTGGAAACTTCTTTCTTTTTTAAGACTCCCTTCCTGAGATGGATCTCTGTCCCTACCTCTTTTGTCTCTTTATCTTTTATATTTTTTCCTACCTCCTTTCGAAGACAATGGGTTGCCTTTCTGGGTGCTTGATGTCCTCTGCCAGCATTCAGAAGTTGTTTTGTGGAATTTGCTCAGCGTTCAAATGTTCTTTCGATGAATTTGTGGGGGAGAAAGTGGTCTCCCCGTCCTATTCCTCTGCCATCTTAGGACTGCCCCCTTGAGTATTCTTTGTTCATTTTTGAATGTTTTCCAACTTTTGATTCTTAGTTCACACATAAAATGAGACTTGAATTGTTTCTGCAGTAACATTTGAACACAACTCACCCAATAAAACTCACATACTCAGGCCAAAAAAACACGGTACAATAGATAAGAAAGTGGCTATGAAGGTTGCCAAAGTTTGGCTTTTATTTTATTTTATTTTATTTAACATTTCTACATCTTTTTATTTTTTTCCTTCACTTTATTTTTATTTATTTATTTATTTTTTAATTTTAAAATCTTTAATTCTTACATGCGTTCCCAAATATGAACCCCCCTCCCACCTCCCTCCCCATAACATCTCTCTGGGTCATCCCCATGCACCAGCCCCAAGCATGCTGTATCCTGCGTCAGACATAGACTGGTGATTCGATTCTTACATGATAGTATACATGTTAGAATGCCATTCTCCCAAATCATCCCACCCTCTCCCTCTCCCTCTGAGTCCAAAAGTCCATTATACACATCTGTGTCTTTTTTGCTGTCTTGCATACAGGGTCATCATTGCCATCTTTGTAAATTCCATATATATGTGTTAGTATACTGTATTGGTGTTTTTCTTTCTGGCTTACTTCACTCTGTATAATCGGCTCCAGTTTCATCCATCTCATCAGAACTGATTCAAATGAATTCTTTTTAACAGCTGAGTAATACTCCATTGTGTATATGTACCACAGCTTTCTTATCCATTCATCTGCTGATGGACATCTAGGTTGTTTCCATGTCCTGGCTATTATAAACAGTGCTGCGATGAACATTGGGGTACATGTGTCTCTTTCAATTCTGGTTTCCTCAGTGTGTATGCCCAGCAGTGGGATTGCTGGGTCATAAGGTAGTTCTATTTGCAATTTTTTAGACAATGGACAAGGCCACTCTGTTTTTGAAATGTACTTCCATGATATACTTGGAAATGTAGGAAACCTTCAGCGGATTTTGTATCTCAGAAAATCATAATATTCAAACATTCTTGAAACATCCAGGGTCATAAGTAGATGGTTATTTTTGTTCAGTATCTTAAATTGTATGTTTTAGTTGCTAAGTCGTATTCTGCTCTTGTGACTCCATGGACTGTAGCCTGCCAGGCTCCTATGTCCATGGGATTTCCCAGGCAAGAATACTGGAGTAGGCTGTCATTTCCTTCTCCAGGGGATCTTCCTGACCCAGGGTTTGAGCCTGCATTGACAGGTAGATTCTTTACCACTGAGCCATGGGGGAAGCCCCTTAAATTGTATAGGAAATAAAATTAACCTCTATGTAGTATAGTAACTTTAAAGTTCAAGTAGTAAACAAGCAGCTACGTAGATTCTAAAAACATAGAACTTGAGTTTGTAAGTATGGTTAACAAAACGTAACTGGAAACATTGAAGTAAAACTCAAGTTTCCTTTTCTTCATATATCTTTTTTGATTAAAATCATATTCATATACTTTTATGTATTCCTAAGCTCTGGTTCCAAATAGAAAAAGGAGTACATCAAGGCTGTATATTGTCACCCTGCTTATTTAACTTATTTGCAGAGTAATGCTGGGCTGGAAGAAGCACAAGCTGGAATCAAGACTTCCAGGAGAAATATCAATAACCTCAGATATGTAGATGACACCACCCTTATGGCAGAAAGTGAAGAGGAACTCAAAAGCCTCTTGATGAAAGTGAAAGTGGAGAGTGGCTTGAAGCTCAACATTCAGAAAACTAAGATCATGGTATCTGGTCCCATCACTTCATGGGAAATAGATGGGGAAACAGTGGAAACAGTGTCAGACTTTATTTTTGGGGTCTCCAAAATCACTGCAGATGGTGACTGCAGCCATGAAATTAAAAGACGCTTACTCCTTGGAAGAAAATTTATGAGCAACCTAGATAGCATATTCAAAAGCAGAGACATTACTTTGCCAACAAAGATCTGCCTAGTCAAGGCTATGGTTTTCCCTGTGGTCATGTATGGATGTGAAAGTTGAACTGTGAAGAAAGCTGAGCACTGAAGAATTGATGCTTTTGAACTGTGGTGTTGGAGAAGATGCTTGAGAGTCCCTTGGACTGCAAGGAGATCCAAGCAGTCTATTCCAAAGGAGATCAGTCCTGGTGTTCTTTGGAAGGACTGATGCTAAACCTGAAACTCCAATACTTTGGCCACCTCATGCGAAGAGTTGACTCATTGGAAAAGACTCTGATGCTGGGAGGGATTGGGGGCAGGAGGAGAAGGGGACGACAGAGGATGAAATGGCTGGATGGCATCACCGACTCGATGCACATGAGTTTGAGTGTACTCCAGGAGTTGATGGACAGGGAGACCTGGCGTGCTGCAGTTCATGGGGTTGCAAAAAGTCAGACACAACTGAGCGACTGAACTGAACTGAAGCTTATAGCTCTTATCATTTCTTGTTTTTCTGATGCCTTTGAAAAACCTCTTTCTTCATTTTAAGATTTTACCCCATAAAGGCCATGTGGACTCTTTGACTTTGTTTATATTCTTGTTAACGTTCTACTATTGTAAAAAAGGAAAGAAAGGAAGAAAATGACAAAGCTCTAGCATGATTCCTTAATTTAATCCCTTTCTGTATATGTATACTTTCGTCTTCTTGAACTATCAGTTGTTTTCTGCCTTCCTTTTTACTCCTACTCCGTGTAAAAATGACAAGGGATTTTTAAAAATATAACACATGTAAAACCATAGAAGTATTAATAAAACCTTCCAGAAATCCCAGATATAATTGCAGCTTGCAATTTTCTGTATATCTATAACATATGAATATGTATACATAGACAATATGTGTATTTTCTTTGTTATGACCTGTGTTTTGCTGTTAGTCATACTATCTTTTTCCATTTCATTTTGTTTTATTAGCATTTTAAGACTAGTGATTAAATTCCTATAACACATAGTTCACTATTTTAACCAATGTAAAGTGTGCAATATACTGGATTTTAGTATATGCACAGTGTTGTGCGACTATCACTGCTGTCAGTTCCAGGACATTTTCCTTATATTATAGAAGAGCCTCTGCATTCACTGAGTGGTCACTTCCTTTTCTCTCCCCACCCACGTCACCCCATTTCCTAGAAACCACAAATAATACTTTTGGTCCTTATGAATTTACTTCTGAATATTTTATGTAAATGAAGTCCTAAAATATGTGGCTTTTATTTTGGCTTCTTAATTCAGCATGTTTTGAAGGCTAATCCTTTTTGTACAGGTACCAGAACTCCATTCCTTTTAATGGCTGAATAATGTTCTGTTATATAGATACACCACATTTTGTGTTTTCTATTTATGATAGTAGCTAATGAATTCTTGGAATTGTAATTACTGAAATTAATGGGTATGCACATTATGATATATATGTACTGCTGCTGCTGAGTTGCTTCAGTCATGTCCGACTCTGTGTGACCCCATAGACGGCAGCCCAACAGGCTCCACTGTCCCTGGGATTCTCCAGGCAAGAACACTGGAGTGGGTTGCCATTTCCTTCTCCAATGCATGAAAGTGAAAAGTGAAAGTGAAGTTGCTCAGTTGTGTCCAACTCTTAGAGACCCCGTGGATTGCAGCCTACTAGGCTCCTCCAACAATGGGATTTTCCAGGTAAGTACTGGAGTGGGGTGCCATCGTCCTCTATGTTTATTGTATTTTGCTATATTATCTATCATCTCTCAGGTTGTACCAACAATAGTATATATGGTTATTTTCTCATATGCTCATTATACTATTATATTACTATTTAATTTGGTAAGGGGAAAATATTTTTGGTCTTCTATTAATATGAAATATATACAACATTCTGTTATTTTGTTTTTATTTACAAATGAGATTGCATGTATGTTCATGTTTATTCGTCTCTTTTCCTAACTTCCAGATTATGACCTTTGTTTAATTGTTTTGTGGAATGAATTTTTTTAATTAGTCTAGAATAAAGAATTAATTATGTACATTATATGGACCTCATTATTTTACAGCCCATTTTGATCAATGACTTTTTACTCCCTTGATATTAGTCGTCTTACATAATTATTATTGGCAGTTTATTATTTTATTCTTATGTTTCACTTCAAAATATATTTCTGTTTTGAAACATGTGAAATATTTTTCTTGTCTTAGTTTCATATTGTATATGATTTTGAATGTTTAAAATTCTGAAACACGCAATGGCCACATACTTGGTGATTTGCTCCTGTTTGAAGCTATGTGATTGTCATACTACTCTTAATTAGTGTTATTTGTTGTAGGTGTTTTTAGGTGAAGAGCAAGAAAGATATCTCAAGTTTTTATATTTATTTGGAGATAGGAACAAAACAGTTTTTATATTTTAGAACCAAACCATAATTTTCAAGGAATTTTAAACGTTCACATTTAAGCATTTTCTTATTTACAGAAAGAGAGGTTTATTAATGGTTTTAAACCTGGTTACCCCTGGAGAGTTTTTCAAGTTTATCTTTTGTGAACTTCCCTTCAAAAGTCCTTCAAATGAAAGAATTACAATTTAGAGTTGGATTCTGAGAAGGAAGTACTACCTGGAAGAAAGCATTATGAAAAGACTTATTAAATAATAGCCACTATTGATAGAATTGCCTAGAATATTTTGTGGTGTTGGTTTTTTTAAGTATAGGATAGAGTTTTAAAAGTTTGTGATTCTATTAGGTAATCCGGTTCTTGGAGTTAGCAGGAAATGATGGTTTCTGATGGTAATTCATGTTTGTGTTTGTTTACCTGTGTCTGTAGCCCTTTGAGTCTCTGCCAGAAAAATAACAGGACATTCCCAATTTGACCTTATGATTTTTGCAAATTAGCATAAAGATACTTATAGCACTTGTAAATATCAAATCGTATTTGGTTTGTTTTCAGTAATGGAAAGTTTTTCTTGGTAAAATTTTTGTTACATAACTTCAACAGTCTAGATCACTTAATGCTCAAATACTGCTCACTTAAAGGAAGCAAATATTTCTCATAGTATAGAACAGGGAAAAGTTTGCACAATTTAATGGACTTTCATTCATTTTTGGAGAGCATCATAATTTCAGTTCCTACATTTTTCTGATTTTCTAATTTCAATGAGAAACAATGAGTTGTTCATGCATATGATCTAATATTCTTATTTGGTTAAAATTCTTTCTATATATATTTTTTGAAGTCAATATGACGTATCAAATGTAGTATCTGCATGATTTTGGTGCTCTGTTTTTTAAAATTGTTGAATCAAATAACCAAATACTATTTCTAATGTACCTACGTTTACCTGTAAATGGCATTTTAAAGCAAACTTTTAAGAAGTTTAAGATAAGTTATATATAACATTTTAATTTTAGAAGCTACTAAAAAGTGGAAAATGGCTACCTAGAAAGGATACTGTTTCATTGTTAGCTGAATTACAGTGCATATTGCAGTTGTAAATATTGCAGTTGTAAAAATCACTGAGTGATTTTTCTCTTACATACAAATACATGGTTAAAGATTCAAAATTTCAAGCAATACAAACTTGAACATTATTAATATTAATGACAGAATAGAGTATATTCTATCTGGTATTCCCAGTTTTAAAAAAAAACGTGAAAATTCTGACTTACTCTCTGATCATTGACTATCAGTCTTGTTATTTGCCTTATAAATGGCAATCAATTGACAAATCTATCAATCTAGGGGATCTTTCCAGGAATCCATCTTTAATTATGTAAAAGTAAAATCATCTACTTGTAGCCTTATTAGAAAAGTATACACGCACAAAGAGAAAATAAGACTAAACACAGCAGAGGCAAAAGGGTCACGTTTTACATAGTTGTTAGCATCTGTCAGACTTTATCAGTCATGATAATGTAGCTCAGTCATCAAAGGAATCAATACATAGAAAGCTAAAGTTGTAACA
This sequence comes from Ovis aries, assembly GCF_016772045.2. Lineage (NCBI taxonomy): Eukaryota > Metazoa > Chordata > Mammalia > Artiodactyla > Bovidae > Ovis > Ovis aries. The sequence continues at coordinate 34,105,875 of NC_056057.1, read as the reverse complement.
AGGGCTAACATGAAAAAAGGGAAGAATAAATGTATTTATGGATTAATATTACATTCAGTCTTATCACCAAGGCTGATTGATTTGTTTAAAGCAGTAGTCTTTTCTGTATGGTGGCCATTTTCCACATTAATATAAAGACTATAAAGTTGATTTACTTACAGTTATTTGTTTTTGAAAAGTATCTACTTTCCAAGTCAGAAATACTATATCTTCAGTATAATTAAGCATTCTTTTATTGCATATCCATTTCTGAGTAGATTCTTCTTTTGGATAAAATTTTAGAAACTGTACCTAGTATCACCTTATATTATATAATTATGATGGTCCATTTGAATGACTTTTGTTCTTGAACAAAACATTTTCAGTTTGTTTGGTTTAAATACTTGGTCTTGTCTCATCTGTCCTAACATTATATATTTAATGTTAAATATATAACATTATATATATGTAATAAATTTGAGTATATACTATTATATATTAATTACCTATGAAATGTGTAACATAAATTACATGTGAAATATGTAAATAAATTTTATGTATTTGCATATTAATATACCTATATTCTTGTTCAGGTATATTGTATATGTATTATGTCTTTTATATATTATAAATAATTTAAATAAAATATATAAGTAAATATCATATACTTTAAAACAAAAAGTTTTAATTTCAATTGAAAATCAGAGTGTTTTCTACTAACAAGCCACTCTTTGAGCCACTTTGAAATATGTAAGCTTTGCCATTCATATATACATATATATATATTGGCACCATCTAAGCTAAGGATTTAAATTTTATATGAAAAATATTTACCCCATTCACATTCTGTGTTTCAGTCAGTTCAGTTCAGTTCTGTCGCTCAGTCGTGTCTGACTCTTTGCGACCCCATGAATCTCAGCACGCCAGGCCTCCCTGTCCATCACTAACTCCCGGAGTTCACTCAGACTCGTGTCCTTCGAGTCAGTGATGCCATCCAGCCATATCATCCTCTGTCGTCCCCTTCTCCTCCTGCCCACAATCCCTCCAAGCATTAGTCTTTTCCAGTGAGTCAACTTTTTGCATGAGGTGGCCAAAGTACTGGAGTTTCAGCTTCAGCATCATTCCCTCCAAAGAAATCCCAGGGCTGATGTCCTTCAGAATGGACTTGTTGGATCTCCTTGCAGTCCAAGGGACTCTCAAGAGTCTTCTCCAACACCACAGTTCAAAAGCATCAATTCTTTGGCACTCAGCCTTCTTCACAGTCCAACTCTCACATCCATACATGACCACTGGAAAAACCATAGCCTTGACTAGAGGGACTTTAGTCGGCAAAGTAATGTCTCTGCTTTTGAACATGCTGTCTAGGTTGGTCATAACTTTTCTTCCAAGGAGTAAGTGTCTTTTAATTTCATGGCTGCAATCACCATCTGCAGTGATTTTGGAGCCTTGAAAAATAAAGTGACACTGTTTCCCCATCTATTTGCCATGACGTGATGGGACCAGATGCCATGATCTTCGTTTTCTGAATGTTGAGCTTTAAGCCAACTTTTTCACTCTCCACTTTCACTTTCATCAAGAGGCTTTTGAGTTCCTCTTCACTTTCTGCCATAAGGGTGGTGTCATCTGCATATCTGAGGTTATTGATATTTCTCCTGGCAATCTTGATTCTATCTTGTGCTTCTTCCAGCCCAGCATTTCTCATGATGTTCTCTGCATATAAGTTAAATAAGCAGGGTGACAATATACAGCCTTGATATACTCCTTTTCCTATTTGAAACCAGTCTGTTGTTCCTTGTCCAGTTCTAGCTGTTGCTTCTTGACCTGCATATAGGTTTCTCAAGAGGCAGGTCAGGTGCTCTGGTATTCCCATCTCTTTCAGACTTTTCCACAGTTTATTGTGATTCACACAGTCAACGGCTTTGGCTTAATCAATAAAGCAGAAATAGATGCTTTTCTGGAACTCTCTTGCTTTTTCCATGATCCAGCGGATGTTGGCAATTTGATCTCTAGTTCCTCTGCCTTTTCTAAAACCAGCTTGAACATCTGGAAGTTCATGGTTCACATACTGCTGAAGCCTGGCTTGGAGAATTTTGAGCATTACTTTACTAGCATGTGAAATGAGTGCAATTGTGCGGTAGTTTGAGCATTCATTGGCATTGTCTTTCTTTGGGATTGGAATGAAAACTGACCTTTTCCAGTCCTGTGGCCACTGCTGAGTTTTCCACATTTGCTGGCATATTGAGTGCAGCACTTTCACAGCATCATCTTTCAGGCAAAATAGCTCAACTGGAATGCCATCACCTCCACTAGCTTTGTTTGTAGTGATGCTTTCTAAGGCCCACTTGACTTCACATTCCAGGATGTCTGGCTCTAGGTGAGTGATCACACCATCGTGATTATCTTGGTCATGAAGATCTTTGTGAAACATTCTGTGTTTACTGCCCCATTATTTTTACCATTTATGAGACTGTAGCAAGAATTCATGTTCAACCAGGAAAGCCAATTGACCGATTCTCTCATCTATCAGATCTTGTCTACAGCCGAAGGAGTAGATGAGCATGAGGATGCAGGGAACAGAGATGTGCTGGGTCTAGGTGGGCATTCTCTGAGCCTCAACTTTCCATCTAGAGAACGAGAGGGGTGCTGAACTGTGACTACAGATAATTGGAGTCTGGTGGATTGTCTTTTGGTCTGGACACTTCCGGTTGCTTATAACTGACCTCAAGTGAGATATTAAATTATGATCGAAGTAATTAATGCCTGCAAACAAGTGGAAATATTTTAGTTGTTAAAATTGTCAGATAGTGTTCCACAGCTGGAATCAAAATATTACGTATAACCAGGTCATAAAGGCTAACATGTTAACAGCTGAAAAAAACCCTAAAGTATAAACTGAGCTTCATAATAGATTCAGTAGTTGTTTCCCATTTTGTACCAGGGATTGATTAAACCATGACATAAATCTGAACATGATGAATCTTACTCAAGACTTCTTTTTAAGTAAAATTACTTAAAGCTTAAAATTAAGCACAGTTTTCCTGAAAATTGTTTTTGCTTTGATAACTTTTTGATGATGTAAATGACTACAAATAATATACACTACTTTCATGGCAGAGCTAGTAAACGTGGTTTAAACATTAAAAATTGGTGTTCTTAACATTTTCAATGAAAAGCATTCTGTTCTGGTTTACATTTAATGCAGAGAGATTTTCATTTTGTTTGCTGTAGAAAGAGCATTCAATTTTAATATGGGCTTCAACTAGGGTGCCTTTTGGTTATAGATCCTTTTGGATATATGTTTCCCAATTTAATATTTGTTTACAATGATGCAAATGGATGTAGGAGGATAGAGCTCAATAGTAGAGACAGACATAGCCAATAGCACAACTATATATATCTCCTTCCTTTTACTTTTGTATGCATTACTGACCGTGTTTGGTTGGTTGCTTATGTTTAGTTTCATGAAAGGTCTAAGTATTTGGAAAGCTGTGGGACCATGTCCTGTTGGAATTTCAGTGTTTGCTTATGAAAGAAGATACCATCTGTGGGGAGTATGACTTCAGAAATTTGACTTCGGAGTGTTCCTGTATAATTCTACTGGGAATTGCCAAAAAACATAGGCAAGAATTTATAGTACTTTTCCAGATGGTGATTGTTAAACAATAATCGGAAGCTGTAGGAAAAAGTGTTTTTGCATAAAGTAGGCATTTAGCCAACCTTGGTTAAACTAAAGATTATTTTACAAAATAATTAAGTGCTGTTCTCATGATTCAGAAAAAAAAATGCAAACTTTAGCTCTTCTTAAACCAAGAAAGAGAGAACTGCTTCTTAAAATGAATTTTATAACTTTTTGAAAAGTTTAACAGTAAAAAAGAACACTTATTTGTAAAGTTAACTTTCTGAGTCATATAGCTGAATAAGTGAGCAACTTTCCTAGCCATTTGTATACATTCTGAGGTGCAAGGCTAGCAAATTCAGCAGGTTTCTTGTTCATTTTGCATTCTTTCATTATCAGCTTGTTATGTTTGGGGAGAAGTAATGGAGATGAAAATAAACAGGGCTTCTCTCTTTTGTAACTGACACACCGCAGCCTCTCCAACAGAATAGGATACAAGAGACCAGTTTGATTTCCATGCTGAGTAGAGCCCATATTCATCTTAATTGAGTTCATCTTATGAATTAGCTGTAAGTGGTGTTTACTGCATCAAGATTATTTGTAGCTATCTTATTGGGGCTGTTCAGTTTGTTTTTGTAAGCTTCATGTAAGGTTTCTCAAATATCTCTGTATTTTTTTTTTTTTTTAAAGAGAGTTCCCAAAGTTGCCGATGGCTGTCTCATCTGCAAATACCTCTCCAAGGTACTCTATGCTGGTGATGTCTCCCGCCACTGAGCTGTGCGGGATCATGGAATTGACTTACTGGGGAGGGCTGTATCAGTTAAGTGATCTTTCTTAGTACATTGCATGGGTTTTGCAAAGCTTTCTACTTTTGTTAATCCAGAGGGAAGAACTATGCTTATGCTGATTTTTAAATTAAAAGCTTTTTGTTAACCCACACAATATAATACTCCATTTACTCTCCTACGTGACCCCCTCTATATTTCTATTAAGTTTCCTGGTTTTAAGCACAATTTTATTAATCATGTGTATCTGTGTTATTTATATTTAACTATAACTCACTAATAGAAGACTTACTGGTTATTTTCTCAGTTTGTAAGTGCTGTGTAGTAATATTTGAATTACATGCAAACTGGGGCTCAGGGAAGCTATGAATTTTCCAAAGTTACTCAGTAAAACATACATGGGTGCTATCAACAGTCACTACTGATCTTAAATCACTAGTGGGATTATATTCCTTAGTTTCCTTTCTTCAAGGTAGAATATGTGCCTTAGCTCACTTATTTGAAAGACTTTTTATTGTGTTCCTGATGTATACAAAGCACTGCTAGGCCTCATGCTAATGACCTGGACTTTTATTATATTTTTCACTTAGAAAAGAAGTACATAGTTGTTATTTTTAAAGATCACTTATAGTAAGACAGGTAGAAATAGAAAAACAGTATGTTCTCATTTCCTCAATCCTGATCCCCACAATCACTTTAAACAATTTAGGTCCCTTATGTATAACCTTAGTCACTGCTGAAACATTACACTCGATTTCTTCAGGCCTGTGTTTTGATATGTGACTCTGTGTGGATGTCAGCCTCCTGCTCTTAATTCAGTCTACCAGTGTTCTAAGCCTTATGTTAAAAATGCTGGCAGAAGAAGAAAGCAAAACATTTGTACTCTGCTTCGAAAGATGGTAAAATTACTAGGATAAAAAAGCCTATAAGTCAAATTTAGTTTTCAGGTTTCTGGTGAACCTGATTATCTTCATTTTCTTTGTTGTTTTGGGAGATTAAGAATTGGCTCATTTTTATGGTATAAACTGGTATAGTTTAGAAGTTTGTTTGTGATAAATCCCTTACCAGTGAATAAGACATTAATTGTCAGTACCAAAAGATAATGACTACATTTTATAGATTGGTAACTGATTCATAGTTGCTGAATGATTTACTTGAGGCATCTGCTAAGTAACATAGAGCTAGCGGTATAAGTACAGTTGAGTGTCTCATCTAGACTCAGACTATTCACATCGGCTGAAAGTGTAATTAAAGTTAATTTAAGTGTTTATATTTGTTCTTTATTTTTCAGAACATTAACATGAAACTTTATGTAGAAAATTAATCAAGGTCACAATTTTACTTTCAAAACTGGGTGGTCTAATAAATGTTAACTTCAACTAATAGTAGTGCCTTTTTTTTAAAAGGACAGGATTCTGATCTTTTGCAGAAATAGGCATTTTCTCTGTTTAGAAAATTTTAAATTAATTTTCATAAATTAGCAGGAAGAAATATAAGATTCCTGCTTCCCTGGCAACTCGGTGGTAAAGAATACACCTGCAGTGCAAGAGACACAGGAAACGTGGGTTCAATTGCTGAGTTGGGAAGATCCCCCCAGTAGGAGGAAATGGCAACTCACTGCAGTGTTCTTGCCAGGAAAATCCCATGGACAAAGGAGTCTGTGATGGGCAACAGTCCATAGGGTCGCAAAGAGTTGGACATGACTGAAGCAACTGAACACACACACACACACACACACACACACACACACACTATAAAATCTACAGTGCAAATTTTAAAAATCTAAATATATTGGCAACAATATGAATCCATAAATAATTAGTTTCCTTTAAGTATCTGAAACTTTTGCAGTGATATTTTTGTTGTTCAGTTGCTCAATCGTGTCCGACTCTTTGCGACCCCATGGACTCTAGCATGCCAGGCTTTCCTATCCTTCACTGTCTTCCAAAGTTTGCTCAAACTCATGTCCATTGAGTCGGTGATGCCATTCAACCTTCTTGTCCTTTGTCTCCCCCTTCTCCTCCTGTGCTCAATCTTTCCCAGCGTCAGGGTCTTTTCCAGTGAGTCAACTCTTCGCATCAGGTGGCCAGTGAGTATCAGGGTTGGCCAGTGAATTGGTTCTTCACATCAAGTAGCCAATGAATATCAGCTTCAGCGTCAGTTCTTCCAATGAATATTCAGGCTTGATTTCCTTTAGGATTGAGTGGTTTGATGTCCTGCTGTCCAAGGGACTCTCAAGAGTCTTCTCCAGCACCACAGTTTGAAAGCATCAATTCTTTAGCATGCAGCCTTCTTTACGGTCCAGCTCTCACATCTATACATGACTACTGGAAAAGCCATACCTTTGACTATGTGGACCTTTGTTGGCAAAGTTGTGTTTCTGCTTTTTATTTATTTATTTTTTTTAAATTTTAAAATCTTTAATTCTTACATGCATTCCCAAACATGAACCCCCCTCCCACCTCCCTCCCCATAACATCTTTCTGGGTCATCCCCATGCACCAGCCCCAAGCATGCTGCATCCTGCGTCAGACATAGACTGGCGATTCAATTCACATGATAGTATACATGTTAGAATGTCATTCTCCCAAATCATCCCACCCTCTCCCTCTCCCTCTGAGTCCAAAAGTCTGTTATACACATCTGTGTCTCTTTCCCTGTCTTGCATACAGGGTCGTCATTGCCATCTTCCTAAATTCCATATATATGTGTTAGTATGCTGTATTGGTGTTTTTCTTTCTGGCTTACTTCACTCTGTATAATCGGCTCCAGTTTCATCCATCTCATCAGAACTGATTCAAATGAATTCTTTTTAACGGCTGAGTAATACTCCATTGTGTATATGTACCACAGCTTTCTTATCCATTCATCTGCTGATGGACATCTAGGTTGTTTCCATGTCCTGGCTATTATAAACAGTGCTGCGATGAACATTGGGGTACATGTGTCTCTTTCCATTCTGGTTTCCTCGGTGTGTATGCCCAGAAGTGGGATTGCTGGGTCATAAGGTAGTTCTATTTGCAATTTTTTAAGGAATCTCCACACTGTTCTCCATAGTGGCTGTACTAGTTTGCATTCCCACCAACAGTGTAGGAGGGTTCCCTTTTCTCCACACCCTCTCCAGCATTTATTGCTTGCAGATTTTTGGATCGCAGCCATTCTGACTGGTGTGAAGTGGTACCTCATTGTGGTTTTGATTTGCATTTCTCTAATAATGAGTGATGTTGAACATCTTTTCATGTGTTTGTTAGCCATCCGTATGTCTTCTTTGGAGAAATGTCTATTTAGTTCTTTGGCCCATTTTTTGATTGGGTCGTTTATTTTTCTGGAGTTGAGCTGCATAAGTTGCTTGTATATTTTTGAGATTAGTTGTTTGTCAGTTGCTTCATTTGCTATTATTTTCTCCCATTCAGAAGGCTGTCTTTTCACCTTGCTTATATTTTCCTTTGTTGTGCAGAAGCTTTTAATTTTAATTAGATCCCATTTGTTTATTTTTGCTTTTATTTCCAGAATTCTGGGAGGTGGATCATAGAGGATCCTGCTGTGATTTATGTCTGAGAGTGTTTTTCCTATGTTCTCCTCTAGGAGTTTTATAGTTTCTGATGTTACATTTAGATCTTTAATCCATTTTGAGTTTATTTTTGTGTGCGGTGTTAGAAAGTGGTCTAGTTTCATTCTTTTACAAGTGGTTGACCAGTTTTCCCAGCACCACTTGTTAAAGAGATTGTCTTTACTCCATTGTATATTCTTGCCTCCTTTGTCAAAGATAAGGTGTCCATATGTGTGTGGATTTATCTCTGGGCTTTCTATTTTGTTCCATTGATCTATATGTCTGTCTTTGTGCCAGTACCATACTGTCTTGATGACTGTGGCTTTGTAGTAGAGCCTGAAGTCAGGCAAGTTGATTCCTCCAGTTCCATTCTTCTTTCTCAAGATTGCTTTGGCTATTCGAGGTTTTTTGTATTTCCATACAAATCTTGAAATTATTTGTTCTAGTTCTGTGAAAAATGTGGCTGGTAGCTTGATAGGGATTGCATTGAATTTGTAAATTGCTTTGGGTAGTATACTCATTTTCACTATGTTGATTCTTCCGATCCATGAACATGGTATATTTCTCCATCTATTAGTGTCCTCTTTGATTTCTTTCATCAGTGTTTTATAGTTTTCTATATATAGGTCTTTAGTTTCTTTAGGTAGATATATTCCTAAGTATTTTATTCTTTTCGTTGCAATGGTGAATGGAATTGTTTCCTTAATTTCTTTTTCTACTTTCTCATTATTCGTGTATAGGAATGCAAGGGATTTCTGTGTGTTGATTTTATATCCTGCAACTTTACTATATTCATTGATTAGCTCTAGTAATTTTCTGGTGGAGTCTTTAGGGTTTTCCATGTAGAGGATCATGTCATCTGCAAACAGAGAGTTTTACTTCTTCTTTTCCAATTTGGATTCCTTTTATTTCTTTTTCTGCTCTGATTGCTGTGGCCAAAACTTCCAGAACTATGTTGAATAGTAGCGGTGAAAGTGGACACCCTTGTCTTGTTCCTGACTTTAGGGAAATGCTTTCAATTTTTCACCATTGAGGATAATGTTTGCTGTGGGTTTGTCATAGATAGCTTTTATTATGTTGAGATATGTTCCTTCTATTCCTGCTTTCTGGAGAGTTTTTATCATAAATGGATGTTGAATTTTGTCAAAGGCCTTCTCTGCATCTATTGAGATAATCATATGGTTTTTATTTTCAATTTGTTAATGTGGTGAATTACATTGATTGATTTGCGGATATTGAAGAATCCTTGCATCCCTGGGATAAAGCCCACTTGGTCATGGTGTATGATCTTTTAATGTGTTGTTGGATTCTGATTGCTAGAATTTTGTTGAGGATTTTTGCATCTATGTTCATCAGAGATATTGGCCTGTAGTTTTCTTTTTTGTGACATCTTTGTCAGGTTTTGGTATTAGGGTGATGGTGGCCTCATAGAATGAGTTTGGAAGTTTACCTTCCTCTGCAATTTCTCTGGAAGAGTTTGAGTAGGATAGGTGTTAGCTCTTCTCGAAATTTTTGGTAGAATTCAGTTGTGAAGCCATCTGGACCTGGGCTTTTGTTTGCTGGAAGATTTCTGATTACAGTATCAATTTCCGTGCTTGTGATGGGTCTGTTAAGATTTTCGATTTTTTCCTGGTTCAGTTTTGGAAAATTGTACTTTTCTAAGAATTTGTCCATTTCTTCCACGTTGTCCATTTTATTGGCATACAACTGCTGATAGTAGTCTCTTATGATCCTTTGTATTTCTGTGTTGTCTGTTGTGATCTCTCCATTTTCATTTCTAATTTTATTGATTTGATTTTTCTCTCTTTGCTTCTTGATGAGTCTGGCTAATGGTTTGTCAATTTTATTTATCCTTTCAAAGAACCAGCTTTTGGCTTTGTTGATTTTTGCTATGGTCTCTTTTGTTTCTTTTGCATTTATTTCTGCCCTAATTTTTAAGATTTCTTTCCTTCTACTCACTCTGGGGTTCTCCAACTCTTCCTTTTCTAGTTGCTTTAGTTGCAGAGTTAGGTTATTTATTTGACTTTTTTCTTGTTTCTTGAGGTATGCCTGTATTGCTATGAACTTTCCTCTTAGCACTGCTTTAATAGTGTCCCACAGGTTTTGGGTTGTTGTGTTTTCATTTTCATTAGTTTCTATGCATATTTTGATTTCTTTTTGATTTCTTCTGTGATTTGTTGGTTATTCAGAAGTGTGTTGTTCAACCTCCATATGTTGGAATTTTTAATAGTTTTTCTCCTGTAATTGAGATCTAATCTTAATGCATTATGGTCAGAAAAGATGCTTGGAATGATTTCGATTTTTTTGAATTTATCAAGTTTAGATTTATGGCCCAGGATGTGATCTATCCTGGAGAAGGTTCCATGAGCACTTGAAAAAAAGGTGAAATCCGTTGTTTTGGGGTGAAATGTCCTATAGATATCAATTAGGTCTAACTGATCTAATGTATCATTTAAAGTTTGCGTTTCTTTGTTAATTTTCTGTTTAGTTGATCTGTCCATAGGTGTGAGTGGGGTATTAAAGTCTCCCACTATTATTGTGTTATTGTTGATTTCCCCTTTACACTGTCTAGTTTTGTCATAGCTTTTCTTCCAAGCAGCTGTGATATTAGGGTGGCTTTTTAAAATTTGATGGTGCTGTCTTTTATCGCTTGTATAGATAAATGTAATAGTCTTTGATGTTGTCATCCAGGTGATGTACTGTGGCAGTAACAAAACTTTAGCTTGTGAGACCAGCTCTTCACATAACTAAGCACTATACAAAGAGTGGAGAAAGAAAGTCATCTAACAGATTCATTTATATATTACCAAAAGATGACGTGTCATCATCCACTAATAAACAGAGAACCACTTTGGAAATTTCCGTTTTTAGAAGGTCTCATATGGCCCTAAAATAACATAAAAGCAAAACACAAATATACTGCATGATATGAATATCTACAGTATTCAAGTTAGGTAATATAAAAGAGCAATTTAAAATAATGTTAGACCTTAGAGATCGCAGGCCATTTTAAGGTGCTTGAAAATAGGCAGTTTAGTGGGAAAGACATCATGTAGCTCGTTAGCAGCAGATCACCTTTTAGTCTAACAAACTTTCACCTCTTATTTCAGTGCCTGAAATGAATTAGAGTCAGATCAATGGATTGGAAATAAGTATTGAAAAGTTTGTTTAACTTTGGTAAACAGTCAACTTCTAAAAATACATATAAAATTGAAAGCACTTTATACATCTGCACTTGCCAACATTAAAAAGAGAATTCAATTAGTGATAGCATGTTTCTTCTCCTGAATAAAATTTCTTCAAAATATAGGCTAGTCAGTTCCTTGCTATGGGATTTCCTTTTGTGGTTATTTTTAAAGGAAATGAGAATATCTTTGGAGTGATTATTTATTACCTCAGCAATTATTTTTAAAGGCATTGTCAGCTTATAACTTGTTTTTTAATTTTCCTGTTGAATACAGGTCTTACAGATAATAACTCCAAGTACATCTTTTGCTCACAGTTAATCTGTATTTAAGTACAAGCAATGTTCAAGTAATAATAATTCAAATAACCAATTGAACACTTCTGTTGTTCTTAATTAACCTCAACCATTTTCACAGATGCAGAAATTACTTACTTAAAATCCTAGGATATATGGACAATTTACATGAGAGTTCATTCGGAGTTTCTAACAAATGACACCACCTTCTCCTAATCAAAGCATATCCTTCTAAATGTGAAAAATTCATGGTCTTGATTTAACAAATTCATTTTGAAAATGATACACATGAAAGAGGTAGGCGGGCAGAATCAAGCCAATCATGCTCTCATCTAATTTCTTGATAGGTGGAAGTGTTGTGAAGATACTATTACTGGTATACTTTATTGTTGTTCAGTCACTCAGTCGTGTCCAACTCTTCACAACCCCATGGACTACAGCACACCAGGCTTCCCTGTCCTTCACCATCTCCCAGAGCTTGCTCAAACTCATGTCCGTTGAGTTGGTGATGCCATCCAGCCGTCTCATCTTCTGTCGTCCCCTTCTCCTCCTGCCTTTAGTCTTTCCCAGCATCAGGGTCTTTTCTTTTCTTTTTTTTTTTTATTAAAAGAGGTTTACTTTATCATATTTTAACTTTGATATGAGGTTTTAATTACAACTGTTAATTACTTTTTGGAACAAGAGTCAGCTCTTTACATCAGGTGGCCAGAGTATTGGAGCTTCAGCCTCGGCGTAAGGCCCTGCGACATGGTGACGTGTCATGCTGTTAGTTGTTTAGCTTCTCAGTTTCTTTAGTTTCTTATCTAGGAAATCTTGTCATTGACTCTTGGGTGAAAGTCCTGAAGACAGCATATCATACACACAGCAGGAGTCTTAAGGATTTAGCCTCCATTCCTTCTCTGAGTAACCTAAGCCTAGATATTTAGTTTTTCCATATCTTTGTTTCCTCTCCTTCAAAAGGGGACTGTGTTTTTTTTTAATTAATTTTTACTGGAGTATAGTTGCTTCACAATGTTGTGTTTCTACTGTGCAGCAAAGAGAATCAGCTGTACGCATATATATATCCTCTCGTTTGGGGATTTCCTTCCCATTTAGGTGACCCCAGAGCACTGAGTAGAGTTCCCTGAACTATATAGTAAGTTTTCATCACTTATCTATTTCATACATGTTACCAGTAGTGTATAGATGTCAATCCCAATCTCCCAATTCATCCCACCCCACTTCTTCCCCCCTTGGTGTCCATATGTTTGTTCTCTGTGTCTGTGTCTCTGTTTCTGTTTTGCAAATAAGATCATCTATACCATTTTTTCTAGCTTCCACATATCTGCACTAATATATGGTATTTTTCTCTTTGTAACTTACCTTTCTCTGTATGATACCTCTAGGTCCATACATGTCTCTACAAATGATCCAGTTTCATTCCTTTTTATGGTTGAGTAATATTCCATTCTATATATGTACCATGGCTTCTTTGTCCATTCCCCTATTGCTGGACATTTAGGTTGCTTCCATGTCCTGCCTATTGTAAGTAGTGCTACAGGGAACATTGGGGTGCATGTGTTGTTTTGAATTATGGTTCTCTTTGGAAATATGCCCAGTAGTGGGATTACTGAGTCACCCTACCCATCAATAGGGGACTTTGTTACATTTTTTTTATTTTCAACATCTCTACTTTGAAACTTCTCAGAAATTATTTTCCTCAGCCACATCAAACTTATGAGAAGGTTTAAAATAAAGTTTCCAGAGAAGCCTTGTGATTCTCCCTTCAAGATTGCTTCCAGTGTATGGTACTCCATTTATTGAGAGAAGTGTGGTTGCTAGCCCTCATTTTTAAATTGCGGGATGATCTCAATTAGTAGAAGCTAAAGAAATTAGCCAAGACTAGATTGTAGGGAGGTCAATTTAGGATGGTTGATATGGGAAAAGGTTGGATTAGGGAGTAAATTTTAAAGATTTTTCTAGATTCTAAGCAAGTAATGGAAAAAACTTCACTTTGCATTTCATTGCTAATTTGTAATGAAGGGGAGCTTGGATCTCTTAACCCTTTGTATGATAATAATAATAAAAGTAATAATGATTATTAACATCTGTATTAGGCTATGTAGTAATTGATGCACATACATTATCTAATCCTCACAACAGTGTTATCATGTAGATACTACCATTATCATCAGTTTATAGAAGAAATTCAGGTTGGTAGAATGAAAAGTCATTTGCTTAGGATTGCACATCTAGAAAGTGATCTGTTCTGGTCCTCTTGACCCAAAAGCCCATATTCTTAACATTAGACATCCTGTCTCTTATCCAAATGGCTAATAAATTGATAATATGAAAATTGCCCTAAAAACAGACTATACTGACATCCTGTTCTGGGAACATTTTTCAACTAAAGAGGAGAAGGAGCAAAGAATAGTGATGGGGAGAGACTGAAAGAAGGAAGATTAAAAATATTCCTATAGATTTCTTATCTTTTGGCAGTAAGATTTCATTACTGAAGAGACATTTGAGTTATATAATGATGTTTGAGTAGGGATGTGTCAATACTTTTGTATTTTTATAAAGGTAAATATTTTTGTCCAGAATATTTGATGTTTGTAATGTAGCATGCAGACAGACATCTTGATATCAGATTGTCACTGAGCTGTTACTGTAAAAAGATCCTAATTAGATTTTTAAGGTTCAATTTTTTATATGTGTTGCAGTTAAGATCTGGTTAGTGTGGATTAGCCAGTCGATTTGTTTTAATAAATATTTATTAAATGCCCACTGTGAGACAAGCACTGTGTCAAGTGCTGGAGATAGAATTAAAGACAAATAAGATATAGTTTCTACCTTAGTGACCTTACCATCTAATGTGTGAGACAATCAAGTAAGCAGGTAACTGTAAGTGTAAGCTCAGGGTGTTAGGCCAGCTCGTAGGGAGGAGGAGTAACTTACTGTAGCTATCACATGCAGCTTACAAAAAGAGGAGGCCTTTAAAATGTCCTGTATGATGAATAGGGATTACCTATCATGACATGTGAGCTTTCCCTTGGTTGATTAACTATATTATTAAAAATACCAGAGGGATCTTTTTAACAATACCAATGCCTAGGCCCACCTCCAAAGATTCTGATTATTTAGTTTGGGCAGAGCCCAGACTTGAGTACTTTTTAAAAGAAGCCTAGTTATTCTTAGGTGTTGCCGTGGTTGGACACCACTCAGATACTTCAGACATTGTTCCTAAAATGCTGCTTGTGGACAAGAACACTTTTACACTTCTTGATGTTGCTTAGAGAGAACATGTTACTGGGGAAAAGAAAATTGAGATAAATAAGTGTTACTTGAAAATAAAGAAGCAGAGGTTTTAAAATATAAAAGCTACTCTTTCTTAAGATTGAACAGCTTCCCTAGGTAAGAATAATTATTTCAGAAAACTGAAGAAATACTAAGATGTCTCTCATATCCCGTTTAAAAGTATTCAGAGTACAAAATTGTTCCCATGGACTTATTACTCAAAGTCCTCCATTGAAATATTAATACACACAAAAGAACATTTGTTCTTGAACACAGACATAGTTATCCAGGTCTGGAAGATTAGAATGGTAAGTGCCTAAGGACTTGTCATGGGTTGTTGACTAGAAGTGAGCAGGTGAATGACAGATGAAGGTTTGGGTAGAATGGTAGTGAATGGGTGGTAATGATTAGTCAATGTACAGTTCCCGAAGTTGATAGGTACTTATGGGCTACACATTGTTTCATTTCTTTGAAGTATCCATCTGAAGAGGAGAAAAAGTGTTGCCTTTTAGTTTTTTATTTTTTTTCCTCTCTTTTTCCAAGAAGAGTAACATTTAGGATGCAATAGGTAACACTTTTTTTTCTTTTTTATTATCTTTCTTTCCTTATACTACTTTTATGTGCCAAGTCCTGTGCTCAGGACTACTCAGGCACTACTCAGGCCTTGTTGTATTTGATTCAGAGAATACCCATAAAGTGGTTACTGTCGGGGTCCAGCCCCCGCAGGATCCAGGGGAACCCGAAGGAGAAACGGCGTCAGCGAATGATTTAGCGAGAGAGATAAAGAATGTTGTAGATAAGAAAATAGAGGAGAGAAAGAGACTGATATTCCTTGGTTTACACAGAAAGCCAATAAAGCCCCAAGACAAGGAGCTAGCTCTGTTCATGGAGGCCATAGGTGCCCTCCTGGTCTCCCGAGGGAGTGAAGACGCAGAACGTCTTCCCATTCACGTCTTAGAAACCCAGGCAGATAAGTGAACGCAGAGAGCCTCTATGCTCCAAGAGATCAGCCTGAAAAAGAGAGTAAGAGAGAGAAAGAAAGAAAAGAAAAGAGACACGGGGTGACCAAGCTTCTTTGGTGAGTGAGGCCCATAACTTTATTTTCAAAAGGAACTTTTATACCTTAATTTGTACATAGAGGGAAATGAAAGATGCAAGGTCATACAGAGTCAGCCCAAACATTCCAGCAATTTTGCCCTTATCCAAACCAGGATTTTTTCTGCATACCTTTCCCACAAACGATGTTGTGTACATTATCTTCTGGCCTTGGAGGCCTGTGAACATTTTATGACCCTCTTTTGATAAAGGCTGCTCAACCAGAAAACTTATTTACCCTCAAAGTGTTTTTTCTTTATATTTCTAATCTATGTCAGCCTCAGAAATGCTAAACAGAGTTACATTTCTCACAGAGCCAGGGTGCAGAGAGTTACAAGAAAGAACCAATTAGCTCAAGGGTCTGATGTGGTTAATTTCAAGGCTACATTTGTTTTTCTTACATTCCAACTATGTTAACTAATGTACTCCCAGGTGCACAGAGGATAAGAAATATGGGAACTTAGCAACAAGTATTGGCCCAATAATGAAATCCTACACCAGCACTACACTAATAACTTTTAACTCTTTGAAAGGCTCTATGTTTTAGGTTTCCCGTGCCTCTCACAGTTGGGAGGCTGTGAATAATCACATGTGTAGCTGCAAGAGTCTGGATAAACCTGCCAAGCAAGCTAGAATGCTAACGGGGGGGGGGGTTGATTTGAAATATTCCTCTCATGTCCAGGATACTTATTAGCTAGAGCCCTAAGTTGTGTTTCTCCAGAGAAAAGTGGTCGGGGATAGCCCCCTGTATGTCAGGAGAGTTGGTGAAAGGCACAAAATAGTAAGACAGACAGATTCTGGTTTTGGGGTAGATGCTTGAGCAGGTCTAGGGAGCCCCTCAAGTCCTGAAGCCTTGCTTAACAGTTCTCTTCCACATGACCTTGTTATGGGTGGGATCTCCCATGCTGGCTCCCGGCAGGTTACTCCAGTTAGTCCCCTAATTTTAGATTCAAGAAAAGTCGTGTTCAGAAAGCCTGGGGTCACAGAGCCAGTAAACGGCAAAGATGAGGTTTAAATTAATGCTTAACTGGAAGCACAAGGAAGGATAACTGTGTACTCTCTGAAAGACTGTTAGAATAATAGGATATTAACCTGGAAACAATTGTGTTTAGTGTCTAGGTCCTTTTTGCTTCATTTACTTAGATTGTATTGTTGAGAAAACTATGATCCAGATCCATTCAATAGACTGCCCAAAATCACACAAGTAGGTAAAGTTAGAAAGGGACCAGACTTAAGGCTTTTTGACCCCAAGATCAGTGTCCTTTCGACAATCCCATACTCTACTGCCCTTTATTTTGTTGTTGCATTTTGAGTTACTAGTCTGGTTTTCTTTTTATTTTGTGTTACAATTTGTCTCCTGAAGGTCAAGTAACATGGTTTGATTATGGAAGTCCTCATAGCTTCTGGGACTATATCAGAGTGGTTTGCTAAAAAGTTTCACAGAACTGTATCTGCAGCATTGAAAATATGGAACATGTCAGTTCCTCCAGAGCTAAGGTAAGACATCAGTAGTAATGTGCAGGGTGTGTATATGCTCTCAGCCTAGGCATTTTGACCCAAATAGAGAATTCAAGCTCTTTGCTATATACAATATTTCTTTCCTTTGTTGAAATTAAGCACTTGACCAAATTTAACATCTTTCAGAGGCTTTTTTTTTTTTTACTAGTTATTTTAGAGTGCTCTTAAATCTTCACTGTTGCCTTATAAGTAGCAAGAAGTCATGACGCTAGTCACTGTGAGTTTCTTTTTTGAGAAGCACAGTGAAATCTTTCCCAGTCTGTGAAGTTTCAGCAGCTGTTCGTGTCCTGCACTGGCAGTCCACATGTCAGACTGTGCTCACATAATTCCAGACTGTGATTTGCCTATTCCACTGGGTTGATATTCTCATTACTGGTGCAGAAGCAGTAGTAGGTAAAATTGCTGATGCTTTGGCATAAATTAAAACAGTGGCATCAAACTATTCTAGTGGTCGTTGAGTTCTTCCTTGTCATGCACTCAGTCTTAAAAAATAAAAAAAGCCAGTTTCACTTAATGTCTATAATGGTAAACATTATTAATTTAATTAAATCTCAACTTTTTAAATTAAACTTCTTTTTAGTATTTTGAGTGACACAGTGGGAAGCATGCATAAAGCATTTCTGCAGCATACTGAAATATGGTGGTCATTTCAAGGAAAAGTACTCACGCAGTCGTTTGAATTGTTAGCTGAACTAGATGCTTTTGTTGTGTAATAGTATTTTTACTTGAAAGAAAAACATTCAAACTATAGCTTTTTTGACTTATGCATTTGTAGACAGTCCTTAAATAAAGATGAATGAAGTAAGTCTGTTCTTACAAGAAAAACAGCTTGACAATATTTGTTGCCAACATTAAAATTAAAGCTTTCAGGTAAAAATTAGAATTTTGGAAAACTTAGAGTGTATTCACAAGCTTGATGGCTTCGTAGGACTTAAAAGACTTTTCTGATAACGTTAATATTAACAAAAATGTATTGTTTAATGGAATGTGTAATATTTTTAAGTTATTGTATTAGTCATGTCTGACTCTTTGCAACTCCATGGATTGGGGCCCACCAGGCTCCTCCGTCCATGGGATTTTCCAGGCAAGAATATTGGAGTGGGTTGCCATTCCCTTCTCTAGGGATCTTCCCAACCCAGGAATCAAACCTAGGTCTCCTACATTGCAGGCAAACTCTTTACTGTCTGAGCCAATAGGAAATACATTTAAGTCAATAAATGTCTTCATTTCTAAGTCAATTATGACTAGCTTTTTTTGTAAAATTTTTTTCTCATAGATGTTTAAATTTTTTTTGTTTCTTTTTTACTTTAGCAGATTTCATTTTTGTCAAAATTGTTATCTTAATGGTCCTTTGGCCTCCATTTTCTTTTACTGTTAAATTTATTCATTTATTTACTTTCTAATTGTCTGATTGAATACAGGTTTTAAAAATGTGCAATTTGAATTCTCTTTTGCATCTTAACTGAGTTTGTATCTTGGCTTCTGTAGGTTAAGATGAAAAGACTTATTCAGTAGCTCAGTCATGTCCGGCTGTTTGTGACCCCATGGACTGCAGCATGCCAGGCTTCCCTGTCCTTCACTATCTCCCAGAGTTTGCTCAGACTCATATGCATTCAATCAGTGATGCCATCCACCCATTTCATTCTTTGTCGCCCCCTTCTCCTCCTGCCCTCAGTTTTTCCCAGCATCAGGGTCTTTTCTAGTGAGCTGGCTCTTCACATCATATGGCCAAAATATTGTAGCTTCAGCTTCAGCATCAGTTCTTCCAGTGAATATTCGGGCTTGATTTCCTTTCAGAGTGACTGGTTTGATCTCCTTGCTGTCCAAGGGACTCTCAAGAGCCTTCTCTAGCATCAAGGTTCAAAAGCATCAATTCTTAAGCACTCATTCTTCTTTATGGTTGAACTCTCAAATCCATAGATGACTATTGGAAAAACCATAGCTTTGATTATACAGACTTTTGTCTAAAAAATGATGTGTCTGCTTTTTAAAACACTGCCTAGGTTTGTTGTAGCTTTTCTTTCAAGGAGCAAGTGTCTTTAATTTCATGGCTGCAGTCACTGTCCACAGTGATTCAGGAGCCCAAGAAAATAAAGTCTGTCACTGTTTCCATTGTTTCCCCATCTGTTCACCATGAAGTGATGGGACCAGATGCCATGAGATTAGTTTTTTGAAAATGTTGCATTTTAAGCCAGGTTTTTTGCTCTCCTCTTTCACCTTCATTAAGAGACTCTTTAGTTCCTCTTCACTTTCTGCCATTAGGGTGGTGTCATCTACAAACCTGAAGTTATTGGTATTTCCCCTGGCAGTCTTGATTCCAGCCTGTGATTCATCTAGCCTGGCATTTCACATAATGTACTCTGCATATAATTTATTTATTTTTATTTTTTATTTTTTTTGCATATAATTTAAACAAGCAGGGTACAATATACAGCCTTGAAGTACTTTCCCAATTGGAACCAGCCTGTAGTTCCATGTCTGGTTCTTGCTATTGCTTCTTCCTACATACAGGTTTCTCAAGAGGCAGGTCAGGTGATCTGGTATTCCCATCTCTTGAAGAATTTTCCACAGTTGTTGTGATCCACACAGTCAAAGGCTTTAGCATAGTCAATGAAGCAGATGTTTGTCTGGAATTCTCTTGTTTTTTTCTATGATTCAGTGGATGTTGGCAATTGGATCTCTGGTTCCTCTGCCTTTTCTAAATCCAGCATGTACAACTGAAAGTTCTCAGTTCATGTAATGCTGTAGCCTAGCTTGAAGGATTTGAGCATTACCTTGCTAACGTGAAATGAGCACAACTGTATGGTAGTTTGAACATTCTTTGGTATTGCCCTTCTTTGGGATTGGAATGAAAACTGAACTTTTACAGTCCTGAAGCCACTGCTGAGTTTTCCAAATTAGCTTCTGTATTGAGTACAGCACTTTCACAGTGTCATCTTTTAGGATTTGAAATATCTCCGCTGGAATTCCATCACCTCCACTAGCTTTGTTTGTAGTAATACTTCCTAAGGCCCACTTGACTTCACATTCCAAGATGTCTGGCTCTAGGTGAGTGATCACACCATCGTGGTTATCTGGGTCATGAAGATCTTTTTTGTATAGTTCTTCTTCTGTGTATTCTTGCCACCTCTGCTAGGTCCATCCCATTTCTGTCCTTTATTGTGCCCATCTTTGCATGAAATGTTCCCTTGGTATCTCTGTTTTTCCTGAAGAGATCTCTAGTTTTCCCCATTCTGTTGTTTTCCTCTGTTTCTTTGCAGTGTTCACTTAGGAAGGCTTTCTTACCTGTCCTTGCTGTTCTTTGGAACTCTGCATTCAGATGGTGTATCTTTCCCTTTCTCCTTTGCCTTTAGCTTCTCTTCTTTTCTCAGCTATTTATAAGGCCTCCTCAAACGACCATTTTGCCTTGTTGCATTTCTTTTTCTTGGGGATGGTTTTGTCACCACCTTCTGTACAATGCTAGGAACCTCTATCTATAGTTCTTCGGGGACTGTCTATTAGATCTAATCCCTTGAATCTATGTGTCACTTCCACTGTATAATCATAAGGGACTATATTAATAGAAGGTATCCCAGTGATACAGAAACTTTCTTATTTTCAAATTAAAAGCAGGAGAGATTAACATGACAAGTGTATTCTAAACCCCTTCAATATAGGGGAGAATATATTTCTATAACTAGCATACACCAATATACAAAAGGTAATTGAGAAGGTAAGAAACACTAGAAATGTAGCACTCTTGACCTGGGTGGACCAAAGAATCTGAAACTCCAGCTGACCAGCTCTCTTAATAAGCCT
Source organism: Ovis aries (assembly GCF_016772045.2). Lineage (NCBI taxonomy): Eukaryota > Metazoa > Chordata > Mammalia > Artiodactyla > Bovidae > Ovis > Ovis aries. The sequence continues at coordinate 34,084,777 of NC_056057.1, read as the reverse complement.
TGGGAGTAGACACTACACAGCAAGATGCTGCCCAGCAGAGACAGATTAATATTTATTCTGTAAAAAACTGGTATTGAGTATCAAAACACCACAGAATAATCACCTTCTCAACCTGTTTTTACATCTTTGTTTTGCTCAGGCCTCAAACAGAGTCCATCCCCAGGCATGGATACTGGATTGTGTTGGCATTTCCTTCTCCAGGGGATTTTCCCAACCCTGGGATTGAACTCAGGTCTCCCTCATTGCAAGCAGACTCTTTACCATCTGAGCCACCAGAGAAGCCTCCATTTATTAATACTTGTGGGGGAAGAAAGATCTACTACTTGTCTGGAAAAGTCTGCAGGCAAAGATTACACCTGTCTTTATTCATTTGTAGTGCAAAGAGCAAAGTAGTTAGTTAATCTACTCAGTGAATCACGTCTGCCAAGTGTCAGGATTGAAGGATTAAACAGATATCTCAGGTGGCAGGTTTACTGAGCCTTTGAACTAGAGTTCGGAGTGACTGCTAGCATGTATAACACTCTTATCCAGCCTTGATACTTGGGAAAATGTATCAGAACCTGAGCACCAATCTGCGTTTTAAACAGTGTGTAACTCAGTAGGCTTGGGACCAAAACTAAGATCTTCATTTTTGACTTCTATTTAGGAAACCAGATCATTCTGATTACACTTTTAGGGTTATGTGAACATTTTAAATAGTGGAAGAAAGGATGCCCTGTGGCGCAATGATTGATTAAGTCCAGAGACATTCTCTAAATTGATTGATTGAATCAGGATTGCCTGTGTCTTCGTATCGCTGTACAGCTGAGATTCACATTGTAGAAACTTGCTGCCACAAGAGATGTGAACTTAGTCACCTTAGTAATCTGAGACCTGTAAAATGTAGACATTCCCTTTCTTTGCTTAGTCTGTGACTAGTAGAGCTGATTTTCCAGGGCCTATTCATAATCTGTCAATGAAGTAGAATATGTGAATTGATGATTGTGAGTATAATCTTTACATCTCAGCCATATTTGCATCTCTTCTTTCTGAAGTACACAAGGGATCTTCCCTGGCAGCCCAGTGGTTACCACTGTTTCCACTGCAGAGGGCATGGGTTTGATCCCTGGTCAGGGAACAAAGATCCCACAGGCCCACCAGTGCAGTCAAAAATAAGAAGTATAATATGCAAGAATTTGGGGACATAGGATTTCTGTGCATTGGCTTATTTTGGTGTCCATCTAGAATTAGCTTTCTGAGAAAAATAACTTCATATCAACAGGTACCTATTTTGCTTGTTTCTGAACTTATCCATCTTCCCTATCTGCTAATTTGTGCCAATTACTTGTAAGCATAATATTAATACATGACCTTTGACAGAAGGTCCACTGAAATTGGATCCTTACTTACTATTGTTGTTTATGTTGCAGATTTTCTTAGTATCCCAGCTGATTTCAAGGTCAAGATAGCCTTCTTCCCCTTTAGTTAGTCTCTGGCCTTAAAGTATGAACTCTCTACTGCAGTTGAGTTCTTCCTTCTTCCTGGATGTCTTGTGTGAATTTTCTTTTCCTTTGTTTTTAAGAGTGTTCTTATTTTTAAAATTCATATTTAAGGCTGTGTTAGGCTTTCCTAATTTGTGGTTGCTTACCCTATGTATTCTTTGCAGCCAAAGATGGAGACGCTCTATACAGTCAGCAAAAACAAGACTGGGAGCTGACTGTGGCTCAGATCATGAGCTCCTTATTGCCAAATTCAGACTGAAATTGAAGAAAGTGAAGAAAACCACTAGACCATTCAGGTATACCTAAATCAAATGCCTTGTGGCTATACAGTGGAAGTGAGAAATAGACTTAAGGGACTAGATCTGATAGACAGAGTGCCTGATGAACTATGGACGCAGGTTCATGACATTGTCCAGGAGACATGAATCAAGACCATCCCCAAGAAAATGAAATGCAAAAAAGTAAAATGGCTGTCTGAGGAGGCCTTACAAATAGCTTTGAAAGGAAGGGAAGAAAAAAGCAAAGGGGTAAAGGAAAGATATACCTATTTGAATGCAGAGTTCCAAAGAATAGCAAGGAGAGATAAGAAAGCTTTCTTCAGTGATCAGTGCAAAGAAATAGAGGAAAAAACAGAATGGGAAAGACTAGAGATCTCTTTAAAAAAATTAGAGTTATGAAGGGAATATTTTATGCAAAGATAGGCTCAATAAAGGACAGAAATGGTAGGGACCCAACAGAAGCAGAAGATAGAGGAGGCGGTCCTAAGATGGTGGAGGAATAGGACAGGGAGACCACTTTCTCCCCAACAAATTCATCAAAAGAACATTTAAACACTGAGTAAATGCCACAAAACAACTTCTGAATGCCAGCAGAGGACATCAGGCACCCAAAAAAAGCAGCCCATTGTCTTCGAAAAGAGGTAGGAAAAAATATAAAAGACAAAAAAGAGACAAAAGAGGTAGAGACAGAGCTCCATCCAGGGGAGGGAGTCTTAAAAAGAGAGAAGTTTCCAAACACCAGGAAACACTCTCACTGCCGAGTCTGTGGTGAGCGTTGGAAGCGCAGAGAGCAACATAACAGGGAGGAAAAATAAATAAATAATTAAACCCACAGATTATGAGCCCAACAGTAACTCCCCCAGCGGAGAAGCAGCACAGACGCCTGCATCCACCACTAGCAAGTGGGGGGCTGGGCAGGGAGGCATCGGCTGCATTGATTAGAGTAAGGATCCAGCCTGAATGCCCCAAGGGTAATCAGAGCGAACTAACTTGGGCTAGGAAACCAGACTGTGGGATAGCTACCACGCGAAAAGCTCTAATATAAGACACCGGCAAGACTACACACAAAAAAGGATGGAACAGAATTAGCTAGCTGCAGACTATCACCCTCCGGTGACAGACAGCCAGAGCTGGAAGGGCTGGAAGGGGGGAATGGCAGCCCCAGAGAGACATTATCTACCAAAGGGCAAGCAGGCTTCTTTGCTAACTAAGACTTCTTGGGGTTCTGGACAGTCATCATCCACCTGAGAAGGTGCGCCAGTTGTACACCCAGAAAACAGAGCAGCAGGGACGGGAGAGGTGATAAGTGGCAGCATCCTCGCTTGCCAAACACCTGAGCTACTTGGAACTTGGAAGGGTACAAAATGCAGGCCCAACCGAGTCTGTGCCTCTGAGGACTACCTGAGTGCCCAAACCTGAGCAGTTTAGACCTGGGAAGTGCATACACCCCAGGGCCGGCTTCGGATGGTTCCTGGCAGAGCAACCTAGAGCCTAAGCTGTGAGTGCCGAGAACGGGCGCAGGCCCAGTGTAGCTGAGACACACTGTGAGAACATGCCAGTGTTATTTGTTTGCAGCGTCCCTCCCTCCCCACAGCACGACTGAACAAGTGAGCCTAAAAAAAGTGTCCACCACTGCCCCCCTTGTGTCAGGGTGGAAATCAGACACTGAAGAGACCAGCAAACAGAAGAAGCTAAAACAGAGGGGATTGCTTTGGAAGTGAAAGGTGCAATAGATTAAAACCCTGTCGTTAGTACAGACTACATAGGAAGGGGCCTATAGATCTTGAGAATATAAGCCGGACCAAGGAACTATCCGAAACTGAACTGATCCCACACTGCCCACAACAACACCAGAGAAACTCCTAGATATATTTTTACTATTTTTACAATCATTTTTTTCTTCTTCTTTTCTTTTCTTAACTTTTTTAAAAAAAAATTTTAAGTCCTCTCTTACTCCTTTAATTCACGTTTTTATAACCTACTATTACTTTTCCAAAAAAAAAGACCCTATATTTAAAGCAAACTTCATATATATTTTTTTAAAATAATTTTTGTGACGTTGTATTTTTCTTCTTTTTCTTCTTTTCTTTAATATTGTATTTTTGAAAATCCAAACTCTACTCTAGATTTTTAATCTTTGCTTTTTGGTAGTTGTTATTAATTTTGCACCTTTAAAAACCCAATCTTCAGTACCCATTTTTACTTGGGAGTGAGATTACTGGCTTCATTGCTCTCTCCTCCACCAGGTCGCCTCTGTCTCCTCCCTCCTCCTTCTCTTCTCTACCCAACTCTGTGAATCTCTGTGTGTTCCAGATGGTGGAGAACACTTAGGGAAATGACTACTGGCTGGACCTGTCTCTCTCCTTTTCATTCCCCACTTTTATCCTCCTGGCCACCTCTGTCTACTTCTTCCCTCTTCTCTTCTGTGTATAACTCCATGAACATCTCTGAGTGGTCCAGACTGTGGGGCGTACATAAGGAAATGATTACTGGCTAGCTCACTCTCTCCTCTTTTGATTCCACCTCATCTCATTTGGGTCACTTCTAACTCCCTCCTCCCTCTTCTCTTCTCTATGTAACTCTGTGGACCTCTCTGGGTGTCCCTCACTGTGGAGAAACTTTTCATCTTTAACCTAGGTGTTATATCAACGGTGCTGTATAGAAGGAGAAGTCTTGAGACTACTGTAAAAATAAGACTGAAAACAGAAGCAGGACGCTTAAGTCCAAATCCCGAGAACTCCTGACTCCAGAGAACATTAATTGATAGGAGCTCATCAAATGCCTCCATACCTACACTGAAACCAAGCACCACCCAAGGGCCAACAAGTTCCAGAGCAAGACATACCATGCAAATTCTTCAGCAATACAGGAACACAGCCCTAAGCTTCAATATACAGGCTGCCCAAATTTATCCCAAAATGATTGACATCTCATAGCACATTGCTGGACACTTCATTGCACTCCAGAGAGAAGAAATCCAGCTTTACCCACCAGAACACCGACACAAGCTTCCTTAACCAAGAAACCTTGACAAGCCACTGATACAACCCCACCCACAGCAAGGAAACTCTACAATAAAGAGAACTCTACAAACTGCAAGAATACAGAAAGGCCACCCCAGACGCAGCAATATAAACAAGATGAAGAGACAGAGGAATACTCAACAGGTAAAGGAACAGGATAAATGCCCACCAAACCAAACAAAAGAGGAAGAGATGGGGAATCTGCCTGATAAAGAATTCCAAATAATGATAGTGAAAATGATCCAAAATCTTGAAATCAAAATGGAATCACAGATAAATAGCCTGGAGACAAGGATTGAGAAGTTGCAAAAAGGTTTAACAAGGACCTAGAAGAAATTTTAAAAAGAGTCAATCTATAATGAATAATGCAATAAATGAGATCAAAAACACTCTGGAGGCAACTAATAGTAGAATAATGGAGGCAGAAGATAGGATTAGTGTAGTAGAAGATAGAATGGTAGAAATAAATGAATCAGAGAGGAAAAAAGAAAAATGAATTAAAAGAAATGAGGACAATCTCAGAGACCTCCAGGACAATATTAAATGCTCCAACATTCGAATCAGATGAGTCCCAGCAGAAGAAGGCAAAGGGAAGACCATGAGAAAATACTTGAGGAGATAATAGTTGAAAACTTCCCTAAAATAGGGAAGAAAATAATCACCCAAGTCCAAGAAACCCAGAGACTTCCAAACAGGATAAACCCAAGCTGAAACACCTCAAGACACATATTAATCAAATTAACAAAGATCAAACACAAAGAACAAATATTAAAAGCAGCAAGGGGAAAACAACAAATGACACACAAGGGGATTCCCAAAAGGATAACAGCTGATCTTTCAACAGAAACTCTTCAGGCCAGGAGGGAATGGCAAGATATACTTAAAGTGATCAAAGAAAACCTACAGCCCAGATTATTGTACCCAGCAAGGATCTCATTCAAATATGAAGGAGAAATCAAAAGCTTTACAGACAAGCAAAAGCTGAGAGAATTCAGCACCACCAAACCGGCTCTCCAACAAATACTAAAGGATACTCTCTAGACAGGAAACACAAAAAGGGTGTATAAATCCAAACCCAAAACAATAAAGTAAATGGCAACGGGATCATATTTATCAATAATAACCTTATATGTAAACGGGTTGAATGCCCCAACCAAAAGACAAAGACTGGCTGAATGGATACAGAAACAAGACCCCTATATATGTTGCCTACAAGAGACCCACCTCAAAACAAGGGAAACATACACTGAAAGTGAAGGGCTGGAAAAAAATATTCCACACAAATAGAGACCAAAAGAAAGCAGGAGTAGCAATACTCATATCAGATAAAATAGACTTCGAAACAAAGGCTGTGAAAAGAGACAAAGAAGGACACTACATAATGTTCAAAGGATCAAGCCAAGAAGAAGGTATAACAATTATAAATATATATGCACTCAACGTAGGAGCATGGCAATATGTAAGACAAATGCTAACAAGTATGAAAGGTGAAATTAAAAATAACACAATAATAGTGGGAGACTTTAATACCCTACTCACACCTATGGATATATCAACTAAACAGAAAATCAACAAGGAAACACAAATTTTAAATGATACAATAGACCAACTAGACCTAATTGATATCTATAGGACATTACACCCCAAAACAATGAATTTCACCTTTTTCTCAAGTACACACTGAACCTTCTCCAGGATAGATCACATCCTGGGCCATAAATTTGGCCCTGTTGAATTAAAAAAAATTTAAAATCATTCCAAGCATCTTTTCTGAACACAATGCAGTAAGATTAGATCTCAATTACAGGAGAAAACTATCAAAAATTCCAACATATGGAGGCTGAACAACACGCCCCGGAATAACCAACAAATCACAGAAGACATCAAAAAGGAACTCAAAATATGCATAGAAACAAATGAAAATGAAAACACAACAACCCAAAACCTGTGGGACACTGTAAAAGCAGTGCTAAGGGGAAAGTTCATATCAATACAGGCATACCTCAAGAAACAGGAAAAAAGTCAAATAAATAACCTAACTCTACACCTAAAACAACTAGAAAAGGAAGAAATGGAGAACCCCAGGGTTAGCAGAAGGAAAGAAATCTTACCAATTAGGGCAGAAATAAATACAAAAGGAACAAAAGAGACCATAGCAAAAATCAACAAAGCCAAAAGCTGGTTCTTTGAAAGGATAAATAAACTTGACAAACCATTAGCCAGACTCATCAAGAAACAAAGGGAGAAAAATCAAATCAATAAAATTAGAAATGAAAATGGAGAGATCACAACAGACAACACAGAAATACAAAGGATCATAAGAGACTACTATCAGCAATTATATGCCAATAAAATGGACAACGTGGAAGAAATGGACAAATTCTTAGAAAAGTACAATTTTCCAAAACTGAACCAGGAAGAAATAGAAAATCTTAAGAGACCCATCACAACCATGGAAAGTGAAAGTGTAATCAGAAATCTTCCAGCAAACAAAATCCCAGGTCGAGACAGCTTCACAGCTGAATTCTACCAAAAACTTCGAGAAGAGCTAACACCTATCCTACTCAAACTCTTCCAGAAAATTGCAGAGGAAGGTAAATGTCCAAACTCATTCTATGAGGCCACCATCACCCTAATACCAAAACCTGACAAAGATGCCACAAAAAATAAAATTATAGGCCAATATCACTGATGAACATAGATGCAAAAATCCTTAACAAAATTCTAGCAATCAGAATCCAACAACACATTAAAGAAATCATACACCATGACCACGTGGGCTTTATCCCAGGGATGCAAGGATTCTTCAATGTTCGCAAATCAATCAATGTAAGACACCACATTAACAAACTGAAAAATAAAAGCCATATGATTCTCTCAATAGATGCAGAGAAATAGAAAGTCTTTGACAAAATTCAACATCCATTTATGATAAAAATTCTCCAGAAAGCAGGAATAGAAGGAACATACCTCAACATAATAAAAGCTAGATATGACAAACCCACAGCAAACATTATCCTCAATGGTGAAAATTGAAAGCATTTCCCCTAAAGTCAGGAACAAGACAAGGGTGCCTACTCTTACTGCTACTATTCAACATAGTTCTGGAAGTTTTGGCCACAGCATTCAGAGCAGAAAAAGAAATAAAAGGAATACAAATTGGAAAAGAAGAAGTAAAATTCTCACTGTTTGCAGATGACATGATCCTCTACATAGAAAACCCTAAAGACTCCACCAGAAAATTATTAGAGTTAATCAATGAATATAGTAAAGTTGCAGGATATAAAATCAACACACAGAAATCCCTTGCATTCCTATACACTAACAATGTGAAAATAGAAAAAGATATTAAGGAAACAATTCCATTCACCATTGCAACAACAACAACAAAATACTTAGGAATATATCTACCTAAAGAAACTAAAGACCTATATATAGAAAACGATGAAACACTGATGAAAGAAATCAAAGAGGACACTAATAGATGGAGAAATATACCATGTTCATGGATTGGAGGAATCAATACAGTGAAAATGAGTATACTACCCAAAGCAATCTATAGATTCAAAGCAATCCCTATCAAGCTACCAGCGGTATTTTTCACAGAGCTAGAACAAATAATTTCACAATTTGTATAGAAATACAAAAAACCTCGAATAGCCAAAGCAGTCTTGAGAAAGAAGTATGGAACTGGAGGAATCAACCCGCCTGACTTCAGGCTCTACTACAAAGCCACAGTCATCAAGACAGTATGGTACTGGCACAAAGACAGAAATACAGATCAATCGAACAAAATAGAAAGCCCAGAGATCATTCCACACACCTATGGACACCTTATCTTCGACAAAGGAGGCAAGAATATACAATGGAGTAAAGGCAATCTCTTTAACAAGTGGTGCTGGGGAAACTGGTCAACCTCTTGTAAAAGAATGAAACTAGATCACTTTCTAACACCATACACAAAAATAAACTCAAAATGGATTAAAGATCTAAACACAAGACCAGAAACTATAAAGCTTCTAGGGGAGAACATAGGCAACACACTCTCCGACATAAATCACAGCAGGATCCTCTATGACCCACCTCCCAGAATACTGGAAATAAAAGGAAAAATAAACAAATGGGATCTAATTAAAATTAAAAGCTTCTGCACAACAAAGGAAACTATAAGCAAGGTGAAAAGGCAGCCTTTAGAATGGGAGAATACAATAGCAAATGAATCTACTGACAAACAACTAATCTCAAAAATATACAGGTGACTCCTGCAGCTCAACTCCAGAAAAATAAACAATCCAGTCAAAAAAATGGGCCAAAGAACTAAATAGACATTTTTCCAAAGAAGACATACAGATGGCTAACAAACACATGAAAAGATGCTCAACATCACTCATTATCAGAGAAATGCAAATCAAAACCACAATGAGGTACCACTTCACGCCAGTGAGAATGGCTGTGATCCAAAAGTCTACAAGCAATAAATGCTGGAGAGGGTGTGGAGAAAAGGGAACCCTCTTACACTATTGGTGGGAATGCAAACTAATACAGCCACTATGGAGAACAGTGTGGAGATTCCTTAAGAAACTGGAAATAGAACTGCCATATGACTCAGCAATCCCACTGCTGGGCATACACACCAAGGAACCCAGAATTGAAAGAGACACGTGTACCCAAATATTCATTGCAACATTGTTTATCATAGCCAGGACATGGAAGCAACCTAGATGTCCATCAGCAGATGAATGAATAAGAAAGCCGTGGTACATGTACACAATGGAGTATTATTCCGCCATTAAAATGAATGCATTTGAAATACTTCTAATGAAGTGGATGAAACTGGACCTATTATATAGAGTGAAGTAATCCAGAAAGAAAAACACCAATACAGTATACTGACGTGTATATATGTAATTTAGAAAGATGGTCATGATAACACTGTAAGCGAGATAGCAAAAGAGACACAGATGTATAGAACAGTCTTTTGGACTCTGTGGGAGAGGGAGAGGGTGGGATGATTTGGCAGAATGGCATTGAAACATGTATAATATCATATAAGAAACAAATCGCCAGTCTAGGTTCGATGCAGGGTGCAGGATGCTTGGGGCTGGTGCACTGGGATGACCCAGAAGGATGGTGGTGGTGGTGCGGGGGGGGGGGAAAGGGGGGAGGTGGGCTCAGGATTGGGAACACATGTACAACCGTGGCAGATTCATGTTGATGTGTGGCAAAACCAATACAATATTTTAAAGTAAAAAATAATAATAATAAATTAAAAAAAGAAGCAGAAGATATTAAGAGGTGGCAAGAATACACAGAACTGTACAAAAAAGATCTTCATGACCAAGATAATCACGATGGTATGCTCATTCACCTAGAGCCAGACATCCTGGAAATGAAGTCAAGTGGGTCTTAGGAAGCACCACTACAAACAAAGCTAGTGGAGTGAAGGAATTCCAGTTGAGCTATTTCAAATCCTAAAAGATGATGCTGTGAAAGTGCTGCACTCAATATGCCAGCCAATGTGGAAAAGTCAGCAGTGGCCATAGGACTGGAAAAGGTCAGTTTTCATTCCAATCCCAAAGAGGGGCAATGCCAAACAATGATCAAACTACTGCACAATGGCACTCATCTCACATGCTAGTCAGGTAATGCTTAAAATTCTCCAAGCCAGGCTTCAGTAATACGTGACCCGTGAACTTCCAGATGTTAAAGCTGGTTTTTAAAAAGGCAGAGGAACCAGAGATCAAATTGCCAACATCTGCTGGATCGTGGAAAAAGCAAGAAAGTTCCAGAAAAACATCTATTTCTGCTTTATTGACTATGCCAAAGCCTTTGACTGTGTGGATCACAATAAACTGTGGAAAATTCTGAAAGAGATGGGAATACCAGACCAGCTGACCTACCTCTTGAGAAACCTATATGCAGGTCAAGAAGCAACAGTTAGGACTGGACACAGAACAACAGACTGATTCCAAATAGGAAAAGGAGTACGTAAAGACTGTATATTGTCACCCTGCTTATTTAACTTGTATGCAGAGTACTTCATGAGAAACGCTAGGCTGGAAGAAGCACAAGCTGGAGTCAAGATTGCCAGAAGAAATATCAATAACCTCAGATATGCAGATGACATCACCCTTATGGCAGAAAGTGAAGAAGAACTAATGAGCCTCTTGATGAAAGTGAAAGAGGAGAGTGAAAAAGCTGGCTTATACTCAACATTCAGAAAACTAAGATTATGGCATCCAGTCACATCACTTCATGGCAAACAGATGGGGAAAGAGTGAAAACAGTGGCTGACTGTATTTTTCTGGGCTCCAAAATCACTGCAGATGGTAATTGTAGCCATGAAATTAAAAGACACTTACTCCTTGGAAGGAAAGTTATGACTAACCTAGATAGCATATTCAAAAGCAGAGACATTACTTTGCCAACAAAGGTCCGTCTTGTCAAGGCTATGGTTTTCCAGTGGTCATGTATGGATATGAGAGTTGGACCATAAAGAAAGCTGAGCACCGAACAATTGATGCTTTTGAACTGTGGTTTTGGAGAAGACTCTTGAGAGTCCCTTGGACTGCAAGGAGATCTACCCACTGCATCCTAAAGGAGATCAGTCCTGGGTGTTCATTGGAAGGGCTGATGTTGAAACTGAAACTCCAATACTTTGGCCACCTCATACAAAGAGCTGACTCATTGGAAAAGACTCTGATGCTGGGAAAGATTGAGGGCAGGAGAAGAAGGGGAAGACAGAGGAATGAGATTGTTGGATGACATACCAACTCAATGGACATGGGTTTGGGTGGACCCCAGGAGTTGGTGATGGACAGGGAGGCCTGGTATGCTGTGGTTCATGGGGTCACAAAGAGTCAGACATGAGTGAGCCAGTGAACTTAACCGAACCCTATGTATTCCTTCTGTTCAATATGAATGTAATATATTATAACTTCTGAATATACTAATCACATCAACCACTCATATATCCATGCATCCCTCCAGCTGATAAATTTTTATTGAGCACCTATACTGTGACAGAACTGTGAGTGTAGTTCTTACTACATTCTGATGATTTATGTCCCTAATTCCACCTAGTTTTTCCTGGTGTCATCTTACTTTTTCCTTGTTCAGAAGCCTACTTTGTCATGCTTTGTCCTAGATGGTCATTAGCCAGATTTTCTACTGAAAGAGGCAGAGGCAGAAAGTGAGGGTGTTAAACACCAGAGTTACCAAATACTGAAACTTTACAATAAGATACAGTATTGCAAAGAGGCCACTTTTATGTTCATTTTCTCTTACTGATTCATAATCTACCTCCTCTTTTAAGTACCATTCCACTTTTCCTATAGCTAGTTCTTTACTGTGATGGCCCCAAACCTGGAAGTGAAACAAATTGAAGGGGCCCTGTAAACACTCCAGGCTTTTGAGACCCCAGAAAGGCTGTTCCTTGGGAGTTAGGGAAATTCAGATGAAAACCAGCACTCCAAAAACCTAAAAGTGGTGCCCTTAAATGGTACAAAGTGGTTTTCAAATACACTTGTCTACCATAAGAAAAGTAAATCTACCCTAGAGAAAGGTAGCATTAGAGTTGCTGCAAATTTTCTTCCACAATGTCTAATATTTAATAAAAAAAATCACCGAGCATATCAGGAAACAAGGTTAAATGAACAAAACTAAGAAATGTAAAAAGTAAAATTGAAACAGACCTATGGGAGATGCAGATAATGGACTATTAAGTAATTATAATATGAAGAAAATATAAAGATTAATACTAGAGAACTGGAGTATATAAGAAAATCAAAATAGGAAACTATAAAATATTCATTCTTGATGAACTTGTACAATAATCGATCGTTTGCTAAGTTGTAATGCACCTCAATGAATTTCAGAGGATTGAAATATAAACAAATATGATGTTCTCTAACCACAGTAGAATCCATAACAAAGCGTTAACTAGGCTTATATAAGTTGAAGTTGAGAAGAATTTCTAAATAACTCACGAATGAAAGAAGAAATTACACATGAAATGAAAACATACTTAGTAATGATAATGAAAATATATAAAATTATACTTAAAGGAGAATAGATAACTTTAAGTAGGCTTTTATGTATTTTAAGAAAAATGCAGAAAATCAGTTATCAAAGCTTTCATCTCAAGAAACTTTTTAAAAAAATAATAAACCCAAAGTAGGAGGAAAGAAGTAATGAAGAATAAAAGTTCAAATAACTGAAATAATTGTACACTAGAAGAAAATCAACAAAACCAGAAGTTGGTATTTTTAAAAAGACTAATATAACTGGTAAGTTTCTAGCAAGGCTACTAGAAGGAAAAAAAAGAGAGTTTATCAATTACCCATATCTGTAACGAAGAAGTGATAAACCCCATAGACTCCACAAACATTAAAAATCCTAAGAGAAGGTGTGAATAACTTCACACCTGTAAATTAAAAAATTTAAATGAAATGGGCAAATTCTTTGAAAAATACCACTTAATAAAAACTAACACAAAAAGGAAGAAACCTTCTACATATTCTGATGTCTACTAAAGAAATTGACTTTCCGGTTTAAACTCTTCCCCTTATAGCCCATTTCTTTTACTCTCTTACACAGTTGCAGTCCACCCCCTGAATAGGGAAGGTAGGGGGTATGGACAGTAATTCTATTAGGTTGGTCAGTTTGGTGGTGACATGAGTCCCCTGTTTTCTCGTTGTGTCTGTTTTGTTTCCTCATATAGTAAGGTAGGGACAGTATTGTAACTGACACAGTTCTCAGGAGGGTTAAATATCTTAATGTGTCTAACACAGAGGCAAGCATTTATTAATTACATTCTTAAGGAGTGTTGGCTACTTTTATTATTTTTTTTTTTCAAAGAACTTTAGTGGTAAATAGGCTAACATTTGTGTCTCCCAAACAATAACAACAACCTACAGTGGTTCACCACTAACTGATGCAGTCTAAAATCTTATACCTACTTTTCAGCTTTTCCCTGTTGATGATTCCTACAAGCTTTAAATAGTCTGTTGCTTTTGTTGAAAGAAAATAAACCATTAAAAATCAGCACCATTTATTACAACAGTGTAACAGAATTGCACAACATCCAAAGATAGGAAACTAGGTGCAGCCCAGCTTTGTATGGCTTGAAATGGATAAATCAGGAAGCAAGGCTTTCCCCCTCCTTTCTTATCTAACAATAGCACACTTTCTCTCCAGAGCAACTTTCCCTGCTTCTGTGTGAGGATGTAGCTTTTTGATTCAAGCCACTACTGCTAGTCTGTCTTTTCGATGAAATTTTAAGAAACTTGAGACTGAGGGCTGTTGTGTGCCTCTTCCCTTCCTCTGTTCCAATCAGCTACAACTAACTGTAGGTTCCCCTAGGCTCACTCAGCAGAAGCAGTTGACTGAGCACAAGGGCAAGCTAAGGGGTTTTGAGGTTGGTTGTCAGATTGACTGGCGTGCTAAGCCACACCCATGTCATTCCTTTATTTCCAAACAGTACAGCAGTTTCTAGCCTGCCAGGTTTTGCCACTGTCTGGATTAACTTGTGTTCAATCCTTCCTGTCCAACAGTTTGAGGAAATCACTAGAACTGTAGACATTTCTGTAAGTGTAGGCATTTCAATGCTTTTTTTCTATACTGGTAGTTGACCATCATATATATATTGGTTAGTTTCACTTTATTCTTAGCTACTATTACAGTGGTTTGATTTTTTATATAGTCAATCTTCATAGATTTTCTGGAGAGGTGTGAAAGGGTTGAGTGAAGTGAACATAATGGGATTATAAAATTCTCACTAACAAGTATTCTTTCATTCTAAACAAAAAGTTCAGAATAAATGCTTTGGCTTATAAAAATACTTTACTGACTAGTCCCAACTACTGAATGCTGTTACCCCTTTTCAAAAGTAAGATTATTCATATTTTGTTAGAATTGTGTATTTCTGTGATTTTATTCTAGTATATGCTTCTGGGATATTTTTTGATGTGTGTTTGCTTTTTCTGGTTTAAATTTCTGGTAATATTTTTTAGAATGCTCTGGAGGCACCAAATTCAGTGACTCATGATTTGGATAAGTGATAAGTAATGAAATTTGATTCACTATTTCTTGTGTAAACTTCCTTCTGGAAGGACTAAACAAGTGTTGTGAGGATTATTTTTATTAATGAGAATGGACTCTTCCCTTTTGTTTTATAAGGGGACTCACTTCAATTAGTGTGTTGATTTGGGCACTGAAATAAAGAGATGAGTCTTGTGATTTCCTTATATAATTCACAAGAAGTCTCTAACCGAAGTAAACTCAATTTTAATGGTTCTGCTCCTTCAGAAGCTAGAAAGTTAATTGGACATGCCCTACCCTACACATTTAGAGAAACAAAATATATACTATATATAATTAAATTTTACCTCATCTTATCTACTTAAATATTTTTTAGTCTTTATCAAATACAGATTTTGAGTGAGTTATTCTTTGCATGTTAAAATGCTTATATTTTTGATGAGTGAACACAAAATTTTTAATTTCTAATTTTTTCTTTATGTTTGATTCTTTCTTCTTCCTTTTAGGGTAGAACCTGGATCAGAGTAGCACTCATGGAAAAAAATTTGTCTGAATACATCTCTACAGCTCTGAGAGACTTCAAAACAACCAGCTTTAAAAGTCCTTTTAATTTTCAAATATATATTAAGAGAGTCACCTGAAGATGTAGAAATAAGAATAGAATAAAGACTCATTTGTTTTTCAAGTCCTCACCTATTTTATTTCCCCTGTTTATATTTCTCAGATAAATCCACTGTCTTCTCAGGAAAATACAGTTTTTCAACTACACATACTTCCACCTTGGTTTATCTTTTCAGGCCTCACATTATGCCTGGAATATCTTTTTTTCCGAAAAGTTTTGATTCTTACTTTTTCAGCACTTGAAGTTTCATTCTCACCACAGACTTCCCATTGCATTCTTCCTCTTTGCACACCACATTTATTTCATTCACTTCTTTAATTCTTATATAATTAATGATTGCTCAGTTGTGTTTTGGGGGCAGTCTATACCAATGTTCTCCTTAGGTTGTATAGATTTATGAGATGGTACATTGTGCAAAACAGGACTGTATTAACTTGTTATGATGATTCTTCCTGGAGAAGGGAAAAGCTATTTGTTCTAGTATTTTGGCCTGGAGAATTCCATGGACTGTAAAGTCCATGGGGTTGCAAAGAGTCAGACACGACTGAGCTACTTTTACTTTATGATGATAGAGAAAAGGTTCATATAAGGACAACAGTAATGCCCACTCAGCTCTGCTCTGCTAATCTATATTTAAGGCTTTTGTTAAAGCAACCACTTTTTTTCCATTTTAAAAGTATTTTTAAATGAAAATATTAAATAATTTCAGTATCCTGTATATGTATTGTTCAGTATAGTAGCTACTAAACACCTGCCACTGAGTATATAAAATAAAAATTAAATTACTGATTCAGTTCTTCAGTCCACTGGCCCTGTGTGGTTCATGGCTACCAAATTGGACAGCACGGATGCAGAACAGTGCTTCATGGCAGAAGGTTCTATCAGGCAGCACTGACTTTGACAATTTTAAATTACCATACATAGTTCGACCTTGTTAATCATATTTCTGAAGGAAGAGAGTGACTGTAAGCCACTTCTGACAGAGAAAATTAGGCATATATATACAGAAATCATATATCTAAAATCTTAATTTCCATGTCCTGATGGCATGTTTGACATTATGGATTTGAGAAAATCTGGGTCTTTAATGTGACACATTGTTTTAGCTGATTAGCTGGTACAGATGACAGTATCTTTGCTTAGGTGTTGCCAACATCCGTTGGATCATGGAAAAAGCAAGAGAGTTCCAGAAAAACATCTATTTCTGCTTTATTGACTATGCCAAAGACTTTGACTTTCTGGATCACAACAAACTGTGGAAAATTCTTCAAGAGATGGGAATACCAGACCACCTGACCTGCCTCTTGAGAAATCTGTATGCAAGTCAGGAAGCAACAGTTAGAACTGGACATGGAACAACAGTCTGGTTCCAAATTGGGAAAGGAGTACGTCAAGACTATATATTGTCACCCTGCTTATTTAACTTATATGCAGAGCACTTCATGAAAAATGCTGAGCTGGAGGAGGCACAAGCTGGAATCAAGATTGCCAGGAGAAATATCAATAACCTCAGATATGCAAATGACACCACAGTTTGAGGAAGAAAGTGAAGAAGAACTAAATAGTTTTTTGATGACAGTGTAAGAGGAGAGTGAAAAAGTTGGCTTAAAGCTCAACATTCAGAAAACGAAGATCATGGCATCTGGTCCCATCACTTCATGGCAAATAGATGGGAAAACAGTGGAAACAGTGAGAGACTTTAATTTTGGGGCTCCAAAATCACTGTAGATGGTGACTGCAGCCATGAAATTAAGACACTTGTTCCTTGGAGGAAAAATTATGACCAACCTAGACAGCATATTAAAAAGCAGAGACATTGCTTTGCCAACAAAGGTCTGTCTAGTCAAGACTATGATTTTTCCAGTAGTCACGTATGGATGTAAGAGTTGGACTATAAAGAAAGCTGAGCACTGAAGAACTGATGTTTTTGAACTGTGGTATTGGAGAAGACTCTTGAGAGTCTTTTGGACAGCAAGGAGATCCAACCAGTCCATCCTAAAGGAAATCAGTCCTAAATATTCATTGGAAGGACTGATGTTGAAGCTGAAATTCCAATAGTTTGGTCACCCGATGTGAAGAACTGACTCACTGGAAAAGACCCTGATGCTGGGAAAGATTGAAGGTGGGAGGAGAAGAGGAAAACAGAGGACGAGATGGATGGCATCACCGACTCAATGGACATGAGTTTGAGTAAACTCTGGGAGTTGGTGATGGACAGGGAGGCCTGACTTGCTGCAGTCCATGGTGTCACAAAGAGTCGGACATGACTAAGCAACTGAGCTGATGTTCTTAGGTAATAAAATAATAAATGTTTTACTTGGAAGATACAAAGAAAAAATTATCATGACTTTAAATTTGACCAGGTTATAGACTTTTAACTCCAAGAAGTATTTGCATAAAGTAAACCTGACATGTGCTTATTGGATCATTTTCAAGCAGTATGGTACTCTTGGAATATTTCTAAAGATAGACAGTGAGATGATGATAAACTCTTAGACACTTGAAATAAACTTTACACAATGAAACATTTGTTTCTTTTATCATCACTAGTAAATACATTTAATTATGAAAGATAGTAAATTTTCAACATACTGAGGCTTAAAAAAAATCAGAACCCCATAGATCAAACCTAGAAATCCTCTGAAATCAAAATAATTTTATACCATAATTGTCTGCTATACAATAACAAGATAATCTTTTCTAAATAGAAGTTAAAGCATCCATAATCTTATTAGTCTCATCCCTTAGTTTTTACAGTTGGGTGGGGTAGAAATAGTACTTGAACAGACTATTTCTAGAGTGAGTAGTTTAAATTTTTTAAGGGAAATGCTTTTTGCCTTGTGTTTAGGTATTAGCTGTTCATTTCGGGAGAAAAAGGAAGTGATTCAGCTCTAAAAAGTTCATGAAGTAAAAATAGTCTTGTAACAATATATAAACACATATTATTCACATAGAAATGTGGCTTAGCATATGTTTATACACAGAGAAATATATTATGTTTATATATACACATCACACAGTATTTAGACGAGACTATAATGGCTCTGCAATGATCAAAAAATGATGTAAGGAGTTATTTCAAAATTCCCATCCAAAAAGTTAACTTTAAATGTATTTGCAAAAAGACAATCTTCTTTAAAACTATTTATACTGGCTTTTTTCTCTTCTTAAACCAAAATCAAACCAGAGAAAATTCTTAATTATAAATACATTTGATTGTGAACCCCTAGTGAAAACGTACGTATTTGGAAGGTTAGGTTTGTAAAATTACAAGTGTACTTTTGGAAAGAAAAATTACACTTTACCTTTGTCTGAGTGCTCCCTGACATAAGTGCTTGTAGAACAATGAGAAATTATCTCTAATTCCTTAGGAATCTCAAGAGTGTCTGAATGAAGTGAATTCTTCTTGTTCTACTCTTCACAGATAGAGTAATGAGGTCCTTTAAAATGGTGATAACAAGTGTTTACTCAGTACATAAGGAGGAGCTACATGGGCTAAGGCAGGCAAGCTTAAAAGTACTAATTAATGATAATCTAACGATAAGACTGGGAGGTGGAACTATGGAGAGCAGAACTAGAGCTCAGTCGCTCAGTCGTGTCTGACTCTGCGACCTCATGAATCGCAGCACACCAGGCCTCCCTGTCCATCACCAACTCCCGGAGTTCACCCAAACTAATGTCCGTCAAGTCAGTGATGCCATCCAGCCATCTGATCCTCTGTCATCCCCTTCTCCTCTTGCCCCTAATCTCTCCCAGCATCAGAGTCTTTTCCAATGAGTCAACCCTTCGCATGAGGTGGACAAAGTATTGGAGTTTCAGCTTCAGCATCATTCCTTCCAAAGAACACCCAGGACTGATCTCCTTTAGAATGGAATGGTTGGATCTCCTTGCAGTCCAGCGACTCTCAAGAGTCTTCTCCAACACCACAGTTCAAAGCATCAATTCTTTGGCACTCAGTTTTCTTCACAGTCTAACTTTCACATTCATACATGACCACTGGAAAAACCATAGCCTTGACTAGATGGACCTTTGTTGGCAAAGTAATGTCTCTGCTTTTGAATATGCTATCTAGGATGGTCATAAGTTTCCTTCCAAGAAGTAAGCGTCTTTTAATTTCATGGCTGCAATCACCATCTACAGTGATTTTGGAGCCCCGAAAAATAAAGTCTGACACTGTTTCCACTGTTTCCCATCTATTTCCCATGAAGTGATGGGACCAGATGTCATGATCTTAGTTTCCTGAATGTTGAGCTTTAAGCCAACTTTTTCACTCTCCTCTTTTACTTTCATCAAGAGGCTTTTCAGTTCCTCTTCACTTTCTGCCATAAGGGTGGTGTCATCTGCATATCTGAGCTTATTGATATTTCTCCTGGCAATCTTGATTTCAGCTTGTGCTTCTTCCAGCCCAGCGTTTCTCATGATATACTCGGCATATAAGTTAAATAAGCAGGGTGACAATATACAGCCTTGACGTACTCCTTTCCTATGTGGAACCAGTCTGTTGTTCCATGTCCAGTTCTAACTGTTGCTTCCTTATCTGTATACAGGTTTCTCAAGAGGCAGGTCAGGTGGCCTGGTATTCCCATCTCTTTCAGAATTTTCCAGTTTATTGTGATCCAGAAAAAGGCTTTAGCATACTCAATAAAGCAAAAATGGATGTTTTTCTGGAACTCTCATTTTTTCGATGATCCAGCGGATGTTGTCAATGTGATCTCTGGTTCCTCTGCCTTTTCTAAAACCAGCTTGAACATCTGGAAGTTCACAGTTCACGTATTGCTGAAGTCTGGCTTGGAGAATTTTGAGCATTACTTTACTAGCATGTGAGATGAGTGCAATTGTGTGGTAGTTTGAGCATTCTTTGGCATTGCCTTTCTTTGGAATTGGAATGAAAACTGACCTTTTCCAGTCCTGTGGCCACTGCTGAGTTTTCCAAATTTGCTGGCATATTGAGTGCAGCACTTTCACAGCATCATCTTCCAGGATTTGAAATAGCTCAACTGGAATTCCATCACCTCCACTAACTTTGTTCATAGTGATGCTTTCTAAGGCCCACTTGACATCACATTCCAGGATGTCTGGCTCTAGGTGGGTGATCACACCATTGTGATTATCAGGGTCATGAAGATCTTTTTTGTACAGTTCTTCTGTGTATTCTCGCCACCTCTTCTGAATATCTTCTGCTTCTGTTAGGTCCATACCATTTCTGTCCTGTATCGAGCCCTTCTTTGCATGAAATGTTTCCTTGGTATCTCTAATTTTCTTAGAGATCTCTAGTCTTTCCCATTCTGTTGTTTTCCTCTATTTCTTTGCATTGATGGCTAAGGAAGGCTTTCTTATCTCTCCTTGCTATTCTTTGGAACTCTGCATTCAGATGCTTATATCTTTCCTTTTCTCCTTTGCTTTTTGATTCTCTTCTTTTCACAGCTATGTGTAAGGCCTCCCCAGACAGCCATTTTGCTGTTTTGCATTTCTTTTCCGTGGCAATGGTCTTGATCCCTGTCTCCTGTACAGTGGCACGAACCTCCATCCATAGTTCATCAGCACTCTATCTATCAGATCTAGTGCTGTAAATCTATTTCTCACTTCCACTGTATAATCATAAGGGATTTGATTTAGGTTGTACCTGAATGGTCTAGTGGTTTTCCCGACTTTCTTCCATTTAAGTCTGAATTTGGCAATAAGGAGTTCATGATCTGAGCCACAGTCAGCTCCCAGTCTTGTTTTTGTTGACTGTATAGAGCTTCTCCATATTTGGCTGCAAAGAATATAATCAATATGATTTCAGTGTTGGCCATCTGGTGATGTCCATGTGTAGAGTCTTCTCTTGTGTTGTTGGAAAAGGGTGTTTGCTATGACCAGTGCGTTCTCTTGGCAAAACTCTGCTAGCCTTTGCCCTGCTTCATTCCGTATTCCAAGGCCAAATTTGCCTGTTACTCCAGGTGTTTCTTGACTTCCTACTTTTGCATTCCAGTCCCCTATAATGAAGAGGACATCTTTTTTGGGTGTTAGTTCTAAAAGGTCTTGTAGGTCTTCATAGAACTGTTCAACTTCAGCTTCTTCAGCCTTACTGGTTGGGGCATAGACTTGGATTACTGTGATATTGAGTGGTTTGCCTTGGAGATGAACAGAGATTATTCTGTCATTTTTGAGATTGCATCCAAGTACTGCATTTCGGACTCTTTTGTTGACCTTGATGGCTACTCCATTTCTTCTAATGGATTCCTGCCTGCAGTAGTAGATATAATGGTCATCTGAGTGAAAATCATCCATTCCAGTCCATTTTTGTTCGCTGATTCCTAGAATGTTGACATTCACTCTTGCCATCTCCTTTTTGACTACTTCCAATTTGCCTTGATTCATGGACCTAACATTGCAGGTTCCTATGCAATGCTGCTCTTTACAGCATTGGACCCTGCTTCTATCACCAGTCACGTCCACAGCTGGGTATTGTTTTTGCTTTGGCTCCATCCCTTCCTTCTTTCTGGAATTATTTCTCCACTGATCTCCAGTAGCATATTGGGCACCTACCGACTTGGGGAGTTCCTCTTTCAGTATCCTGTCATTTTGCCTTTTCATACTGTTCATGGGGTTCTGTGTGTTCCTAAATCACAGTTTAGGAATTGGGGTGTTATTGGGAAATAGCCAGTGATGGCAAGTTGACAGACTCAAGAAGAGAATCAAAGCTAAAACAAAAAGGGAAGAGGTGGGGAAGGCCTAGAGATAGAGAAGTAAGGTAGAAACTGAATAACTTGCTCAAAAATTTCATTTCTCCCCACTCACAGCCTGAAAATAATTAGGAAAGTTAAGCTAAAATATACAAATGTGACATTTAAAACAAGATCGAAAGTATTCTGGTAAGAATGTGAAGTAATACTGTGGAAAATATAGAGATAAAATTACTTTATCAAGTCCTGTTTATTACTTTACATTTGTACCACAGTGCATCATTTATAATGAAAGTGATGTTCAAGAGTAATATTAATCTTCTCATTATTATAGTAGGAGTAAGAGAAGGAGTAAAGTATAAAAACTTCAAAAATTACTCAGCTGTCACGAAGTGAAAAAAAAAAAAAAAAGAGTTGGCCAAACACTTTTTTAAACTATAGAAAGGTAGATAAGATAGTGATAAATTACCAGATCTTTCAAGAACTAAGAAAGACCTTAGGAATTTTAATCTGTTTAAAAGTTTTACATTATTAAGATGAAAAAAAAATATTAAAAGTTGCTTGTGGACTGCTGCCACAGCTTTTTGTCTATAAAATATTTTGGCTTATTAAATACCCAAAAGCTCTCTTTTAATAAATTTTGTTTCAAAGATGTGTTAATTTTAAATTTGCTTTCAAGAAATAATTCCATGTATTCCTGGAAAGAAGAAAACGCTTCAGAGTATATTTGATATTATTCTATAGTAAAGATAAGACTACAATAAGAATCTTCCTGGTCATTCATATAGACCTGTGACCTGAGAGTAAAAACAATTCTAACTGCCATTTTAAAATTTAGAGAGAACTAAATATTTCCACTAACTTACTAGTCCAAGGCCTCCTTTCATTAGAAAATTGAACTTGCCATAAATTAAAGCTGTCATTCCTGTCGCCAAACACACCTTACCCACTTTCTCTCTGTTCTTGTTTGTTGCAGTGGAGTGTCTCTCCTGTCAAGTCTTTCTTCTAGGTCCTGTCCCCCATTCACCTTTTCCTTTTGTTATCATCATTTCTCTCACTCCTCGTCCTCCATCTCTTGCCATTTCGGAATCATTCCCACCCCTGCAGAAGCGTGTACTGCTATCCTCTATCTTAAAAGGATAAACTTTCTGCCTAGAAGAATTGATGCTTTTGAACTGTGGTGTTGGAGAAGACTCTTGAGAGTCCCTTGGACTGCAAGGAGATCCAACCAGTCAGCCCTGGGATTTCTTTGGAAGGAATGATGCTAAAGCTGAAGCTCCAGTACTTTGGCCACCTCATGCGAAGAGTTGACTCATTGGAAAAGACCCTGATGCTGGGAGGGATTGGGGGCAGGAGGAGAAGGGGACGACAGAGGATGAGATGGCTGGATGACATCACTGACTCGATGAACATGAGTCTGAGTGAACTCTGGGAGTTGGTGATAGACAGGGAGGCCTGGCGTGCTGTGATTCATGGGGTCGCAGAGTCAGACACGACTGAGTGACTGACTGAGAACCTGTATTTCCCTCTGATAGGGCTCATTTCCATGTTCTCCTTCATCACGAAATTTCTCACAAATCTTTATACACATTGTTGTCATCTCCTTTCCTCAGAGTCACTCTTCATCCTTGTCTGGCCTCTGCCTCTACCACTCCACCAAAGATGATTTTTAAAAGAATGCCAATAATGCACAAGCTACCCAAATGTAATGAACATCTCTCTGTCCCCATTGTACTCCACAGTCCAGCTGAAAGAGTTGAAACTTTCTTCTTTCTTGAAAAACCTCTTTGTTTTTTTACCTACATAACACTCCTGGCTTTTCTGTCTCCCTCTGTACTCGCTCTTTCTCAGGCTTTTGCTGTTCACAGCTTCTTCGTGTCAGTATTCTCTGCACTCAGTCTTCTGTTGTATGCTGCTGTTTCTCTCCTCACAACTGCACCTGTCTCTGGAGATTTTTATTTTTAATTGAAGGATAATTGCTTCACAATGTTGTGTGGGTTTCTGCAATACATCAGTATGAATCAGCCATAGGTATACATAATGTCCCCTTTCTCCTGAACCTCCCTTCCACATCCCACCCCATCCCACCCCTCTAGGTTGTCATAGACCCTACTTTGAGTTCCCTGAGTCATTTAGCAAATTCCCACTATCTGTTTTACATATGGTAGTATATATGTTTCCGTACTACTCTGTCCATTCATCTCACCCGCTTTTTCCCCCAACCCCACATCCATAAGTCTTTTCTATGTGTCTGCATCTCCATTGCTGCCCTGCAAATAGGTTCATCAGTACCATCCTTCTAGATTCCATACATATGTGTTAATATGGATACTGAAATCTACAAATCACCCCCTAAGTAGTTCAGTGAACTCACATGTCATTAGCTTGATGGGTTTATGAATGGGCATTTATACCCTGGAAAATATCCATCAAATTATTCATTTTATGTCATTAAAATAATTATTCTTTTAATATTGATTACCCTATTGGACTAACAACCTCTTAAGACCACTCCTACCTACTCTGAGGCAATAAAACCACATTGTTAGGATGGTATTTAGGGTGTGGCCCAAATCACCTATGCAGTTAAAAACATAAAAACGAGAGGCTAGATTCATAATAGCCAAAAAGTGAGAACAATCCAAATGTTCAGTTGATCAAAAGATAAACAAAAGGTGGTATATCCATACAATGGAATAGCATGGGGCCAGAAAAAGAAATGAGATTCTGATATGTGTTTCAATATGGATGGACCTTGAAAATATGATGCTAAGTTAGTCAGTTAAAACAGACCATGCCTTGTATGATTCTATTTATAGGAAATGTCCAGAATGGGAAAACCCAGAGAGAGAGAAAAATTAGTGGTTGCCAAGCACAAGGGTGAGGGCAGAATAGAGACTGAGTACTATGGGGTACAAGGGTTGTGTGTGTGTGTGTGTGTGTGTGTGTGTGTGTGTGTGTACTTTTGGAATTTTTTGGATGAAAATATTCTGTAGTGAGATCATGCAGATGGTTGCAAAATCTTGTGAATATATTAATACCAAAAACCAATGAACTGTGCATTTAAATAGGGTGAACTTCATGGTACATGAATCTTTTTAAAAGATTCATCAATCTTTTTTAAAAGAGCATCCACAAAAATTCTGAAAAAGTTAATAAGTATCTGGGTAATATCTCCACTAGATACTAAAACATAAAAAGCTACAGCAATTAAAACAATAAAATCCAGGGGAAGCTATCAAATGAACAGACAATTTGATAAACAGAACCATACAGAGAGTCCAGAAGAGACATACATTTTTAAGAATTAGTGTGTGATAAATATGCTTTGTCTATCAGTAAAGAAAAGGCAGACTATGTGATTAATGATACTGAGTCAATTGTGTAGCCAACTGGAAAAAAAAATAATGTGGTCTTTCTTCGTCAGGCCTTTTACTAATAACCAGATGAATCAATTATGTTTCAATAAATATAAAAGAGCCTGGTAGCTCAGATGGTAAAGAATCTGCCAGCAATGGGGGAAACCCAGGTTTGATCCCTGGGTTAGGAAGGTCCCCTGGAGAAGGAAATGGCAACCCACTCCAGAATTCTTGCCTGGAAAATCCCATGGACAGAGGAGCGTGGCAGGTTACCATTGATGGGGTTCCAGAATCAGACACAACTGAGCGACTAACACACACACACACACACACACATGAAAGCATAAAAAGACAGAGACTAGAGCATAACTCTACTGGACAACACTTAAGACTGTTCTTTGATTTTTAGCAATTGGATGCTAAAGGAAACCTTCATAAATCTTTACTGATATACTAATAAGGAAGTGGTGGATATCCGTAACTGATATTTTTAGCAATGGTGGTAGCAAAGAGCACTACTGGCTCCTGACTCACCACTCCAATTATTTCCCTCAGATACTTGACACTAAATGTCGTAATATCCTTCTCATCGATGATAATCTGAAGAAACAAGATACTTCCATTAAATATTTTAAACCATCTGACGTTGAAAGCATTTGTTACCAAAAAGCTTTAGCTAATATGTGATTCACATTGTACAGCAGAAACCAAGACACCATTGTAAAGGAATTATCTGCCAATTAAAAAAATAACAATAAATGCAATGGATCCATACAAACTGCATGAGCTATTTATTATTTTACCACATGACATGTACATAAAAATGTGCTAATAAAATTTTTTCTTTTCCTTTTTTTGGCCATGCCACTTGGCTTGCAGGATCCTGGTTCTCAATCAGGGAATCAAATTCAGACCCACTGCAGTCAAAGTGCTGAGTCCTAACCACTGGACCATCAGGGAATTCCTGCTAATAAAGTTTCTTCATTAGCACTGACATAATATTAAAAGTCAGCAGCAGTAATTTGTATCTTTGTTCTTTTAAAAGACACTTTAATGGGATTATCAGCTATTTCTGCTTGCTGTGTTTACAAAGATCTTGTATTTTGAATGCTTTAATCGTTTATTTAAATTATTACCATTCAATTTATATATTGGAATCTATTATTTTAATTTGGGTGTTTTCAACATTGGTACAGAGAAGGCAATGGCACCCCACTCCAGTACTCTTGCCTAGAAAATCCCATGGATGGAGAAGCCTGGTAGGCTGCAGTCCATGGGGTCGCTAAGAGTCAGACACAACTGAGCGACTTCACTTTCACTTTTCACTTTCATGCTTTGGAGAAGCGACTTAGCAGCAGCAGCAGCAGCACATTGGTAAACCCATCTTTTAAATAATCTTTATCAGAACTTTACATATTATTTTTAGAATATAGCTCAATAAAATCTGTTTGCTGACAAGACAAAAAAAACCAGTTAATATTTAACTTATTTCGGGGGTTAGAAATGGGAATTGGAAATAAAGAGCAATGCACAAGGCTAAAAAAAAGTCTTTTCTCTCTTTTGATTTTATTATGTATACTGTTTTTCATGGATGGAATATTCTCCATAAATGATTATATATTGAGTTATATATTTTGGTATAACTATGATTTTTGCTTACCATTATTAAATCTGAATTAAAATGTACATTTACCTACCTATATATCATTTTGATGGCATTTTGATGTTTTACTCTACATAATATATCAATACTATAATGTACTTCAGGATTTCCCACCTGCTGAAAATTTGGCTTCATGCAAAGATCACTGAAGTACAATCAGTTGAAGAAGGACAGAATCAGTAGTAGAAGGACAGAATTACCAGACTGAAGAGTATGTTTTATTTTTTCTTCTCCAATAATAATTGCTTAACTCATACAATGACTGGTACATGTTGGGTATTTATTATTTGCTGAATAAAGGTTGAACAGACTCTCTAAAAAGATTTTTAATAATTTACAGTGGCAGCAGGAATATATAAGTATATATTTGCTTCACTGTAGTATACTGACTTTTATCATATTAATATGTCTTTTATAATTAATAAGTATATGGTATAGCTTATATTTAATTCATATATAAGTGAAATTGAGCATTTTTTGAAACTTTTTTTAACAAATCTACATTATTCTCAAAAGATATGCATGTCCATAGCCTCTGATAGATTCATACAAATTAATAAAACAGTAATATAATAGTTTTACCATATATCATGAATTTTTCATTGTAATTTATTTCTTTCTTAAACTATAGCTTTACTGATTTTTATTAGAGAGAGGTTTAAGGGAAAATTGAATCAATCAACTGTATCACTGGGCATTTTTTCCATTATTTCAGCAGTAAGAAAAGTGTTAAATCACAATGTGAACAGTGATATCTCTGACTTACAGAATTTCTTTATTAATATTATTATTTATTTTTTACTTTACAATATTGTATTGGTTTTGCCATATTTCAAGATGAATCCGCCATGGCTGTACACGTGTTCCCAATCCTGAACACCCCTCCCACCTCCCTCCCCATACTATCCCTCTGAGTCATCCCAGTGCACCAGCCCCAAGCATCCTGTATCCTGCATCAAACCTAGACTGGCGATTCATTTCTTATATGATATTATACATGTTTCAATGCCATTCTCCCAAATCATCCTACCCTCTCCCTCTCCCGCAGAGTCCAAAAGACTGTACTATACATCTGTGTCTCTTATGCTGTCTCGCATACAGGGTTATTGTTACCATCTTTCTAAATTCCATATATGTGCATTAGTATACTGTATTGGTGTTTTTCTTTCTGGCTTACTTCACTCTGTATAATCGACTCCAGTTTCATCCACCTCATTAGAACTGATTCAAATGTATTCTTTTTAATGGCTGAGTAATATTCCATTGTGTATATGTACCACTGCTTTCTTATCCATTCATCTGCCATTGGACATCTAGGTTGCTTCCATGTCCTGGCTATTATTAACAGTGCTGTGATGAATATTGGGGTATACGTGTCTCTTTCAATTTTGGTTTTCTTGGTGTATATGCCCAGCAGTGGGATTGCTGGGTCATAAGGCAGTTCTATTTGCAGTTTTTAAAGGAATCTCCACACTGTTCTCCAAAGTGGCTGTACTAGTTTGCATTCCCACCAATAGTGTAAGAGGGTTCCCTTTTCTCCACACCCTCTCCAGCATTTATTGCTTGTAGACTTTTGGATCACAGCCATTCTGACTGGTGTGAAATGGTACCTCACTGTGGTCTTGATTTGCATTTCTCTGATAATGAGTGATGTTGAGCATCTTTTCATGTGTTTGTTAGCCATCTGTATGTCTTCTTTGGAGAAATTTCTATTTAGTTCTTAGGCCCATTTTTTCTTTGGGTCGTTTATTTTTCTGGAGTTGAGCTGCAGGAGTCACCTGTATATTTTTGAGATTAGTTGTTTGTCAGTTGCTTCATTTGCTATTGTTTTCTCCCATTCTGAAGGCTGTCTTTTCACCTTGCTTATAGTTTCCTTTGTTGTGCAGAAGCTTTTAATTTTAATTAGGTCTCATTTGTTTATTTTTGCTTTTATTTCCAGTATTCTGGGAGGTGGGTCATAGAGGATCCTGCTGTGATTTATTTCGGAGAGTGTGTTGCCTATGTTCTCCTCTAGCAGTTTTATAGTTTCTGGTCTTACATTTAGATCTTTAATCCATTTTGAGTTTATTTTTGTGTATGGTGTTGGAAAGTGATCTAGTTTCATTCTTTTACAAGAGGTTGACCAGTTTCCCCAGCACCACTTGTTAAAGAGATTGCCTTTACTCCATTGTATATTCTTGCCTACTTTGTCAAGGATAAGGTGCCTATAGGTGCGTGGATTGATCTCTGGGCTTTCTATTTTGTTCGATTGATCTGTATTTCTGTCTTTGTGCCAGTACCATACTGTCTTGATGACTGTGGCTTTGTAGTAGAGCCTGAAGTCAGGCGGGTTGATTCCTCCAGTTCCATTCTTCTTTCTCAAGATTGCTTTGGTTATTCGAGGTTTTTTGTATGTCCATACAAATTGTGAAATTATTTGTTCTAGCTCTGTGAAAAATGCCACTGGTAGCTTGATAGGGATGGCATTGAATCTATAGATTGCTTTGGGTAGTGTACTCATTTTCACTATATTTATTCCTCTGATCTATGAACATGGTATATTTCTCCATCTATTAGTGTCCTCTTTGATTTCTTTCACCTGTGTTTCATAGTTTTCTATATATAGGTCTTACGTTTATTTAGGTAGATATATTCCTAAGTATTTTATTCTTTCTGTTGCAATGGTGAATGGAATTGTTTCCTTAATTTCTTTTTCTATTTTCTCATTGTTAGTGTATAGGAATGCAAGGGATTTCTGTGTGTTGATTTTATATCCTGCAACTTTGCTATATTCATTGATTAGCTCTAGTACTTTTCTGGTGGAGTCTTTAGGGTTTTCTTTGTAGAGGATCATGTCATCTGCAAACAGTGAGAGTTTTACTTTTTCTTTTCCAATTTGGATTCATTTCTTTTTCTGCTCTGAATGCTGTGGCCAAAACTTACAGAACTATGTTGAATAGTAGCAGTAAGAGTAGGCACCCTTGCCTTGTTCCCTACTTTAGGGGAAATGCTTTCAATTTTTCACCATTGAGGATAATGTTTGCTGTGGGTTTGTCATATCTAGCTTTTATTATGTTGAGGTATGTTCCTTCTATTCGTGCTTTCTGGAGAGTTTTTATCATAAATGGATGCTGAATTTTGTCAAAGGCTTTCTTGCATCTATTGAGATAATCATATGGCTTTTATCTTTCAATTTGTTACTGTGGTGTACTACATTGATCAATTTGCGGATATTGAAGAATCCTCGCATCCCTGGGATAAAGCCCACTTGGTCATGGTGTATGATCTCTTTAATGTGTTGTTGGATTCTGATTGCTAGAATTTTGTTAAGGATTTTTGCATCTATGTTCATCAGTGATATTGGCCTATAATTTTATTTTTTGTGGCATCTTTGTCAGGTTTTGGTATTAGGGTGATGGTGGCCTCATAGAATGAGTTTGGACATTTACCTTCCTCTGCAATTTTCTGGAAGAGTTTGAGTAGGATAGGTGTTAGCTCTTCTCGAAGTTTTTGGTAGAATTCAGCTGTGAAGCTGTCTCGACCTGGGATTTTGTTTGCTGGAAGATTTCTGATTATACTTTCACTTTCCATGGTTGTGATGGGTCTCTTAAGATTTTCTATTTCTTCCTGGTTCAGTTTTGGAAAGTGGTACTTTTCTAAGAATTTGTCCATTTCTTCCACGTTGTCCATTTTATTGGCATATAATTGCTGATAGTAGTCTCTTATGATCCTTTGTATTTCTGTGTTGTCTGTTGTGATCTCTCCATTTTCATTTCTAATTTTATTGATTTGATTTTTCTCCCTTTGTTTCTTGATGAGTCTGGCTAATGGTTTGTCAATTTTATTTGTCCTTTCAAAGAACCAGCTTTTGGCTTTGTTGATTTTTGCTATGGTCTCTTTTGTTCCTTTTGTATTTATTTCTGCCCTAATTGGTAAGATTTCTTTCCTTCTACTAACCCTGGGGTTCTCCATTTCTGCCTTTTCTAGTTGCTTTAGGTGTAGAGTTAGGTTATTTATTTGACTTTTTTCCTGTTTCTTGAGGTATGCCTGTATTGATATGAACTTTCCCCTTAGCACTGCTTTTAGTGTCCCACAGGTTTTGGGTTGTTGTGTTTTCATTTTCATTTGTTTCTATGCACATTTTGATTTCTTTTCTGATGTCTTCTGTGATTTGTTGGTTATTCAGCAGCATGTTGTTCAGCCTCCATATGTTGGAATTTTTAATAGTTTTTCTTTTGTAATTGACATCTAATTTTACTGCATTATGGTCAGAAAAGATGCTTGGAATGATTTTAATTTTTTTTTTTAGTTCAACAGGGCAAAGTTTATGGCCCAGGATGTGATCTATCCTGGAGGAGGTTCCGTGTGTACTTGAGAAAAAGGTGAAATTCATTGTTTTGGAGTGAAATGTGCTTTAGATATCAATTAGGTCCCACTGGTCTATAGTATCATTTAAACTGTGTGTTTCACTGTTAATTTTCTGTTTAGTTGAGCTATCCATAGGTGTGAGTAGGGTATTAAAGTCTCCCACTATTATTGTGTTATTGTTAATTTCCCTTTTCATACTTGTTAGCATTTGTCTTACATATTGCAGTGTTCCTATGTTGAGTGCATATATATTTATAATTGCTATATCTACTTGTTGGATTGATCCTTTGATCATTCTGTATGTCCTTCTTTGTCTCTTTTCACAGCCTTTGTTTTAACATCTATTTTATCTGATATGAGTGTTGGTACTCCTGTTTTGTTTTGGTCTCTACTTGCATGGAATATCTTTTCCAGCCCTTCAGTTTCAGTCCGTATGTGTCCCCTGTTTTGAGGTGGGTCTCTTGTAGACAACATATATAGGGGTCTTGTTTTTGTATCCATTCAACAAGTCTTTGTATTTTGGTTGCGGCATTCAACACATTTATGTTTAAGGAAATTATTGATAAGTATGATCCTGTTGCCATTTACTTTATTGTTTTGGGTTCAGGTTTATACACCCTTTTTGTGTTTCCTGTCTAGAGAGTATCCTTTAGCATTTGTTGGAGAGATGGTTTGGTGGTGCTGAATCCTCTCAGCTTTTGCTTGTCTGTAAAGCTTTTGATTTCTCCTTCGTATTTGAATGAGATCCTTGCTGGGTACAGTAATCTGGGCTGTAGGTTATTTTCTCTCATCACTTTAAGTATATCTTGCCATTCCCTCCTGGCCTGAAGCGTTTCTATTGAAAGATCAGCTGTTATCCTTATGGGAATGCCCTTGTGTGTCATTTGTTGTTTTTCTCTTGCTGCCTTTAATATTTGTTGTTTGTGTTTGATCTTTGTTAATTTGATTAATATGTGTCTTGAGGTGTTTCACCTTGGGTTTATCCTGTTTGGAAGTCTCTGGGTTTCTTGGACTTGGGTGATTATTTTCTTCCCCATTTTAGGGAAGTTTTCAACTATTATCTCCTCAAGTATTTTCTCATGGTCTTTCTTTTTGTCTTCTTCTTCTGGGACTCCTATGATTCGAATGTTGGAGCATTTAATATTGTCCTGGAGGTCTCTGAGATTGTCCTCATTTCTTTTAATTTGTTTTTCTTTTTTCCTCTCTAATTCATTTATTTCTACCATTCTATCTTCTACTACACTAATCCTATCTTCTGCCTCCATTATTCTACTATTAGTTGCCTCCAGAGTGTTTTTGATCTCATTTATTGCATTATTCATTATAGATTGACTCTTTTTTATTTCTTCTAGGTCCTTGTTAAACCTTTTTGCATCTTCTCAATCCTTGTCTCCAGGCTATTTATCTGTGATTCCATTTTGATTTCAAGATTTTGGATCATTTTCACTATCATTATTTGAATTCTTTATTAGGCAGATTCCCTATCTCTTCCTCTTTTGTTTGGTTTGGTGGGCATTTATCCTGTTCCTTTACCTGTTGAGTATTCCTCTGTCTCTTCATCTTGTTTCTATTGCTGCGTCTGGGGTGGCCTTTCTGTATTCTTGCAGTTTGTGGAGTTCTCTTTATTGTAGAGTTTACTTGCTGTGGGTGGGGTTGTATCAGTGGCTTGTCAAGGTTTCTTGGTTCAGGAAGCTTGTGTCGGTGTTCTGGTGGGTAAAGCTGGATTTCTTCTCTCTGGAGTGCAATGAAGTGTCCAGCAATGAGTTATGAGATTTCAATGGGTTTGGAGTAACTTTGGGCAGCCTGTATATTGAAGCTCAGGGCTATGTTCCTGTGTTGCTGGAGAATTTGCGTGGTATGTCTTGCTCTGAAACTTGTTGGCCCTTGG
Source organism: Ovis aries (assembly GCF_016772045.2). Lineage (NCBI taxonomy): Eukaryota > Metazoa > Chordata > Mammalia > Artiodactyla > Bovidae > Ovis > Ovis aries. The sequence continues at coordinate 34,051,410 of NC_056057.1, read as the reverse complement.
GTAGTGCTTGGTTTCAGTGTAGGTATGGAGGCGTTTGATGAGCTCCTATCAATTAATGTTCTCTGGAGTCAGGAGTTCTCGGGATTTGGACTCAAGTGTCCTGCTTCTGTTTTCAGTCTTATTTTTACAGTAGTCTCAAGACTTCTCCTTCTGTACAGCACCGTTGATATAACATCTAGGTTAAAGATGAAAAGTTTCTCCACAGTGAGGGACACCCAGAGAGGTCCACAGAGTTACATAGAGAAGAGAAGAGGGAGGAGGGAGTTAGAGGTGACCCAAATGAGATGAGGTGGAATCAAAAGAGGAGAGAGCGAGCTAGCCAGTAATCATTTCCTTGTGTGCGCTCCACAGTCTGGACCACTCAGAGATGTTCACAGAGTTATGCAGAGAAGAGAAGAGGGAGGAAGGAGACAGAGGTGGCCAGGAGGATGAAAGGAGGGAATGAAAAGGAGAGAGACAGGTCCAGCCAGTAATCAGTTCCCTAAGTGTTCTCCACCATCTGGAACACACAGAGATTCACAGAGTTGGGTAGAGAAGAGAAGGAGGAGGGAGGAGACAGAGGCGACCTGGTGGAGAAAAAAGAGAGTCCAAAGAAGGAGAGAGCAGTGAAGCCAGTAATCTCACTCCCAAGTAAAAATGGGTACTGAAGACTGGGTTTTCAAAGGTACAAAGTTGATAGCAAATACCAAAAAGCAAAGATTAAAAGTCTAGAGTAGAGGTTGGATTTTCAAAAATATAATATTAAAGAAGAAGAAGAAAAAGTCCCCCAAATTATTTTAAATATATATATATATGAAGTTTGCATTAAAAATAGGGTCTTTTTTTGAAAAGTAATAGTAGGTTATAAAAATGAAAATTAAAGGAGTAATGGAGGACTTAAAAAAATTTTTAAGTTAAAAGAATGATCATAAAAATAGTAAAGCTATATCTAGGATTTTCTCTGGTGTTGTTGTGGGCAGTGTGGGGTCAGTTCATTTTCAGATAGTTCCTTGGTCCAGCTTATATTTCTCAAGATCTATAGGCCCCTTCGTATGCAGTTGGTACTAACGACAGGGTTTTAATCTATTGCACCTGTCACTTCCAAGGCAGTTCCCTCTGTTTTAGCTTCTTCTGTTTGCTGGTCTCTTCAGTGTCTGATTTCCGCCCTGACACAAGGGGGGCAGTGATGGACACTTTTTTAAGGCTCACTTGTTCAGTCACGCTCTGGGGAGGGAAGGACACTGCAAACAACACTGGCGTGTGCTCGCAGTGTCTCAGCCACACTGGGCCTGCCCCCGCTCATGGCACATGTGCCCTCTCTGCCCACACTGCTCAGGCTCTAGGTTGCTCCACCGGGAACCCTCTGAGGCTGGCCCTGGGGTGCATGCACCTCCCAGATCTAAGCTGCTCAGGTTCAGGTACTCAGGTAGTCCTCAGAGGCACAGACTCGGTTGAACGTGCGTTTTGTGTCCTTCCCAGGTCCGAGTAGCTCACGTGTTTGGCAAGCGTGGTCACTGCGATTTTTAACCTCTCCCATCCCTGCTGCTCTGTTTTCTGGGTGTACAACTGGCGCACCTTCTCAGGCGGATGACTGTCCAGAACCCCAAAAAGTCTTAGTTAGCAAAGAAGCCTGCTTGCAGTTTGGTACATAATGTGTCTCTGGGGTTGCGATTGCCCCCTTCCGGCCCTTCTGGTTCTGGATGCCTGTCACCAGAGGGGGATATTCTGCAGCCGGCTAAGTCTGTTTCGTCCTTTGTTCTGTGTGCGGTCCTGGAGGTGTCTTATGCTACAGCTTTTTGCGTGGTAGCTATCCCACAGTCTGGATTGCTAGCCCAAGTTAGTTCGCTCTGATTGCTCTGATTGCATTCGGGCCCAATCCTTACTCTAAGCAACGCAGCCCGTGCCTCCCTGCCCAGCCCCCACTTGCTAGTGGCAGATGCAGGCATCTGCACTGCTTCTCCACTGGAGGAGTTACCGTTGGGCTCGTAATCTGTGGGTTTTAATTGTTTATTTATTTTTCCTTCCTGTTATGTTGCCCTCTGCACTTCCAAGGTTCACCACAGACTTGGCAGTGAGAGTGTTTCCTGGTATTTGGAAACTTCTCTCTTTTTTTAAGACTCCCCTCCCAGGACGGAGCTTCGTCCCTACCTCTTTTATCTCTTTTTTGTCTTTTATATTTTTCCTACCTCTTTTTGAAGACAATAGGCTGCTTTTCTTGGTGCCTGATGTCCTCTGCCAGCATTCACTCAGTGTTTAAATCTTCTTTTGATGAATTTGTTGGGGAGAAAGTGGTCTCCCCGTCCTATTCCTCCACCATCTTAGGACCGCCCAGAACTGCTGAAGGCTTTTTTTTCAAGCTAACATGTATTTTATTTTAAAAATATATTACTCTGATAGTAATTTTTAAAATAAGATGTTTTCAAATGCTTATCCTCAGTGTAAGTATTTACTAGGTTCTTTTCTTAAAAATGAAGAAAACTGTTTATACTTCAACCAGCCTAGAGTTTGCTTTAGGAAATGAGAAGGGGCCCATGTTCCTACTTCGTGTAGGATTTTCAAGAATTTTTTTTAATTTTATTAAAGAAAGTAAATAATTCATGTATCCTAGAATCTCTGTCCTATATGAATGCCTTTTTGTGTTTTTATGTTTTTCTGTGTAACTTGTAAAATTCTGTTTTCCTAATACATTTCAATGTCAGGTAAACTCAATGTTCACAAGTCGGTACAACTGAGGAAATTTGAATATTGACTGTGGGCCCCAATTGTATTAATGTTAAATTTACTGAATTTGATAATTGTTTTGTGATTAAGAGAATGTTGTCTTCTCAGAAAATACATTCTGCTTTGCTATATCCCTGAAATGAACACAACATTGTAAAACAACCTATAATCCAATAACATTAAAAAAAGAAATTATATTCTAATGTATGTAAGGGTCAGGGGGCCATAATATCTTTAACTTACTCTCAAAGGTTCAGGAAAACACTGGTATGTATGTTTGTGTTGTTTTATACATGCACACAAACATGCAGTAAGAAAGAGATGATAATAAGGCAAGTAGGTCAAAATAAAAACAATTAATAAATCTGGGTGAAGAGTATATGTGAGTTCCTTACTTGCAACTTTTCTGTAAGTTTCAATTTATAATAAAAATTTTTAAAGATCAAAAAACTATACCCTAGACCATTACTGTTTCTCATGTCCCCAGTTTCATGGAGACTGTTCCACTTTCCCCTTCAGATATTCCAACACTGAAGAAAACTCAACTGTCTTTGATGAATTTAATTACTGCCCTAAGATTCCTTGTGACCCTGAACACAAGCTTATTGACAATTACTAATGTGGAACATTTTAAACCAAACTCAGTAAGTCATTGAAAATAATCCTCTCAGCGGTTTGGATGACTATTTTCCAGTGACATAGTGGATTATGAAAAGCTTAGTTGGAACAGAGGAGAGCATTGTCTAGCTTCTTTGAGTTTTATCATCTTGACTGCTTTTGCCAAATATGCCAAGGGTTTGAAGGTCTTATCCAGATGCATTGCAATTCCATAGCCTTTTTCTTTTTAACCAAAATTGGATTCACATGCAAATATGTTACTAAATAAAAAATTTCTAAGGGCTATTTGATACGCAGCTTCCCATTTTGAAGAGCGGGGGTCTTCCCACTTACCCTCCCCACATCAGGGTCATACAGCCTCTGCACCAGCTGGACTACTGTGCTCTTCCCACAGCCGCTGTTCCCAACCAGGGCCACCGTCCGCCCGCTCTCTACCCTCAGGTTGAGGCCCTTCAAGATCTTTAAGGGAAGAGAGAAAAAGAGTACACTTCACATCAAAAGCCTGAAAGAGAAGTAATCTGACTCAATTTTAAAGTTGGAAAAATAGTATTAAACAAGGGACTATAACCCTCAAAGGAAAAGGCACATACATGTGAAAATAATAGAGACTGTGGATTCCTGAAGATGATTAAACAATCAATCTAAATTAGGAATCCCTATAAATACAACTTACAATACTTTGACATCAGGCCGAGCAGGGTAAGAGAAATGAACATCTTTGAACTCCGAATTCCCTTTGATGTTGTCTGGTTTGTGTCCTCTCTCTGAAAAAGTGTCAATTTTAGGATCCTAAACAAAACAAAATTCAATGGCTATTCCATCATGGGACAAACAATTGCATTTTTAAGAAATATGCCTCAGCAATCCCAAAAACAGGACCCAGAAAAGCATAATTCCCTTCATGTGAGTTAGAACCCAAGTTGAAGACTGTATATGTGTGTGTGTGTGTCTGTATGTTTGTGTTTATGTCTATAAGGAAGTATTCCTTCTCTGAAAATAAGTTTCTCATAAAAAGTACATAAGGGAGATATTATTTTCATTTCATATGATATTTCACTCTAAGTTTCTGGCATATCCTCATAAATTTTCTAAATGTACATTCCTACAACTGCAATTACAAAAATTACTATAATTGATATATCCAGGTATTTCAGCATTTAGTGAAAATTAGCTTATTCCTAAACATTAAGTGTGATGGACTGGATTGAGAAGATTGAACAATTGGTTAGGGACAAGTTAGTTTGGAATGATGTAAATTTTCAATATATGCAGAAGCTGAACAATTTTCTCATGACTTAGGTTAATGAAACAGGAATTGCTTGGACTAGACAATTACATTTCAGTTAGCTAGTTAGCATTTCCTCTGTGTAAATGCAGTAAGTTCAGTCGCTCAGTCGTGTTCAACTCTTTGCAACCCCAAGAAATGCAGCACACCAGGCCTCCCTGTCCATCATCAACTCCCGGAGTTCACCCAAACTCATGTCCATTGTGTCAGTGATGCCATCCAACCATCTCATCCTCTGTTGTCCCCTTCTCCTTCTGCCCCCAATCCCTCCCAGCATCAGTCTTTTCAAATGAGTCAACTCTCCACATCAGGTGGCCAAGTATTGGAGTTTCAGCTTCAACATCAGTCTCTCCAATGAACACCCAGGACTGATCTCCTTCAGAATGGACCGGTTGGATCTCCTTGCACTCCAAGGGACCCTCAAGACTTCTCCAACACCACCATTCAAAAGCATCATTTCTTCAGCTCTCAGCTTTCTTTATAGTCCAACTCTTACATCCATACATGACCACAGAATAAACCATAGCCTTGACTAGATGGACATTTGTTGGCAAAGTAATGTCTCTGCTTTTTAATATGCTGTCTAGGTTGGTCATAACTTTCCTTCCAAGGAGCAAGCGTCTTTTAATTTCATGGCTGCAATCACCTTCCGCAGTGATTTTGGAGCCCCCAAAAATAAAGTCTGACACTGTTTCCGCATTTATTTGCCAGGAAATGATGGGACAGGATGGCGTGATCTTAGTTTTCTGAATGTTGAGCTTTAAGCCAACTTTTTTACTCTCCTCTTTCACTTTCATCAAAAGGCTCTTTAGTTTTCTTCACTTTCTGCCATAAGGGTGGTGTCATCTGCATATCTGAGCTTATTGCTATTTCTCCCGGCAATTTTGATTCCAGCTTGTGCTTCTTCCAGCCCAGCATTTCTCATGATGTACTCTGCATATAGTTAAATAAGCAGGGTGACAATATACAGCCTTGATGTGTTCCTTTTCTATTTGGAACCAGTCTGTTGTTCCATGTTCAGTCTAACTGTTGCTTCCTTACCTGTATGCATGTTTCTCAAGAGGCAGGTCAAGTGGTCTGGTATTCCCATCTCTTGAAGAATTTTCCACAGGTTATTGTGATCCACACAGTCAAAGGCTTTGGCATAGTCAATAAAGCAGAAATAGATGTTTTTCTGGAACTCTCTTGCTTTTTTGATGATCCAGCAGATGCTGGTAATTTGATCTCTGGTTCCTCTGCCTTTTCTAAACCCAGCTTGAACATCTGGAAGTTCACAGTTCACATATTGCTGAAGCCTGGCTTGGAGAATTTTGAGCATTACTTTACTAGCATGTGAGATGAGTGTAATTGTGTGGTAGTTTGAGCATTCTTTGACATTACCTTTCTTCAGGATTGGAATGAAAACTGACGTGTTCCAGTCCTGTGGCCACTGCTGAGCTTTCCAAATGTGCTGGCATATTGGGTGCAGCACTTTCACAGCATCATCTATACTACTTAATTACTTAACTACTATAGCTAGTAGTTAATTTATGGATGTGTAGGTAAGAATATACTTACTCTGTTAGCCATGTATTGAGTTCAGTGATGTCACTGATGTCAAACCAGCCTATTTCTTGTCGTAGAATAGCATGAAAAAACTCTTGCCTAATTTTCTTAACCTGTCAGCCAGCTGCCAAAGTCCAAAATGAAACCTGTATATAGGCAGCAACAAGAACTCCAGCACCTAATCCTGAATAATAATATGCATATCTGGAAAACAATTCAAGTTTCTTTTAAATAGAGTCTTTATGTTTGGGAGAGAAATATTCAGAATTGAAAATTAATAAATTTATTGACAGATCACAAAGACCATGTAGGACATTATAACATGTACAATTTTTTTTTCTCTTTTCTTACATTATAATAGAACAGTGGCCAATCTATCCACTTGAATTATCAGCCAAAGGTAAAATAAAGTTGTGTGGTCAACTGCAAACATGAATCATTTTCATGTCTGGTATCATGAATCATTTTTAAACTTATATTGATAATCTGTAGACACAATTTGACTCTTCCATCATTCACATTCTAGACTTGCATATCTTACTGTTCTGAAAAGCTTCACCATATTGCAAATACAGGAATAAATAGGCTGAACATGCAAAATGGCTCATAGTGTAAGTTTTTCCCATACTGTTTACACAAAGAACAAAAAACCCTCTTCCTGATTGGCAGAATTTGAAAGATTTTTTAAAACCAGTGCTAAAATGTTATGAATTCAAATCAACTCAGAGTGTAGTCTTAACTAAATTGGAGGAAAGTTAGTATCTTTAGAAATATAAAGTCAATTTCATTACTCTCAAATAAATTTTCCTTTCAGGCCCCTACAGCAACAGACAGTACTCATTTAAGTTGGCAACATTAATTAAAAAGTAAACTTACAAACATTATGTGACAGGTTTGGGGATTTCTATTAAGAAGGTGAAGAAAGGGGGGGAAATGCCATAAATAACATTATTAGATCAACAGACAAAACTGGAATTCAGATGGTAGACCAAAGTATTGTATCAATATAAAATGTACTGAGGTCGATAGCTGTACTGTGGTTATGAAGAGCATGCCCTGTTCTTAGGAACCAATCTGAAGTATTTATTGAAGTATTTATGAGTAAAGGAACATGCTCTGGGAAACTTACTTTTTTAAAAAATATTTATTCATTTGGCTGCCCTGGGTCTTCTTAACAGCATGTGGGATCTATTTCCTTGACCAGGGATCAAACCCAGGCCTCCCGCATTAGGAGGACAGAGTCTTAACCACTGGACCACCCAGGAAGTCCCCTGTGCAACTTACTTTAAATGGCAGGGGAGGGGTATAAATGGAAACAATAGGATAAAGAGTCTAACAAAAGCTAGAGTATACAGGGATTCTTTGTACACACTTATAGCTCTGCATAAGATTGAAATTATTTTTTTTTTAATAGTTTTTAAAAGTACAATATATCCTGCATTGAACCTGGACTGGTGATTCGTTTCTTACATGAGATTATACATGTTTCAATGCCATCCTCCCAAATCATCCCACCCTCTCCCTCAGGATGCTTGAGGCTGGTGCACTGGGATGACCCAGAGGGATGGTACAGGGATGGAGGTGGGAGAGGGGTTCAGGATGGGGAACACGTGTATACCCGTGGCAGATTCATGTTGATGTATGGCAAAACCAATACAATATTGTAAAGTAATTAGCCTCCAATTAAAATAAATAAATTTAAATTAAAAAAATAAAAGTACAATATAAAGAAGTACAAATGATATATACATATATTATCCAATTACCTAGTCATTTCTTCTTCCAGAATTTTGCCTGGATTTAGCATTGCCAACGAAAAATTCACTAAATAAAAACAAAATTAAAATAAGACATTTTTGAAAGGTACTGCAAGGTTTTTAAAATCTTTTTCTCTTTCCCTGTCACTCTCAAGTCACTCTTATCATCTGGCCCATGTAAAGGGCCCTAGGGTTTAGGTGCATCGAGGGTCCAGTTGGGGAAGTAAAGCCCCCCCCCCCACCAGGTACTGCCCCCTTACCAGAGACCTCGGGCCTTTAGTAACACAGCTTCCTAGAGCAGCAGAGAGGAGCTGATGAAGGGTATACAGAAGGCAAAGGAAGAAAAAAGAAATGGTCCACATAGAAACACAGGATTTAACAGGCACTTTTTCCTTAGTGGTGCAAAGCACTTTACAGATACTTGCTTCTTTTGATTCTACGTTACTATATGTGTGTGTTTCCCTTACATGCTTCCTCACAACATAAATAATGGAAAGTCTGAATTACATTCATGGCAAAGGGAGAAAAAGACAAGAAAGGTCACTGAGTTGCTCAAAGACAAGTCAGTGGATCATGGTGATCCGTCAGGGTCCTGCATTCCTTGTCTTGGTTATTAGCAGTCCTGTAAATTGGTATTTTTAAAGCAGTATTAACTGGAAGGAAATGGTCTTTTACTTTGAACTAATTTTGATTAAAGGGTCAATGTGCCTTTTCTGGTTCACATGTTTTCGTAACAGCTAGGATCCAGTGAGCATTTATTATATGCTGGGCATTGTTCTGAATACTATACACACATTACGTGGTTTAATTTTCACAATCCCATAGATAGGATGATACAGGTAGGGCTATATCATAAATTCCTATTTTACAGATGAGGAAACTGAAGCACAGGGATATAAAGTAACTTAGCCAAAGTCACTCAGTTATTACAGTAAGTAGGCTGAGCGTCCTAACACTCTCATACAGCACCCGACTCCACACCGACTGGTTCATGTGGTAATGACTTATTTTCACTTTAACAAGCACAAAGTGAAAAAAAAAAAAAAAGAAACAGCCCATACCAACTGCATTCACAGAGTAACAGGATAAAATGCTACCACAGCACTGATGGGAAAACACATTTGCCATGATGCCAGGAGAGAAATTAGGCTTTGTTCCTTTATCACATGCAAATAGCCTTGAGGTCACATTTTTTGGGTGCTGTTTTATCACTTTTATGTTCTTCCAAAGGGAGATGAGGTAGAAATTTATTTTAAACTTAGCCTACTGTCAGGATCAATTACCAGGCCTGTAGCCCCGATGGCGGCATAATTTCTCCCTCAGGATTATTCTTTCTAGTTCTAGTTCTAGTTCAGTCGCTCAGTCGTGTCTGACTCTTTGCGACCCCATGAATCACAGCACGCCAGGCCTCCCTGTCCATCACCATCTCCCAGAGTTCACTCAGACTCACGTCCATCGAGTCTGTGATGCCATCCAGCCATCTCATCCTGGGTCGTCGCCTTCTCCTCCTGCCCCCAATCCCTCCCAGCATCAGAGTCTTTTCCAATGAGGCAACTCTTTGCATGAAGTGGCCAAAGTACTGGAGTTTCAGCTTTAGCATCATTCCTTCCAAAGAAATCCCAGGGTTGATCTCCTTCAGAATGGAATGGTTGGATCTCCTTGCAGTCCAAGGGACTCTCAAGAGTCTTCTCCAACACCACAGTTCAAAAGCATCAATTCTTCGGTGCTCAGCCTTCTTCACAGTCCAACTCTCACATCCATAGATGAACACTGGAAAAAGCATAGCCTTGACTAGAGGGACTTTAGTCGGCAAAGTAATGTCTCTGCTTTTGAATATACTATCTAGGTTGGTCATAATTTTTCTTCCAAGGAGTAAGCATCTTTTAATTTCATGGCTGCAGTCACCATCCACAGTGATTTTGGAGCCCCCCAAAATAAAGTCTAACACTGTTTCTACTGTTTCCCCATCTATTTCCCATGAAGTGATGGGACCAGATGCCATGATCTTCATTTTCTGAATGTTGAGCTTAGAGCCAACTTTTTCACTGTCCTCTTTCACTTTCATCAAGAGGCTTTTTAGCTCCTCTTCACTTTCTGCCATAAGGGTGGTGTCATCTGCATATCTGAGCTTATTGATATTTCTCCTGGCAATCTTGATTCCAGCTTGTGTTTCTTCCAGTCCAGCCTTTCTCATGATGGACTCTGCATACAAGTTAAATAAGCAGGGAGACAATATACAGCCTTGACGTACTCCTTTTCCTATTTGGAACCAGTCTGTTTTTCCATGTCCAGTTCTAACTGTTGCTTCCTGACCTGCACACAGATTTCTCAAGAGGCAGGTCAGGTGGTCTGTATTCCCATCTCTTTCATAATTTTCCACAGTTTATTGTGATCCACACAGTCAAAGGCTTTGGCATAATCAATAAAGCAGAAATAGATGTTTTTGTGGAACTCTCTTGCCTTTTCCATGATCCAGAGGATGTTGGCAATTTGATCTCTGGTTCCTCTTCCTTTTCTAAAACCAGCTTGAACATCAGGGAGTTCACAGTTCACATATTGCTGAAGTCTGGCTTGGAGAATTTTGAGCATTACTTTACTAGCATGTGAGATGAGTGCAATTGTGCGGTAGTTGGAGCATTCTTTGGCATTGCCTTTCTTTGGAATTGGAATGAAAAACTGACCTTTTCCAGTCCTGTGGCCACTGCTGAGTTTTCCAAACTTGCTGGCATATTGAGTGCAGCACTTTCACAGCATCATCTTTCAGGATTTGAAACAGCTCAACTGGAATGCCATCACCTCCACTAGCTTTGTTCATAGTGATGCTTTCTAAGACCCACTTGACTTCACATTCCAAGATGTCTGGCCCTAGATTAGTAATCACATCATCATGATTATCTGCGTCATGAAGATCTTTTCTGTACAGTTCTTTTGTGTATTCTTGCCACCTGTTCTTAATATCTTCTGCTTCTGTTAGGTCCATGCCATTTCTGTCCTTTATCAAGCCCATCTTTGCATGAAATGTTCCCTTGGTATCTCTAATTTTCTTGAATAGATCTCTAGTCTTTCCCATTCTGTTGTTTTCCTCCATTTGTTTGCATTGATCGCTGAAGAAGGCTTTCTTATCTCTTCTTGCTATTCTTTGGAACTCTGCATTCAGATGCTTATATCTTTCCTTTTCTCCTTTGCTTTTTGCGTCTCTTCTTTTCACAGCTATTTGTAAGGCCTCCCCAGACAGCCATTTTGCTTGTTTGCATTTCTTTTCCATGGGGATGGTCTTGATCCCTGTCTCCTGTACAATGTCACGAACCTCATTCCATAGTTCATCAGGCACTCTATCTATCAGATATAGACCCTTAAACCTATTTCTCACTTCCACTGTATAATCATAAGGGATTTGATTTAGGTCATACCTGAATGGTTTAGCGGTTTTCCCTACTTTCTTCAACTTAAGTCTGAATTTGGCAATAAGGAATTAATGATCTGAGCCACAGTCAGCTCCCGGTCTTGTTTTTGTTGACTGTATAGAGCTTCTCCATCTTTGGCTGCAAAGAATATAATCAATCGGATTTTGGTGTTGACCATCTGGTGATGTCCATGTGTAGAGTCTTCTCTTGTGTTATTGGAAGAGGGTGTTTGCTATGACCAGTGCATTTTCTTGGCAAAACTCTATTAGTCTTTGCCCTGCTTCATTCCGTATTCCAAGGCCAAATTTGCCTGTTACTCCAGGTGTTTCTTGACTTCCTACTTTTGCATTCCACTCCCCTATAATGAAAAGGACATCTTTTGGGGTGTTAGTTCTAAAAGATCTTGTAGGTCTTCATAAAACTGTTCAACTTCAGTTTCTTTAACGTTACTGGTGATATTGAATGGTTTGCCTTGGAGACGAAGAGATCATTCTGTCATTTTGAGATTGCATCCAAGTACTGCATTTCGGACTCTTTCGTTGACCATGATGGCTACTCCATTTCTTCAGAGGGATTCCTGCCCACAGTAGTAGACATAATGGTCATCTGAGTGAAATTCTCCCATTCCAGTCCATTTTAGTTCGCTGATTCCTAGAATGTCGATGTTCACCCTTGCCATCTCTTGTTTGACCACTTCCAATTTGCCTTGATTCATGGACCTGACATTCCAGGTTCCTGTGCAATATTGCTCTTTACAGCATTGGATCTTGCTTCTATCACCAGTCACATCTATAACTGGGTATTGTTTTGGCTTTGGCTCCATCCCTTCATTCTTTCTGGAGTTATTTCTCCACTGATCTCCAGTAACATATTGGGCACCTAATGACCTGGGGAGTTCCTCTTTTGGTATCCTATCATTTTGCCTTTTCATACCGTTCATGGGGTTCTCAAGGCAAGAATACTGAAGTGGCTTGCCATTCCCTTCTCCAGTGGACCACATTCTGTCAGAACTCTCCACCATGACCCACCCTCTTGGTTGCCCCACACGGCATGTCTTGGTTTCACTGAGTTAGACAAGGCTGTGGTCCTAGTGTGATAAGATTGACTAGTTTTCTGTGAGTATGGTTTCAGTGTGTCTTCCCTCTGATCCCCTCTTGCAACACTTGTTCTTTCTATAGATGTTCATAGCAAAGTGTTTCTGCTTATTAATCTAGCTCTTTATCAGCTACTAGGTCCTTGAGGAAGCAGACTCTATTTCACTTCTGTTCTTATCCATTCAGTTCTGTGTACTCATTTGCTTTCTGAGTTCATAAATCTGGCACCTTTGATAGCTACGTTGGAAGTGTGTTTGGAATGAGAGGCAGACAAGCTGTGCAAAAGCTGAAGTATGTGCAGAAATCATTGTTTGAAACCATAGGAAACCTGCAGATTATGCATATAGGGCTATTTCCCCCCTGAACTTAGAAAGCAGGTCAAATCTTAAAATGACTTTTTCTGTCCTCCATCACCAATATTATAACTCAAATTGATCTTCCCTCCTAGGAAATAACAATCTAATACCATTACAAACTTGACCTGCTCCTTTCTCAGAGTCCCAGGCCAAGAATGGCAATCTAATTCTGGGTGAGTAACCCTAGAAGCCCTACAGCCCCTAGGAAACCAAGTTTCTGCTGCCAGAGGACCAGGGTGTGACACGTGTGTATGAATGTGCTCCTTCAAGAGTCATGCGATGAAATCTGGAATGCTAGATCTGGAAATCTCACAGGATTCGATCTGGAGGAGGCCGCTACCTCGTCTTCCCAGATGCTACTACGTATTAGGCTTCAGCCTCATAAACAATCTTCAAGCAGTTATCTGGTTGAGTGGTTCACAGCACTGTCTACCTGTTAGAATCATGTGGGGTGGGTGGAAAAAAATATAGATGTCCAATGGGGACAACAGAAGATGAGATGGTTGGATGGCATCACTGACTTGATGGACATGAGTTTGAGTACACTCCAGGAGTTGGGGATAGATAGGGAAGCCTGGTGTGCTGCAGTCCATGGGGTCGCAAAGAGTCAGATATGTCGGAGCAACTGAACTGAGGCTCCATCTAAGACCAGCTGAATCAGAACCTCTAGCTGAGTCTAGATCATAATCTAAAAATTGCTTCCAATTGACTTTAATATACCAGGATGGAGAATTCCTTCTCTATTCTGCCTAAATGCCTCCCATAGTAAAAGAAATGGGAAATTCTAAAGCTGCCTTTTCATTTTAGAGAGCCCCCATATATTCCATACATTGATACATTTTATAGGTGAGGAAACAGACTCTAAGGGTGGTTGTTGTTTTTCCAAGTTCTTACAGCTAATTTCCCCTCAATATTTATGTTCCAGACACTTGACATAAGTCATCTCATTTAATTCTATCAGCAAGCCTACCTTTCAAAGGTGATAACAGTAGGGATTATAGAGGTTAAGTAATTTGCCCCAAATTCAGGTACAGGCCTCAGTAATAAACGTATACCTTAAGGAACACTCAAAGAGACACTAAATAAGGAGAGCTGTCACTTTGAATCTCAAAGTAATTTGATGCCTGCCTCCCTTGATTCAGTCCAGGACTACTTTTATTAATATTACATGGAAACACTCAGCACAAGACAGAATTGGTGGATGTCCAGGCAGTTTTAGCAGTATGGGTAATAAGTCAAGGTAACTGGGGCTCAAAAATGTCTTTTCCTTTCATCTATGTGGCAATGCAAGGGCACACAGGGTGTATCAATTTCTCCACACAACCTCCTACATTATTACAGCCACATAGACTTGGCATAAAATATCAAGTTCCTAATACTCTGTAGAAACCCTGTTTCCTATGACTCCATTCTTAAGGTTTGGATGTGGAATGTTTTATGCATAGTTTCTGCACAGCTGAGTCATTGTGAGGGAACAACCTTGTCACGGAGACTTTATTCTGTCGACAAGGATGGACTCTGTTCACAATAACTCACTGTTAGACGCTCTTGTAATTTAAACCTTTCTTTTTTCCTTCTAACATTCTCATCTCATTTGGCTCCCATTGAGTCTTGCTGTCCAAGAATCCAACAATTCTAAAGAATAGACTCTAAACAAACGTCATCTTGGTGAGATGAGCTAGTGAGCTCAGCTAGGGACACCTGAAGACTCTACCATCTCTCAACCCCCATGACTTTGGCTAAACTCTACAAACCTAAACATATAAAGGAGCTCTCTGGATTTAGAGTGAGCATGAAATGTAACAATTTGTTTTCTCCAAGGAGCCATGGGAATATTGTTTGTACAAACCTAAAGAGTGGACACTGGCATTAATAACATTTGAGGGACTTCTCATTCCAAACCCTCCAAGACAATCAAGTTGCCTAATGACAAACGTGGCTGCAGAGAACCAGGTGTCATTTAATTCGGAGGTCACCGAAACAAAGCTGGCAACTCTGGTGAGTGTATCACTCCAGCAGTCACAGGTTTGCAAGTGACTTGCTCGTGCCACTCCCCAGAAAGACCTTGAACTTGGCCTTGGGCACAGTACCTGGCACCTGTCTGCCATTCCAGCTTCAAAGCAATTTGGTTGCATAATTAGAAACACATTAAAAATAAGCAGACTGCTCCAAATAAGCAAGCTGTGGAATTACTCTGGTGTTAGCAAAAACAAAATGGGACTAATAAAACTGGACCAAAAGCCAACTTCCCTGGGATAAGTACATTGCATCCAATTACAAAAAAATTAACTGTGATAAGATATACATTACTGTCTTAACCATTTAAAGTGTATAGTTCAGTTCAGTTCAGTTCAGTCGCTCAGCCCTATCTGACTCTTCGTGAACCAATGAATTGCAGCATGCCAGGCCTCCCTGTCTGTCACCAACTCCCGGAGTTCACCCAAACCCATCTCCATCAAGTCGGTGATGCCATCCAGCCATCTCATCCTGTATCGTCCCCTTCTCTTCCTGCCCCCAATCCCTCCCAGCATCAGAGTCTTTTCCAATGAGTCAGTTCTTTGCATGAGGTGGCCAAAGTACTGGAGTTTCAGCTTTAGCATAATTCCTTCCAAAGAACACCCAGGACTGATCTCCTTTAGAATGGACTGGTTGGATCTCCTTGCAGTCCAGGGGACTTTCAAGAGTCTTCTTCAACACCACAGTTCAAAAGCATCAATTCTTCGGTGCTCAGCTTTCTTTATGGTCCAGCTTTCATATTCATACATGACTATTGGAAAAACCATAGCCTTGACTAGACGGACTTTTGCTGACAAAGTAATGTCTCTGCTTTTGAATATGCTAGTGTATATTTGCTGCTGCTGCTGCGTCGCTTCAGTCGTGTAAGACTCTGTGCGACCCCATAGACGGCAGCCCACCAGGCTCCCTCGTCCCTGGGATTCTCCAGGCAAGAGTTCTAGAGTGGGTTGCCATTGCCTTCTCCAATGCATGAAAGTGAAAGGTGAAAGTGAAGTTGCTCAGTCGTGTCTGACTCTTAGCAACCCCATGGACTGCAGCCTGCCAGGCTCCTCCGTCCATGGGATTTTCCAGGCAACAGTACTGGAGTGGGGTGCCACTGCCTTCTCCGAGTGTATATTTAAGTAGTGCTAAATATATTTACACTATGGTAATATCAATCTCCAGAACTTTTCAGCTTCCCCAACTGAAACTCTGCCCATTAAACAACCCCCCATTTTCTTATCCTCCACCCCCAGTTACCACTATCTTCTTTTCTGTTTCTATGAATTTGGCTACTCTAGACACCTCCTATAAGCAGAATAATACGATATTTGTCTTCTTTCACTTAGCATAATGTCCTCAGGATTCATCCTTGTTACAGCAGGTGTCAAAATTTCCTTCCTTTTTAAGGCTTTTTAACACTCCATTGTATGTATGTAACAACTTTTGTTTATCCAGTCATTCATCTGAGTTTTTAAAATCCTAAATTGAAGCCAGTTTTGATTGATATATTCTAATATGGGCATCCTCCTGTTCTGTGTATGTGTATTATACATTTATAAATCTTATAAGAAGTAAAAGGTAAATAGATTAAAAATTCCTAGTTTCCTAAAAAAAAATAAAAAATTTAAAAAAAGAAAAAAAGAAATTCCTAGTTTCCTTAAAGACTTTTTAAACTATCCTGTCTTACTCTTTACAATATTTGTGTTAAAGGTTTGGCCACTGGTCAAACACAAGTAATCCAGTTAAAACTTTCCCAGACACAATTTTTAAAGGAGAGTGTACAGCTACCTACATTGGCAGTAGACTGTGTACAGTCATTAGCATGGTATGGACGGTAGAAAGACCTGAGTCTGAATTCTGCCCTAACACTGTGTAATTTTGGGAGGTTATTTATTCTCTCCAAGCCTCAGTTGTCTTCATGTGTCACTGAGAATAAGACCTAGCACGTGATACACACTATGAAAGACTTCTGTTATTTTTGTTACAAAGAGGTTCTTCTCAGAGACAGTAGTACTAGAGAATAAATAAACTCTTTTTGTAGGAGTGTGCTTTAACTATTCAAAGGATGCTTCTACTAGATATCTAATAGGTATTAATATTCATCAATATCCATGTAAACAGATCCTATTGCATAAATTAAGCAATCATGTTCTTAGGTAATTACAACCAGCCCTACAATGCTAACCAAATATGTAGCTCTCAGCAGTGAACAATGGAAGCTTCCTGAGTGTCATCTAAATACAGTCTACTGCCTCTCAGGTGCCTCTACTGTGCAAGCTGCCTCCCCTTTATTAGTTGTCTCCTGCACATCCCCCATCTGAGCAGCAGGGCTCCACTCGGTCTTCTCCAGCTAGAGCCCGCAGGTCTCTAGGGAGGAACTGAGCCGTCGTGCTGGGTAGAAAGCGTGGCTATCTTCCTGTATGTGTTAAGTCTGTCTAATATGAAAATAACTTTGTCCATTAGAACCTCACTCCAATGCTGCGGACATAGCCCCTCGTATAGATGGCATTAACTTATGTGACTCCTTTCGCACTCCAGTAATTTTAGTCCTTTGGGTGAGTTTCAAAGCACATCATTCTCATACTGAATCCATTCACTCTTTAGTAAAGTGCTCTGTTAAGGAACAGTCAACCTTGTTGATCCAAATATTAGAGACAGAAAGTAGGTGTAATTTTAGCAAGAAGGATAGGAGAGAGGGGGAGGGGGAGGGGAAGAAGAAAACATCAGAAACAGACCTGCAAGCTGAGGACAGCTAAGAAGTATTGCCATGCCAACTGCTGCATTTGAAGCGAGCTCATCAATAGTCATTAACTGAATGGACACTGTGCAGACATGCTCTGCTATGGGTCCACCATCCTCAAGCAGACTGACTTCCTTACTTTATTGAAATTCAAAGCTTTCTGGAAATTTCCTTATTCTATACTTAAAGTCCAATAGCATACACTTATTTGTTGAAACTTAACTGATTTGAGGAATTTTACTGAGAATTTAAAAACTCCTTCTGTGATATCTGACACTACCCAGATGTCCAGACCATGAAGCAAGCAGATGATGAATAGAAAAATAAATTTCTAATCTTTCACTCAGTTAAATAAATGAATACATCTATATATCTACATATCTCAATTAAAGAAATGCTTACCTGGAAGGGAGAAATTTCCTCCAGTATTAACAAATCTGTCAGTCATTTCTCCAAATACTATCATCATGAGGGGCAGACCTGACCCATGAGTTATGGCCATGATAGCGCCAAAAGACATAAATAATTTATCCTGCCAATCAGAGTATCGAAACTGAAAAAAAGAAGGAAAGAAAAGAGAAGAATACTTAGCCTGTATAACAGAATTTCTCTTTTTTCACCATGTATGTTCTTTGGATTTTTCTTTAAGGTCAGTAACCGTTCCAAATAAATGTATTAGGGAAGAAAGAGAATTTCAACTCAAATCATTGACAGAGTAATTTCAAGAGTCTATTTATTTTGTATCTGTGTGGAAAAAATTCTAATTTCATTTAATCAGTGTCTTATTTGGATAAGTGATTGCAATATAATCAGAAGGGACTAAGATTTGGTTTCATTAAGAAATACTATTTGATCTTCCAGAGCTCCTGAGGTATTGAATTAGAAACAGCTAGGTGTTGATGTCATTTACATACACACATATAATACATCCTTTAAAAAGACATTCAGAATATTTTAGAGGGAGAATTATAAAAGGCGGAGAAGGAACAGATATCCTGGGTTTTGCGGATAAGTCCCCTTTAAGAGGCTTAAGTTAGCTTTTGGAAGACAGATCAATAGTGAAGGGCAAGGAACTTAAGGAGTGCCTGGGTGTGTGCTTTATCGAAGTCTTGCTTATGGAGATGATACTCATTGTAGAATCTTGAAGGACAATGGGGAATTAGCGAAGAACTGGGGAGTGCAGAGAAAGTGGGGGAAGTGGGGGTTTAGAACAGCAGGGTGACTGGAAACTACGAGTCCTCAGGGAACTCCACGTGGTGGAATTTCTAAACACACAGTACAGAGCATGGAAGACGATATTAGAGAGAGGCCTAAAAGGCCTGGTGGCCACACCAACTATCTTGGATTTAGTACTGTCTATAGAGGGCTTCCCTGCTGGCTCAGCTGGTAAAGAATCTGCCTGCAATGTGGGAGACTTTGGTTCAATCCCTGGGTTGGGAAGATCTCCTGGAGAAGGGCAAGGCTACCCACTCCAGTATTCTGGCCTGGAGAATTCCATGGACTGAATAGCCCTTGGTGCCACAAAGAGTCAGACATGACTGAGCAACTTCCACTTATCACTTATAGAGGGAAGTAGTTATACCAGTAAAGTGCACAACACCCAAGAACTAACCAGCGATCAGTGTCATGATACTCCAAAACCCTTTGTCCTTCACCACCTGTTTTAGTTCTCTCCAAATTCCCACTTTTTCTCCCCATTTCTGATTGACTGAAATTATGCCTCTCTCTCTGTCCTTCTTTCGTCCTCTGCCTTCCAGACTACATCTCTCGTCTCTTAGTTTTCTATTTCTATACTTTTCCCTTTGTCCCTCACATCTCTCTCATCTTTTTAACCCTTATCTCTGCCACCCCACTCCCTTTGGGGGACAAGGAAGGAACAGTCATCAAGAGAATGGGTGATGAGTCAGGCTGGGCAGAGTGGGGTCCTTGAGAGTGGAGGCTGAGTCAGAGGGAGTCACCATGCAGGGGCACCCTGAGGCTGAAGCACAAAGTTGGGGGTGGTGGGGGGCGGTGTGCCAACTGCTCTCAGGGATTTCCAGAAGTTCGGTCTGGGAGACCAAATTCCATCATTAAACACAGAGGGCAAGCAAGAGTGTTGAGAGAGACAAAGAGTGGAAAGTCAGGTGGAGCTTGGAATGAAACAAGGCGGGCAGGTAAAGTCCAGAGCAGGTGGGAAGGGCCCCTAAAATTGGCACAAAAGGGACCAGTGTCCCCAAGGTTCACTTTAGTGGCCGGAGGGGAAGGGAGATAGAGCACTTGAGTTTCTGGGTCACAGCTCAAGCATAGGAGCAAGTTGACATGCAATGTTGTCTTCAAACATTTACGTGAAACTGCTGCTGCTGCTAAGTCACTTCAGCCGTGTCCAACTCTGTGCGACCCCACAGACAGCAACCCACCAGGCTCCTCTGTCCCTGGGATTCTCCAGGCAAGAATACTGGAGTGGGTTGCCATTTCTTTGTCCAATGCATGCATGCACGCTGAGTCGCTTCAGTGGTGTCCCACTCTGTGCGACCCCATGGACGGCAGCCCACCAGGCTCCTCTGTCCACGGGATTCTCCAGGCAAGACACTGGAGTGGGTTGCCATTTCCTTCTCCACGTGAACCTGAGGAAAGTTTTAAAGGCTTTTCATAGTACATTTGAAGCTCATGTAATGTATTATATTCACTGCACTTCAATTAAAAAGTTTCTCACATTAATGAAACAAAATTTTATTGTCTCCAAGCTTCAGTGAAAACTCCAGGAATTTCACAGTAATATCCTAAGTAACCTAGATCTGTTTTCAGTGAGTTTCCAACAGAAGAATGCCTTTCTGTGTTGTGCTGTGCTTAGTCACTCAGTCGTGTCTGACTCTTTGCAACCCCAGGGACTGTAGCCCGCCAGGCTCCTCTGTCCATGGGGATTCTCCAGGCAAGAATACTGGAGTGGGCTACTCCATGCCCTACTGCAAGGGATCTTCCCAACCCAGGGATCAAACCCAGATCTCCCTCTTTGCAGGTAGATTCTTTACCATCTGAGCCACCAGAGAAGCCTGAATGCCTTTCTAACTCCTATTAAAATGCAGTTTTATTCTGAACCTCAATCAGAACAGCAGCAAAACAAATCTATTGAGAGTGAAACATTTATATTTAAGGTTAAAGTTCCAAATGCAAATGAAAATTTCTATTTCTACTTTAAGGTTTGTGACATTTTGTTTTCTGTAAGAGGCAGATTTAAAACCTTTGCATTAAAACCAGATGTAGTTTTACAAACAATTTATTCTCTAAAGTACTGAATTGAGAAAATGTTACCCTTACTGAGATTTTTAAACACAAACGTCACAAGCATAAGGGAGAAGAGAATGAAACTTAATAAGTTGGAGACTTCAGATGACATGCTTTTTTTCTTTTTTTTACCAGCTTCTTTGCTATCAAATAATAGCTGTCATAGTTAGAAACATATCATATTCACCAAAAGTGGGCAAACATTTTCTTGGGTCCCCTCTCTAAGACATATTACAAATGAAAAACAGATTTGACTTCTTCCAAAAATATGTTGGCTTGCCCTGGACCAGTAGAAAACCACTGAGAATTGTCATAAACATATCTGAATCTGTAATAGTAACTTCATATTTAATCAATTTTCCCGGAGTCCAATATGAACATAGATTTCTTAAGCATTTACAATTTTCTGTAGTTAACAATCTCCTTATGTGCAAGTTTATTCTAAGGTAAATTTGTGCTTGTGTGTGAAACAAGTGCAGAGATGTATTTTTCTGAATTTAATTGGTTTGTATGGTGCTTCAAACACCAGTCCTAACTTCAATTTCCCTCTATACCAGTTAGCTCTGCTCTCCCAGCCAGCCTATCCCTACCTGTTTTATCATCCACCTTGAGAATGTGGGCCATTAAATACAATGAGCCAATCCAGGACATGTATCTTAAAGTACTTCTCACTTCAGATCCAAGACATCAAACTTAAATGAAGGCAGAACTGATTCAAACTTAATATTTCACAGCTTACCAATGTTAATGGTCCGATCAAATTTACTTTCTTCATTTTTTCCTTAGCTTGGCTGCTGTAAAAAACATATATATAACCGAATTTAAAAACTCTTACAAAATATTTCACAGTCAACTGAATATAAATTTAAGTAGTTACCATATTTGAATATTATATTTTCAAATGTAAAAGAGTGATGTCCACAAACTGTCGAAATTATCCAGTTCAACACACGGTGTAAGACAATAACCAAGTGCAAAGGTAACTGTCCAAGGCACGATAGAAATCTCTGGATAACTGAAGAATGGTCACCTGCCTGCAGCATGCATGCACAGAAGGAAGATGATCATGTCAACAATGTCTGCAAGATCAGTTAATTCTTCATGTGCTAAAAAGGTACATCTGGATCTAAAATTAGTAAAGGCCACTCTTCTGAATGATTATAGGGAGTGCCGTCAGGAAATCCTGTTGGCTCTACAGTCAAAATACATCTCGAGTTCACTCACTCTTCGCCACTTTCATAACTATCCTAACAGCCCGGAGAACTCCTGCCTTGTTTCTCCACTTCCGCTCGTGCCCACTTCAGTCTATCCGCAACGCAACACTCAGAGTCATCATTTAAAAACACAAGTCACATGCTTGCTAAAGAGGAGGATGAGGCGAGTGACGGACTGGGAGTTTTCAATTAGCAGATGCCAGCTATTACAAATAAGATGGATGAACAACAAGGTCCTCCTGCAGAGCACAGGGAACTGTACTCAACTTCCTGTAATAAACCATAATGGAAAAGAACATTTTGCTGTATAGCAGAAATTAACACAACATTGGAAATCAACTATACTTCAATAAATGAAAAACAACTCTCAGGTCGTATTATGCTGCTACTCTGCTCAAAGACTTACAAGTGGCTTCCACTTTTCTCAGAGAAAAAGCCAGATCCTTACCCTGGCCTCTCTGGCCCCACATGATATTCTTTGTTGCCCACTCCCACCTCTGCCAGCTCGGCCCCAGTCACCCAGCTCTCTCTGCTGCTGCTGTCCTGTGAACCCTCCAAACATGCTCCCCCTGCAGGGCCTGCATTACCTCTGCCAGGAGTGGTACATATATGCCACAGGGCTCTCTCATTTTTTTTTCAAGTTCTTGCTTAAATATTGCCTTCTCAATATGACCTACCTTAACTACCCTATTTAAAATTGCTTTTTTGCACTCCTGATTTCTTTAGCCTTAATTAGCGTGTTCCCATAGCATTCATAACCTGCTAACAATTGTTTGCAGGACTAAGTGCCCCTGGGAAAAGAGTTTATGGAGGCTTCTTTTTCACAAATGACCACCTATTTGCATAGATCTAACTTTATATTACTTAAAGCCCAAGAGTGCCCCTGGTTTCCGGGTCTGGGATATCTGATGCCCTTTGATGATAATTTGTCTCAGAAGCACAGGCTATTAATTTGGTTTTAGGTTGGAAATGCTGTTGCTTCCTCAGTGTTGGGTATAGAATGAAACACAATCCGGTTCTCCCCTTAGGCAGGAAGATGGAATTTGATGTAATATTTTTCTTTTATGTATCTTGGGCTTTAATTCCATGCCATATAAAGACTACTTGCAAGATTCTAGCAGCTACATATTCAGCATATGTATTGTTTACATCTATTCTCAATAATAAATAAATGCTAACTGTAGGAGAGCAGACCTTTTTTTACCTAAATGCATTCATTTAAATTTCCAGGTAAAGTTTTATTCACAGGACTTGATCCCAAACTATCTGGAACATTTTATAAAATCAAAGGACTGACATCTGCAACGAAATGTGTTCACAAGAATGTGACAGGCAAAACTGCGTGATCGGAACGACCATGGAACTCTCAGTTTTCCCTAGACCACTGAAGTGAGCTGAACTTCCTTTAACATACAAGTTTTGGTCCATTTTTTATAAAAGTGTGTCTCATTACACTTAAGTTCATAATCTTAACTTTTTCTTAGTCTTTCATACTCTTTGAACTGTCTTCCTGACACAAGGCTGTGAGCGCCACTTCTGAGCACTTCCTTGGCCTCTGTTGTGTCACTGTGTCTTTTGCAGGGGTAGCCCCTCTGTGCACTCACCAATGTTTAGCCAGTGCAACACAAAACAGACTTCTTGGAGAAAATACCATCTATTTATAGATTCACAGTCAATTCCAGCCTAAACTGCCAGCGAATGAAAACCACCTTTTTCTAGAAGAAAAAATACCATCCATGGGTTTTCCACCTTTATAGGGCAAACTAGATATTCTGTGAATGAATACCACAGTACATAGAAGAAATAAAGCAAGATCATTGTATGAAGAAATTAACAGACTAAAATAATACCCTGGTTTAAGCACCAGATAGGCATGTTCTCTGTTAACTAATCAGGCCACTTGCAGCTTGAGGACCCACTACAGAACCTGATAAGTCTGTCCCTCTGGGTGATCTCTGGATGACACAGGTCAATTAGTTCTGGGTGGCTTGGCATGAACTCAGAGAACACAACAGCCTCATAAAATTTGAGGCTGAAGGCAAAAATGATTCACTGTCCTCAAAGTGAAAGAGGGACAAAGACAGCTTGCCACTTACTGATTGCTTACGCCCCTGCTAAGGTGGAGAAGTGAGGGTGAGGAGGGCCCTCGGGAACCAAAGAGCCAGCACAGGTAGAAAGACAGGCAAGCAGACAGAGGCAGAGGTTTCCCCCTTGCATCTGAGCAACAATTTCTTTGGAAGCGCAGGTAACCCGCCCCAGGCTGCTCAAGGTTCCCCTCCCCAACTCACCCCTCACCCCCCAGAGGGAAGAAAGAGGGAACCAGAGACTCTTCTGTCCATGGGGATTCTCCAGGGAAGAATACAGGAGTGGGTTGCCTTGCCCGTCTCAAGGGGATCTTCCCAACCCAGGGATCCCGGCGTGTCTGAGGGATTCTTTACCACTGAGCCACCAGGAAAGCCAGCCTGTTGCAAAAGAAGCCTCAGTGACATTCCTTGGGTAAAGTCAGAACCACAGAAAAGACTCTAAGGAAACTCCAAAACAAAGGCCAAAGGCACCCTCCACTCAGCTTCTTTCCTCGGCTACATGTGGCTCTGCTGACTCGCGTGTAACGAGAAAAGCAGAAAAGAGGTGGCCGAGGGTGGTGTACCTGCGGACGCCCAGTTCAAATCCGTCCTCCCTGGTCTCGGTGATCCGGAAGGTTGCGATCCTTCCCACCTCTGGATCCATCTCAGCCTGGGGAGAAACCAGTCTCAGGTGCAAGGGCACCAGCCCCAGCTTGGGGAGGTGGCCCAGCCTCCTCACAACACCCCCCCTCCCACCCCGCCGGGGGGTCGGGGCCAGCAGACTGGTCGCGGGGACCGGGAGGCCCGCGCGGATGCCACGCTGCCCGCCGCGCGGAGCCCACCTTCCCGCGCTTCCCTCACCCGGGGCTGCGCCTGTCTCCGGCCGAGCCGCTGGGCGCGCCGGGGCTGCAGCCGCGGGGCCTGGGACTTTGCTCGCCCCCGCCCCCGCCCCCCGCCCCACCCCGAGAGGGTCCGGCCCCAGAGACGCCTCCTGAAGCCGCCGGGGCCACGGCCCCGGGCAGAGCAGGCGCTCCAGCCGCCAGGCTCGCTCCGCACACCCCGCAGGGACGGGGGCCCGGCGCGCCGCCCTCCGCGGCCGCCCACCCCGGGCCCGCCGCGCCAGCTGCTGCCGATAAGCCCCGCGACCAGCCTGGTGCCGCTGGGTGTTCCGAAAGCCTGGCCTGCGGGCCCCTCGAGCCCTCCAGAGTGACTGTCACACTCCTTCAGAGCAGTTTTCTTTTTGAAGGCTTGCGGGGACAGTTTGTACATGCTCACCAATGATGGGGCAGCTGAGGGACCCCTACGCTCGCCTCCCGCTGCTTCTGCATCCCCGGGGGGCACCGAACCCACCCGTCTCTCGGGATGCTGAGAACAGGGCAGGGCCACCCAAAAACATCGCATTAAGCTCTTCGCAGTACAATGCAGTCGGTGCCTTCTTAACATGTAGAGGCCCAGAACTTTAGGGCTGGAGGGCACTTTCAGTTCAGTTCAGTCCTCAGTTGTGTCCGACTCCTTGCGATGCCATGAATCGCTGCACGCCAGGCCTCCCTGTCCGTCACCAACTCAAATCGCCAAATTCAACCGCTTCTCGTCCACTGCCTTTCCAATAGGAAACTGAAGCCCAGGGAGGTCGAGTCTCGCCTGTGGCTACATCCTCAGGACCAGGGTCCAGTCTCCAGTGTCCTCTCCTGGAATCCTGTTCTGATCCTGGACTTCTCCCCGTGCTCAGGTGTCTCTAAACCTTGCGCTCACGGGAATCCTCTGTGGTTTTCTCATCCCTTTTCATGAACCTTGCGCCACACTCCTTCTTAAAGGGAAAATCAAAAACAGGGAGCAACATGTTAGCATAGCTTTGAAGCCAGTGGGATTCAAACTCAGAGCTTCCTATCTCACTAGTTATGTCACCTTGGACACTTTCTCGCTTCTCTAAGCCTCGGTTTCCTCATATGGTAACATGAGGATAAAACACCCCCCTTACTAGGTCACTGTGAGGAATAAATGAACTAAGAAGGCAGAAGGAGCTAGTACTGAACCTGAACCAGAATACACTCCATACACATGGCTTCCCCTCTTCCCAACCAGGTGGCAGGGTTGCCTGCTGGTCCTTGCTCCTGCTGTCTTGTTAACACAGAAGCCATACCGTGGCTTTCTCGGGTTCCCAGAGAAAATTAACAAAGAGCATCCTACAAGAGGAGGTGCTGTCGGCAGACCTTGGACTCTCACCTCTTACAGTCACTTACTGTTTGGCCTTAGGCAATTTACTTAATTCTTGATTTTATGGAAACCGTAAAATTGGGGTGTTATTAGGATTAGACATAATGTGTGTAAAGTGCCTGGCATATAAGAGGTGCCTAGTATTAATAGTTACAAGATCAGAAGAAGCTGACGAGGAGAGACTGGGATAAGAGCCAGGAGCTCCAGCACTCACTCTAAAGTATGCCACTTATCTCTACCCCGCTCTGCATATCAGCTTGAGCTAGGCAGAACCTGACTTGAAGAGATGACTTAGAGTTGACTGAAACTGTGGCATGTTCTAGAATTATTAGAAATGAATTTATTTACAAGTTTTCCTAAAAATGGTTTTTCTTCTTAGTCCATCTACCACAATCAGGAGGAATCTCTTCTTTGCTCAACCAGAATTCATCTTCTTCACAAGTCTAATAGGTGGTCAGATCACTATTTTAAAGTTCAGTTCAATCGCTCAGTCGTGTCTGACTCTTTGCAACCCCATGAATCACAGCACGCCAGGCCTCCCTGTCCATCACCAACTCTCGGAGTTCACTCAGACTCAAGTCCATCAAGTCAGTGATGCCATCCAGTCATCTCATCCTCTGTCGTCCCCTTCTCCTCCTGCCCCCAACCCCTCCTAGCATCAGAGTCATTTCCAATCAGTCAACTCTTCGCATGAGGTGGCCAAAATACTGGAGCTTCAGCTTTAGCATCTTTTCTTCCAAAGAAATCCCAGGGCTGATCTCCTTCAGAATGGACGGGTTGGATCTCCTTGCAGTCCAAGGGACTCTCAAGAGTCTTCTCCAACACCACAGTTCAAAAGCATCAATTCTTTGGCGCTCAGTCTTCTTCACAGTCCAACTCTCACATCCATACATGACCACAGGAAAAACCATAGCCTTGACTAGACGGACCTTAGTAGGTAAAGTAATGTCTCTGCTTTTGAATATGCTATCTAGGTTGGTCATTACTTTTCTTCCAAGGAGTAAGCATCTTTTAATTTCATGGCTGCAGTTACCGTCTGCAGTGATTTTGGAGCCCCCCAAAATTAAGTCTGACACTGTTTCCACTGTTTCTGCATCTATTTCCCAAAAAAGATGTCCTTTTCATTATAGGGGACTGGAAAGTAAAAGTAGGAAGTCAAGAAACACCTGGAGTAACAGGCAAATTTGGCCATGGATGCAGAATGAAGCAGGGCAAAGACTAACAGAGTTTTGCCAAGAAAATGCACTGGTCATAGCAAACACCCTCTTCCAACAACACAAGAGAAGACTCTACACATGGACATCACCAGATGGTCAACACCGAAATCAGATGGATTATATTCTTTGCAGCCAAAGATGGAGAAGCTCTATACAGTCAACAAAAACAAGACCAGGAGCTGACTGTGGCTCAGATCATGAACCGCTTATTACCTAATTCAGACTCAAACTGAAGAAAGTAGGGGAAACCGCTAGACCATTCAGGTATGACCTAAATCAAATCCCTTATGATTATACAGTGGAAGTGAGAAATAGATTTAAGGGTCTAGATCTGATAGATAGAGTGCCTGATGAACTATGGAATGAGGTGCATGACACTGTACAGGATACAAGGATCAAGACCATTCCCATGGAAAAGAAATGCAAAAAAGCAAAATGGCTGTCCGGGGAGGCCTTACAAATAGCTGTGAGAAGAAGAGACGTGAAAAGCAAAGGAGAAAAGGAAAGATATAAGCATCTGAATGCAGACTTCCAAACAATAGCAAGAAGATATAAGAAAGCCTTCAGCGATCAGTGCAAAGAAGTAGAGGAAAACAACAGAATGGGAAAGACTAGAGATCTCTTCAAGAAAATTAGAGATACCAAGGGAACATTTCATGCAAAGATGGGCTTGATAAAGGACAGCAATGGTATGGACCTAACAGAAGCAGAAGATATTAAGAGGTGGCAAGAATACACAAAAGAACTGTACAGAAAAAAACTTCATGACCCAGATAATCATGATGGTGTGATCTAGAGCCAGACATCCTGGAATGTGAAGTCAAGTGGGCCTTAGAAAGCATCACTATGAACAAAGCTAGTGGAGGTGATGGCATTCCAGTTGAGCTGTTTCAAATCCTGAAAGATGATGCTGTGAAAGTGCTGCACTCAATATGCCAGCAAGTTTGGAAAACTCAGCAGTGGCCACAGGACTGGAAAAGGTCAGTTTTTCATTCCAATCCCAAAGAAAGGCAATGCCAAAGAATGCTCCAACTACCGCACAATTGCACTCATCTTACATGCTAGTAAAGTAATGCTCAAAATTCTCCAAGCCAGGCTTCAGCAATACGTGAACCGTGAACTTCCTGATGTTCAAGCTGGTTTTAGAAAAGGCAGAGGAACCAGAGATCAAATTGCCAACATTTGCTGGATCATCGAAAAAGCAAGAGAGTTCCAGAAAAATATCTACTTCTGCTTTATTGACTATGCCAAAGCCTTTGACTGTTTGGATCACAATAAACTGTGGAAAACTCTGAAAGAGATGGGAATACCAGACCACCTGACCTGCCTCTTGAGAATCTGTATGCAGGTCAGGAAGCAACAGTTAGAGCCAGACATGGAACAACAGACTGGTTCCAAATAGGAAAAGGAGTACATCAAGGCTGTATATTGTCTCCCTGCTTATTTAACTTGTATGCAGAGTCCATCATGAGAAACGCTGGACTGGAAGAAACACAAGCTGGAATCAAGATTGCCAGGAGAAATATCAATAAGCTCAGATATGCAGATGGCATATGGCATATGCATATGACCACCCTTATGGCAGAAAGTGAAGAGGAACTCAAAAGTCTCTTGATGAAAGTGAAAGAGGAGATTGAAAAAGTTGGCTTAAAGCTCAACATTCAGAAAATGAAGATCATGGCATCTGGTCCCATCACTTCATGGGAAATAGATGGGGAAACAGTGGAAACTATTTTAAAAATACTCTACAATTAAAGCAACTGAAATTGTTGAGCTGAAAGAAAGCTTGGTGGTGACAGGAGAACATTATAAAACTTAGTAGCCTGTATGGATATGGTAGCCTGTTAAGTTTCTATAAAAGACACCTTGGGGGAGTGAAAAAGTAGACACGTGAGAAATTAGGAAGCTTCTGAACTAAAAAAAAACAAAAACAAAAACAAAAAACCAGCACACAGGAATATGACATTTTCCCCTGTCAGAGTCAGTTCATAAAGTTGTCCCTATAAAAAGTGTTCATCACATGTGGCTTGCATCTGAGGCCTGTGTGTGGGGAGAGAGAAGCCTTGCCCAGATGACTGGACTTTGTATTTGCTTGTGTTACAGTCCATTCCAAGGGCTACTTTTACATTTATCTAATAATAGTAAAACAACCTTATCTGGTGCATCCATCCAGTTATTCTTTAAAAAACAGTATTTAAGCCAGTGTGATAAGCTGGAGAATTCTCCATGACACTCAGGCTATAAGAAATCTCAACTTTCTTTTGTTGGTAGGATATTGAGACAATCCTGCTTTGTTCTCATTGATGTAGAGTCAATGTCCTTCCCTCCGTCTTACTTCTTCTACATGTTCCATTAGTTTTTTCTTTTTAAATCTTGATTATTGCTTCTTTTGGATTATTTTTATTCTTTGGTTCTTTTGATTTCATAAGTGCATATTTCATTTTATTGTTTACTAGAGATTATAACCTATCTTTGACTAAACAGTGGTACTTTTTCCTCTTCCAGGCCAATGTAAGGACTTTAAAATTCTCAAACCTCATTTATCCACCTCTTACACACTACTACTGTCATGTACTTTAATTTTTTTCTATCTTTTATGACCCTTATGAGAAATTATTTTATACTCATTCTCATTTACATTTATCTATACATGTATTATCCTTTTCTTCCTCTTTATTTCTTCCTACATCTCACAGCCAGTATCTTGGATCATTTTCCTTTTACCTAAAGAATGCTCTGTGCTTCCTTTAGCCAGTGATAACTTTTCTCAAGTTTTTTTTCCTGAAAAGTTATTTCACATTTATTTAGGAAAATTATTCAGAGATTTGCCTTTGTTGTTGTTGTTGTTCAGTTGCTAAGTCGTGTTGGACTCTTTGTGACCCCAAGGACTGCAGCTCGCCAGGCTTCCTTGTCCTTTACTATCTCCTGGAGTTTGCTCAAACTTTTGTCCATTGAGTCAGTGATGCCATCCAACCCTCTCATCTTCTGTCACCCCCTTCTCTTCCTGGCTTCAATCTTTCCCAGCATTGGGGTCTTTTCCAGTGAGTCAGCACTTTGCATCAGAGATTTGCCTTACTGGGTATCAAGTCTTTCATTGTGAAACTATAGTGATTAAGGCAGTACATTTTGGACAGACATAAACAAAATTAAAGTGAAACAGAATACAGATCTTATAACTGACGGAGCCAGAATTCTGATCCTGCCAGTGTTCTTAGCCACCACATTAACTAATGCAGGGCAGCGGGGATGGAGAAGATGGGTCAAATGTATCGGATGGTTAAAACTTCTTCCTCCAATTCATTGATCTTAGCGTATTTCAACTGTTCCTCACTATTTTGGTGTGCTGTCTTCCACTCATCTTGCAGACATCCACAACCCCTTGCCTTCTCTCTCTTTATCAGGTTTCTTGGTAAAACCACAACTCTGGCTAATTTAAATTATCCAACTACTGCAAGCTTCCAGCATGTAACAGAGCATGGCTAAAGAAAGACACAAAACCATTTGACTTGTCCCACCATGAAACTAAGTGATCCTTTACTATATATTTGAGGTATTTACTATGCTTATTGTTTATTGCCCATTCTGAGGGATGCAAGATTCATAAGAACAAAGTTTTTGCTGTCTTAGCCACTGGTGTATTCCAACCCTTGCTGCCCAATAGCAACTGTTTCCTTATTCACTCTCCCACTATGTCAGACCATTACTTCATGCTTCCTTTTCCCTCAAATATCTTTCAGTCATTTTACATCTTCACATTCTGCTAAAGTACTATGCGTCTTATTTCACTGATAAAAGTCACTGTGTTTGGAAGGGAACTGCCATGATCTCCTGCCGCGACACCTACCCACTGACCAGCATCTGCACCCAGCACCCTGCCTTCCCTAAATGAACCAGCTTCTCCAAATGAACTGTCCATGCCCTTATATGCAACCAGTCCTTTCATCTGTACTTTTATGCTTTGGATCCCAGCCCCTCAGGAATGAGTTCTTTAGCAGACATTATTCCTTCTCTCTCCTGCCTTGTCAACTTTTCTGTCCCTGCTGGACCACCCCTGTTTCTTCATCTTAAAAAACACTCTCTTGACCCCGCTTTTCTTCCTGACTGCCCCTGCATTTCCCTCCTTCTCTTTGCAGCTAAGCTACTAAAAGAGTTCTGTCTCTTTCTCCGTTTCCTGTCTTCCTGTCCTCCCTGAAACACACTCGCATCAGGAGTTTGACCTGTCATACTCCCAAAACTGCCCTGGTTAGGTCACTGATAACCTCTACCGTGCTACATCCAAAGGTCAATTTTTTGTCCTTATCTGACTTAACAAATTCAAGCAGCTGACGAATTTGTCTTTCTCTCTTCCCTGACACATTTTCCTCACTTGAATTCCAGGTCACCACATATTTCTTGGATTTTCTTCAGCTTTATGGCCACTCTTTCTCAGTGTCCTTCAGTTTGTGCCTCTTCTTTCTGCCTCTCAACCAACACTGCAGTGCACCGAGGCTGGCGCGTGAACCTCCTCTGTCTAGACTCACTCCCTCTGTAATCTCAGCCGGTCTCATGGCTTTAAATACTGTCTGTCTCCAACAATGTCTAATTTCTTTTCTAATCTAGACTTCCTTCCTGAACTCCTGGCTTATATATACAACTGCATTTTGATCTCTCCACTTGGATGTTTAACGTGCCCAACCTTGACTCTTGACCTTTCCCCTAAGCTGGCCTCTCCAACAGGTGTCTCCCCTTCTCAGTTGACACCGCCAGCCATCCAACCAACCAGCAAAAATATAGAGTCATCCTGCATTCTCCTCTTTCTTCCCCACCTCATACTCCATGAGAAGATTTTATAGGTTCTGGCTTCAAAATATACGCTCAGTTGCTCAGTCATGTCCGACTCTTTGGGGCCCCTTGGACTATTGGTCCTGCTAGGCTTCTCTGTCCATGGGAGTCTCCAGGCAAGAATACTGGAGTGGGTTGCATTTCCCCCTCCAGGGGATCGATCATCCTGACCCAGAGATCGAACCCAGGTCTCCTGCATCTCTTGCATTGGTAGGTGGGTACTGTATCACTGCGCCACCTGGGTCTGACCGTCTGTCTCTCCCCAGTCCTACCGGCATGGTGCAAGCCGCTCTCATCTCTCACCTCAATGACCGCAGTAGCTCCTTCAGTGTCCTCTGCTCCCATCTTTGCCCCCTCTCCTGCCTTTGTTCATTCTCAAAGCAGAAGCCAGTGATTCATCTGAAAAGTGGCTCCGATCACGTAACACCTCAAGCCCTAATTCCCCAGAGGCCCCAGTCCACTGGGAGCCTTAGCCTGCAGTGGCTGGCTCTCTCTGCAATGTTTCTGACCTCATTTTCTACCTCTCTCCCTCCCTCACTCCTTGCCAGCCACACTGGCTTCTTCGATGTTCCTCAAACAGGACAGAACTACACCTCAGGGTGTCTGTGCTTGCTGCTCCCTCTGCCCCGAAGTCTCTTCCCCCAAATATTCACATGGCTACAACCTTCACCTCCTACACGCCTCCTCTCCATTCCCATCTTGTCGATGAGACCACTCGTGACCTGCTTAAAAACCGCATCTCTTACTCCCAGGACCCCCAGTTCCCCTTTACTCTACGTCAGTTTTTCTTCCCACACCACTTCCCACACCTAGTACACTATATAATGTATGAAATGACTGTGCTTGCTGTTTAGTGTCACCTCAGTAATACATCAGACCCAAGGAAAAAAAGGTATTTTTCTCTGCTTTATTCAATGAGGTAGCCAACATTTGCTACCCATACTTACTAAGTACCAGACCTTATGCAAGGATTTGAGGACATAAAGAAAAACAGGTCTCAGCTCCTGCCTCAAAATGAACTGAGAATATATCAATATGAAAATCAGATCTCTATAATGTTTTATAAAATTATGAAGCCATCACACACAGGTATCACCTCATTTAAATCTGAAAAGAAGAAGAGGGTTCAAGGTGAACAAGTGAGGTGGTATTATTCTCAGTTTAAAGGTGCTGCTGCATCACTTCAGTGGTGTCTGACTCTGCGCGACCCCATAGACGGCAGCCCACCAGGCTCCCCCATCGCTGGGATTCTCCAGGCAAGAACACTGGAGTGGGTTGCCATTTCCTTCTCCAATGCATGAAAGTGAAAAGTGAATGTGAAGTCGCTCAGTCGTGTCCGACTCTTAGCGACCCCATAGACTGCAGCCCACCAGGCTCCTCCATCCATGGGATTTTTCAGGCAAGAATACTGGAGTGGGGTGCCATTGCCTTCTCCAAGTTTAAAGGTGAGGAAATTGCAGTTCCTAAAAAGTGAATGGAATTAGGACTCCCTGGGGAAGACTTGTGCCAGCAGAGTCATGCCTATCTCTCTATCTGTCCCCACAGCACTTGAAGGTCATTAAATGTGTACTGAATAGATCCATACCTTTAAGCTGAAGCATAAAAGATTTACATGTAAAAAAGAATGCCTTACAACTAAGAGCCAAAGGGA
Organism: Ovis aries; assembly: GCF_016772045.2. Lineage (NCBI taxonomy): Eukaryota > Metazoa > Chordata > Mammalia > Artiodactyla > Bovidae > Ovis > Ovis aries. The sequence goes on along the minus strand of NC_056057.1, from coordinate 34,017,472 downwards.
AGAACAAACTCCATCTACCAAAGTATTTTAAACTACTTAATGTTTTGTATATTTTATATAATATTACATTGTAATAATTGAATATACTATTTTCTATATTTTATATTATATTTACATGTATATTAATTTGCAACAGTTTTCCCTGCAGAGAGAATGATGAAATCGGTTCTCTGTCCAGCAGACCTTCAGCTTGGCAGTAATATTCTCTGCAGTGTTTCTCCCACTATGTTGTATTTGTGGCTAACAATTCTCTGACTTTTCATCTCTGAAGATAGACTGTTAGATGTTATCTTTGACTGTTATATTTACATGTCACCACACTTGACTTCCTTGGTGGCTCAGAGGTTAAAGCATCTCCTTGCAATGCAGGAGACCTGGGTTCAATCCCTGGGTCAGGAAGATCCTCTGGAGAAGGAAATGGCAACCCACTCCAGTACTCTTGCCTGGAAAATCCCATGGACGGAGGAGTGTGGTAGACTACAGTCCATGGGGTTGCAAAGAGTCAGACACGACTGAGCGACTTCACTTTCACATTTCACTGGTGCTTCCCTAGTAGCTCAGCTGTTGAAGAACCTGCCTGCAATGCTGGAGACCCCAGCTCGATTCCTGGGTCAGGAAGATCCCCTTGAGAAGGGATAGGCTACCCACTCCAGTATTCTTGCCTGGAGAATTCCATGGACAGAGGAGCCTGGAAGGCTACAGTCCATGGGGTCACAAAGAGTCGGACACAACTGAGCGACTAGCAGTTTCGCACTTCACTGCATTCTGTTTCCAAATTTCCTGCCACCAATACCTCTGCTTAAATCTTCCATCTTCCTCTCCAGGTTGACAGATCATAATTTCTCTTGTCTTCACTGCTTTCAAGCCATGTTCAATCTTACAATTTTCTCCCAAAATTCTTTTCAAAAACCTTCTTATCTGCTTGAAAAACAAAAATTCCTCTCCACCTCTGACCTCTTATCTCCTAAAAATCCTTCCCTTTTGGTCTCACTTTTCTTTGCTCATTATAAAATTCATCTAACTTGGCTCCAGCACTTTGGAAGGCATTTGTAAGATGTTAAGGATGAGGGTAATGCTGATTTCCAACGTAACTGGCTTTAATGGATATTTCCAACGATCTCTTCCTTGCCCATTTTGTGTGTGTTCAATGGTGTCCAACTCTTTGGGACCCCATGAACTGTAGCCTACCAGGCTCATTTCCCATGGAATTATCCAGGCAAGAATACTAGAGTGTGTTGTCATTTCCTACTCCAGGGGATCTCCCCAACCTAGAGATCTAACCCACAACTCTTGTGTATCCTGCACTGGGAGGCGGATTTTTTACCACTGTGCTACCTCGGAAGACTGAACTCTTCCTTATAACCTCTTATACCAGGGTAGACTTGCAAAGGTATGACAGAAATTAAAGCAGTTGGGCAGAAGCATCATTATTGATCACCAATGTCATATCATTTCCTCCAGGATAGAGTAATGGCACATTGAGAATGCCCAGGTCTCATTGCCTCATGGAATTCTGTGCCCTGTGAGGATTATGGTAACAGTTGGGTAGACAGGAAGGGGTGCAGGGTGCCAAGGCTGGAGAGTGAATGAATAAGCCCCAGCTAGGGTCACTATGCTTTGGGTCATTAATGTGGACTCTTACGTTTATTCTAAAACTGCACATTTTCAAAAAATTATACTTTACTTCATAACAGATTAAATATTTGCTCACATCATACTATTTGATAAAAATATCTATGGATAACATAACAAAGAACAATAACTTTATGTTTGCATTTGATGTTAGTTCTCAGATACTCACAGCACTATTTCCTAGCCCTAAAATTGTGGCATCTTCAGTCACGTTAGAGAGTGTTGTGAGATGTTCAGAAATCTACCGAAGCAAAATAATTTGGGTTTGCAATCATCTGTGCAATATTTTTGGAACTCTAATATTAGGCAGAATCTACAACTCTCTTTATCTCACTCCTTTGCTACTCTTTTAAAACTTAATTTTGAGATGCTTATAGATTCACGTATGGTTGTAAGACAAATACAGAGAACTCGCTGCATACTTTTCTTAGCTTTCCCAATGGTGATATGTTCTATTGATGTATCTAAATTGATAAGGGATATTGGTCTGTTGAGTGATATTCCATTGAAACTTGGACATCTGAGGTATTCTGCTGTGAGATTCCAGACCTTACTGAAACCTTTTGTTCTCCTTGATTTGAGGACAGTGCCCCACCAGGGAGAGGGTGTCATTCTTCACTTGGTTTCCACTGACACTAAGGTGGGAGGGGCTCCTTGTTGCTGCAGAGCAGAGGCAGTGGGGCTGACCCCCCACTAGGCCTGCACTGATACCCTCCTGGCTTGGCAGAGAGGGAGTGCATTGTTACAGCTCTCCACGTGGTCTCTACTGACACCACAGTGGGGAGGTAGCCTTGTTACTGTCAACATGAAAGTCCTGAGCCTCCACTAGGCCACCTCTTCTCAAATCCTCATCGCTGCTAGGTAGGGATGAAAAGTCAGCTCCCTGATGGCAGGCAGTGAAGCTGGGGTGCACTTGTTACAGCCTCGTGAGGGTGGAAGTCAAGGCTTGCCACTCAGTCTTTCCAGGCATGGGTCTGGAGAATACCATAGTTTTTCCTGTGACGTCTGGCTAGAGTAGAGGCTGCCATCTACACACTTTCTATTTTGCTGGGCTGCCCCTTTCCTGGTCCTTTGGCTAGAGAGAGCTGGCTTTTGTTGGGGCTTTTTGTCTGTACACACTGGCATTTCTGGGTTTTCATCTTCTTCAGCTCCAAGCTGACATACATAAGGCAAGAATAAAGCAAAACAAGACAAAAACAAGAAATAAGAGATATCAAAATTGGAAGGAAGAGGTAAAATTATCATAGCATACAGACGATATGATGCCCTATAGAGAAAACTCTAAAGACTCTACATGAAAACTATAAGAACTGATAAATGAATTCAGCAAGATAGCAGATTCAAGATTAACATGCAGAAATCGGTTGTATTTCTTTACAGTGATATGAACTACCAGAGAGAAAAAAAAAAAAATCCACTCCCATTACAATCCCATTAAAAAAATATCTAGGAACAAATCTAACCAAGGATGTAAAAGACTCATACACTGAGAACTGTAAAACATTGATAAAGGAAATCAAATATGAATCAAGAAAATGGAAAAATAATCATGCTCTTAGACTGGAAGAATTAATATATGTAGTTAAAGTGGCCATACTATCCAAAGAACTCTACAGATTTAATGTGATCCCTATCAAATTACCCATGACATTTTTTTCATAGAACTGAAATAAATAATTCTAAAATTTATTTGGAACCACAAAAGGCCCAGAATTGCCAAAGCAATCCTGAGGAAAAAGAACAAAGCAAATCTATGGAACAGAGTAGACAGTCCAGAAATAAATCCACACACCTAAGTTCAAGTAATCTTCAACAAAGGAGGCAAGAATATAAAGTGGGAAAAAGATAGTCCCTTAGTAAGTGGTATTACAAAAGCTAAGAGCCACAATTAATGAAGTTAGAATACACCCTCACAACATACACAAAAATAAACTCAAAATGGCTTAAAGACTTAAATATAAGACATTACATCATAAAACTTCTGGAAGAAGGCAAAACATTTTCAGATATAAATCATAGCAGTGTTTTCTTATTTCAGTCTCCCAAGGCAGTAGAAATAAAAGCAAAACTAAACAAATGGAACCTAATCAAACTTACAAGCCTTTGCTCAACAAAGAAAATCATAAACAAAATGAAAAGATAACTTATGGAGTGGGATAAAATATTTGCAACCATGCAATATGGTTGCAAATTTTATCATTGGTTGGTTAAACCATGCAACCACCAAGAGCTTAATTTCCAAAACATATAAACAGCTAATAAAACCAACAATATTACTGGTTGATTAAACCATGCAACCAACAAGAGCTTAATTAATTTCTGAAACATACAAACAGCAAATAAAACTCAATAACAAAATAACCAACCCAATCAAAAAATGGGCAAAAGACCTAAAGAGACATTTCTCCTAAGAAGACAAACAGATGGTCAAGGAGCACATGAAAAGATGCTCAACATCATTAGTTATTAAAGAAATACATATCAAAACTACAATGAGTTATTACCTCACACCAGAATGGCCATTATCAAAAAGTCCACAAGTAATAACTGCTGGAAAGGGTGTGGAGAAAAGGGAATCCTCTTGCACTATTGGTGGGAATGTAAATTGCTGCAGTCACTATGAAAAACAGTATGGAGGTTCCTTAATAAAATTAAAAAATAGTTACCATATGATCCAGCAATCCCATGCTATGCTGTGCTTAGTTGCTCAGTCATGTCCAACTCTTTGCAACCCATGGACTATACAGCGCACCAGGCTCCTCTGTCCATGGGGATTCTCCAGGCAAGAATACTGGAGTGGGTTCTTCCTCCAGGGGATCTTCCTGACTCAGGAATTGAACCAGAGTCTTCTGCATTGCAGGCGGATTCTTTACCAGCTGAGCTACCAGGGAACCCCCCCAGCAATCCTACTCCTGGTCATACATCCAGGAAAGACAAAAGCTCTAAATCAAAAGATGCATGCACCCCGATGTTCACAGTGATTTTTAGCCGAGACATGGAAGCAAAACAAATGTTCACTGAGCGCTGAATGGATAAGGAATATGTGGTAAACCTATACACAGAGGATATTACTCAGCCAGAAGCAGAGAGAGTGCCATCCGCAGCAACACAGATGGGTCTAGAAACCATACTAACGGAAGTAAGTCAGACGGAGAAAGGCAAGTATTATGTCACTTATAGGTGAAATCGTAAAAACGGTACAAATGAACTTATGTACAAAACAGCAACAGACTCACAGACATAGAACACAAACTTATGGTTACCAAAGGGGAAAGAGGGGAAGGGTAGATTCGGAATATGAGATGAACAGATGCACATTACTATATACAAAATAAACAACAAGGATCTGCTGTATAGCACAGGGACCTATATTAAATATACTGTAATAAACTGTAATGGAAAAAGAATATATACATGTATATACATATGCATGACCAAATCACTTTGCTCTACATCTGATATGCAACATTATGAACTATACTTCAATTACAGAAAAACAAAAATCCCCACAAGCCAAAACAGAAATGAGGAACTCACCACCATGTCTTTCTTTGGATTCCAAGTTCCTTGGCATGGCTGTCTTCTCTTCACTTCTCAGAGTATTCTTATGGTTGTTTTATAATAATGTTCTGGGTTTCTAGCTGTACTTAGCAGGAAGAATAGGGAAAAATATGTCTCCTCCATCTTCTTGGAAGTTGCTGCTGGATTTTTAAAATCCATTTTCTCTAATTGGATGCCAAGGCAAAGGAAGATTGTGAAACCAAATGAGCCAGTCTTTCTATTTGTTCATCAGTAGAAAAAGGGATATGAAGTATTAGATTAAAAGATTGCTCTAACTTATCTGCTCACTCTCCTCCTCCACACTCTCTCACCTTCTTAGTAACATCTAGTAGATGATGGCCACTTACAAAAATCTGTGTTTTTATATGTAAAATATGCAGGTAGGTGGATATTTCCTGTCCTTAAACTTACTCTATAGTAAAATATGAAGTCAAATGCTGACAATTATAGGGCTTATCAAAGTAGAACAATGAGGTGCCACTAAAAGAGCCAGGGTGGGAACTTTGCTGGTGTTCCAGTGGCTAAAACTCCACACTCCCAACACAGGGGGCTCAGATTCGATCCCTGGTCAGGGAACTAGATCCCTCACGCCACAGCTAAGAGTCTGCATGGCACAACTAAATATACTGTATACTGCAACTAAGACCCAGCACAGCCAAATAAATAAATATACATATTTTTAGAGAAACCAGGGTACAAGATCTTCATAGTTTTATGTTATGCTCTATTATACTGCCTTAATTATTCTAACATCTTTTTCTTCCCACTAGACTGTGATCTCCTTAAAGAAAGCGGATGAACTAAATTTACCAGCACATTGCAAGCATCTGATAATCACTCTTCTCTACCTTCTCTCCCACTTCTCTTCCACCCCCAGCTAGTTCAGGAAACACAGAAAGCCCAGAGGAGAAACTACATCCACAAATCATCTGGGCTTAAGGGCTCAGAGAAGACCTCTGATTCGAAATCAAAGCGCCATCAATCAGTCCCTCAAACTAAATCTCGCAGGAAGTGCTGGTGACCTCCCACCCACCACACACATCTTTGCAAGATTCTGACACAACAAGCACTGATGGATGAAAAGCAAAGGCTGATGGATCCTGTCTTCCATGTCCCTTCTCTGAGAGTTCTGACCAGTTTTGTCAATATTTGTTCAATAAATATTTATGGAGGTGGAAAAGGATGGATTAAAGAGCAAGGTTTTCCAAACTGTGACCTGAGGAGCCCACCATGTGCTTAGATGACAAGGGTTCCCTGGCCACATAAGTTTAAGAAGTGCTGGCTACCAGGCTGCTGTCTCGGAGGTCAGGAGGATACCAACGTTTTGAGAGTTCTATAGTAACAGGTCATTTAGCTTTTTAAGATACATTTCTTTCCTCCACTCCAAGACCACAATATCCATTGAAAATACAAAATTCATATTCTCTAACCTCACGTGTGAAGCTCTATCTAAAAGAAATAATTCTAAAAGTCCAAAAGCAGGGAATAATACAGAAACAGAAAAAGTGAAGAGTGGAGCCTGGGAAGGAAGAAGCTATGATCCGACTGAGGCAACAGGCAGATAAGGGTGCACCGGGATATGTGCTGGAACAGATTAGGTAGGATTCTAGACTCACAACCATTATGGAGAAGGTTTTCAGAAAGCAATCATTACCTTGTCTCGAACGGTGGCTTCTTTTTGAATAGCTGTAACTGTCTTTTATCAGTTGAAGTCCCATAGAGTGGAATGGCACACTCTAATTAGGATATTCAAGGAGGATTTAACACAGTGACTATTTACAAAGGTATGAGCAGAACATAGGGTATCATGGAGACACCGGAATGGATAGGACGTATGTTGGGGCCATGCAAATGGGTGGGGGGCTGTTGCCCAGGCCAGCATGGGTGAGGGGAGGGAGGAGGTACCAGGTCACTTATGAATGTCACGTACAGAAAACTGCTTTGAGAAGGGCAGTGATCCCCTCCAACCGTACCCCAGGTTTTCCTTTAGCTGAACCCACAGAAGGCAATCTCCCAGGGCGGAAAGCCATGTGGAGAGAAGGGAGGACAGCAAACACACAAGGGTGAAGGGAAGATATCTGGCGCTTGTCTCAAGGGGAAGAACCTGGAGACTGGCGACTCTGCCATCTCCTGCCCAGCTGTGCCTACTCATGGTGCACACAGTGCTCTGCAGAAGGCATGCACTAGGCCAAGACCCTGACTGAGCACAGACAAGATGTGCAGACGGCAAGATCAAGCGCTCGCTGTCAGGCATGTTAAAACCTGATAACCAGAGAAAGAAAGCAAGCAACCAACTAAAATACACTGTGAAACATAGAAAGGTGTAGAAATCATATGGCAGGTTGATGCCGAGAATTTGCAAAGCTAACCTGTGACCTTGCCCTTGATATGCAATGCTAGTATGTAAAACCATCAGCCAAAGTGGACTTTCTGGCATAAATGCAAATTTTGAGAATCTAAAAGGTACTTGAAATTTAATTCCATCCATTAATAGCCAATAACAATTTTAGCTGCTCCAAAAAATTGCCTTCAGAATTGAAGTACATGCAAAAGATTTATTCATGAATTCGAACTTTCATGAAACATCCAGTATTTTGTATTGAGCCTCTGACACTCTTAAGGATTTGTTCTCACAGAGGAAATCCATAAAATTGTTTTTTTCACTTTAACCCAACCATTTCCCTTTAGCATATTGCTCTCTAGGTTCTATTTATATGTACAAGTTCCAGACCTGGGCTCCCTGATTCCAAACAATTTCACACCATTTTAAAAAATTAATTAATTCATTTTTTATTGAAAGATAATTGCTTTATAGAATTTTGCTGTTTTCTGTCAAACCTCACCATGAATCAGCCACAGGTATACATATATCCCCTCCCTTTTGAAGCTCCCTCCCATTTCCCTGTCCATCCCATTCCTCTAGGTTGATACAGAGCCCCTGTTTCAGTTTCCTGAATATACAGCAAATTCCCATTGGCTATCTATCTTACATATGGTAATATAAGTTTAAATGTTATAGTCTAAGGAAGCAGATTATTGTGGCCTGATAGTGAATAGTGAAGTCGCTCAGTCGTGTCCAATAATTTGCAACCCCATGGACTGTAGCCAGCCAGGCTCCTCTGTCCATGGAATTCTCTAGGCAAGAATACTGGAGTGGGTTGCCATTTCCTTCTCCAGGGGATCTTCCCGACCCAGGGAGTGAATACAGGTCTCCTGCATTTCGGGCAGATTCTTTACCATCTGCGCCACCAGGGAAGCCCAATGGACTCTTTGGGAAATGCAAAAACTGTCATACTCAAATTCCAATAGAACAGAAAAGCTTCAAATGCTGTTGTTTAATGATAAAAATATATATTAGAAGGGTGATCTTGGTAACATTGTTTAGTTTTCTCTATCTTTTCACTAAAATGAGAGGGGGAAAAAAAAGCCCTCTTCCCCTCACCTTGCCTTTCTCCTCCTTCCCAAAAAAGAACAGTGTGATTTCTAGCCCAAGATGCTAGGATACTGTGGCCCCTGATGCCTGTGGTTGAAATATTGTGATAGCAGCAGTCTTGCAGGTTACTCACACCTGCAAAGGTAGCAAGCTAGCTCTCTATAGTGTGTTCACGTTCTTTTCTTCCTTTAGGTAAGGAGTTTGTAAAAGGATGATATGTCCGTCTGCATAACAGAAATCAAAGAAGTTAAAGCTGTTTTATTTCGTAAAATCTCACTGCACAGGTACCCTTGTAGGAATGTGGACACCTGAAAGTAAGGCATATCTCAACACTCTCACTACTTTAAACAAACTACAGCAAGAATAAAAATATATCTATTCTGGGACTTCCCTGGTGGAGCAGTGGGTAGGAATCTACCTGTCAATGCAGGGGACATGGGTTCAATCCCTGGTCTGGGAAGATCCCACATGCTGTGCAGCAATTAAGCCCCTGCCCACAACTATTGAAGTCTGTGTGCCTAGAGCCTGTGAACTGCAACAAGGGGAGGCCCTGCAGTCATAAGTCTACACACCACAAATAGAGAGTAGGCCCTGCGAGCTGCAACTAGAGAAAGCCTGCACACAGCAACAAAAACATAAAAAAAAAAAAATTTAAAAAAACCCAAACACACAAATGAATAATAGCAATTGTGTCATTAAAAAGTAAAGCATTAAAAAAAAGAATTACACCTATGCTGGCACACCTGGCCCTTCAGGCTCAGCTCCTGGCTTCCTAGCCTCATCCCTGTGGTGGCCACCACCCACTCCTCCCAAGCCAGCACCTGAACCTGCCTGTGAGTCACTTCCGATGCAGCCTTCAGGGATGTGCACACCGCTCCCTCTGTGCACAGATTTCCTCTAGCGTCCATCTGACAAGTCGATACTCAGTTCTCCAAGAAACTTCTTTAACCCCCAGAGCACTCCCAAGAGAAGTGCTGGTGTTCTGTTTAACTTCCCCAAAAGTCTTGTGTAACGGCACCTACACATTACTAACCTTATTTCCTGCCTCCTTGAACTGTGAGCTCCTTATCATTGTGTTCCTAATGTCTAGCCCATAGGCACTTAAGTAATTATTGAAGAAACACAAAACAGAACTTTCTTTTCATGCAAGAGAACAGCTGGCCTTGAAGAGTATGATCTGAAGGCAACCAACATTATTATTATTGTTGTTTTTGCGATATTCTGTCTGATAAGCATTGTCCTAAATATTATAATATCCAGTGTTCAAGTAATCCAATGAGGTAGCTATTGAAATTCCATAAGGCCCAATGAGGAAATCAAGACTGAGACACAATCAGTAACTTGCCCAAAGAATGACATGTGTAACAAACAGCCAGCCAGGAGAGAAACCCAGGTTTTCTGGCTGGAGAACCTTGATGCTTCTCCACAGAACGACCGACAATCAATAAGAGGGAAAACATTTAAATTGAGCTGCCTAGCACAGAAAGCAAAAATGTTCCATTTCCAATTCAAAGGTCACTTTTCCTTATGACCCAAACTGGCTCTTTTGAAAGAGTCCTGGTGAAAACAGTTCATCATGCATCTTTGCCTCTCACACATCAGTGAGCATTCCCGCTTTTCTCTGCTCTCCTGAGTCCTCCCGACGCCAAGAGCAGAGGTCTTTCACCTTGGTGTTACGAGTGCCAAGTGGGACAAAGGACTAAAGTTACAGACGGCACTCCTGAAAATCCCTTGTCTGATCTCTCTTCTAAGATCAACAGATCTTTTGTTGTTTTCACTTAACAGACATTCTTAGTGAGGATTTCCAATGTGCAAGATGCTGATTGGGCTGTTGTTACAGCCTACAGGATACTTTTGAAGTTTTCAAGAGTTAAGGTAAGTAAAAGTCCTTTATAGGCTTTCCAACTCAGAGGGCTATTACTCGCTCTAGTTATTGATTGGCTTAAAATACTGGTTTTTATGACTCATGGTTCTGTGGATTGACTGGGCATAGGGGGTGGGTCTCGTCCCATGAGGATGCAGTTAGGTGCTAGCTGGAGCCGGTCATCTAGAGGCTTGAATGGGCTGCAGTCTGTGGTACCCCCTCACGTGGCTGCCACTTGATCATGGCTGTGGGCTCTGCTGAGTCACGTCATGTGGCCGGCCCACGTATCTCGGGCTGCTTCCTATGGCACGCTGGCTAGGTTCTGACAGGGAAAGGCAATCATAGCTCAAGACCTGACCCTCAGCTTACCACACTCCCGAACTGCATTTTGTCAGTAGGGCTCCCAGAGGAAGGCGGCAGTGCTTCCTGCCGCTCTGCCTGGCTCAGCCAGCTCCAGCCGCAACATCCTGCTGTGTGTGCTTCAGGGGCTTTTTTTTTTTTTTTTTTTTAGTTTTTTATTTTTTAAATTTTAAAATCTTTAATTCTTACATGCATTCCCAAACATGAACCCCCCTCCCACCTCCCTCCCCATAACATCTTTCTGGGTCATCCCCATTCAGGGGCTTTTAAGTAGCGGCTGAAAGGCTCTACTGAAATCAGAGTAGAGGCTGAAATTCCTCCACCTGAAATGCTGGCCCTTCATCCCCAGGGCCTGTCTTCTCCACTCACACCACTTCTTGGGTAACTCATTTTTCATTTTAGCCCACATAATCAGCACTTGAAGAGCAGCAGATCTGTAAGTTTCACCATATGATTCTACCTTTAACCTTTTGTTGTTGAATAATCATAGACCCACAGCAAGTTGCAAAAATTGTAGAGTCCTGTGTACCCCTCATCCAGCCTCCCTAAATGACAGCAGGTCAGGAAGCAACAGTTAGAACTGGACATGGAAAAACAGACTGGTTCCAAATAGGAAAAGGAGTATGTCAAGGCTGTATATTGTCACCCTGCTTATTTAAATTCTATGCAGAGTACATCATGAGAAACGCTGGTCTGAAAGAAGCACAAGCTGGAATCAAGATTGCTGGGAGAAATATCAATAACCTCAGATATGCAGATGACACCACCTTTATGGCAGAAATTAAAGAGGAACTCAAAAGCCTCTTGATGAAAGTGTAAGAGGAGAGTGAAAAAGTTGGCTCTAAGCTCAACATTCAGAAAATGAAGATCATGGCATCTGGTCCCATCACTTCATGGGAAATAGATGGGTAAACAGTAGAAACAGTGTCAGACTTTAGTTTTTTGGGCTCCAAAATCACTGCAGATGGTGACTGCAGCCATGAAATTAAAAGACGCTTACTCTTTGGAAGAAAAGTTATGACCAACCTAAATAGCATATTGAAAAGCAGAGACATTACTTTGCCAACAAAGGTCCGTCTAGTCAAGGCTATGGTTTTTCCAGTAGTCATGTACGGATGTGAGAGTTGGACTGTGAAGAAGGCTGAGCGCTGAAGAATTGATGCTTTTGAACTGTGGTGTTGGAGAAGACTCTTGAGAGTCCCTTGGACTACAAGGAAATCCAGCAAGTCCATTCTGAAGGACATCAGCCCTGGGATTTCTTTGGAATGATGCTGAAGCTGAAACTCCAGTACTTTGGCCACCTCATGTGAAGAGTTGACTCTTTGGAAAAGACCCTGATACTGGGAGGGATTGGGGGCAGGAGGAGAAGGGGATGACAGAGGATGAGATGGCTGGATGGCATCACTGACTCGATGGACGCAAGTCTGAGTGAACTCCGGGGGTTGGTGATGGATAGGGAGGCCTGGCGTGGTGCGATTCATGGGGTCGCATGACTGAGCAACTGAACTGAACTAAACTGAACTGAACAACTATAACAACTATAACAGGGCTTCCCTGGTGGCTCAGACAATAAAGAATCTGCTCGCAATGCAGAAGACCCAGGTTCAATCCCTGGGTCAGGAAGATCCCCTGGAGAATACAAAATCAAATCCAGGACGTTGATATTGGTATCATACTGTTATCAGACTACTCTTACTCCATAAAAATATTTTTTCTTTTACAAAATTATGGACACAACTCCTAAAAGGCTTCCCCTTTATTTGGTGGAGTAGAGCTGGGTGACAGGTCTTATGGTAATCATGGGCTTCCCTCCTCATTTTCTATGTGAAACTATATGGCCTTACTTACATAAGACTACTCTTAATGTATCTTACATTAACCCATCACTTTTAGATCTTAATTTTTGATAAAACAAAAGTAACAGAGAGGAAGGTACATACTAGATTTTTTAAAAAACTTAGCAGAAGAGCAGACACTTACTGAGCCTGACTGAGTATATCCTAAGGACAGCGCCAGACAAAAGAGCAAAGTGATGCAAAGACACAATCCTTTCCTCAAAAGGTTCATAAGCTCGAAGCAGGCATCTGAAATGAAGATGCGAGTAAGAAAAAGGACTCAAAAACACTTCTTCTCACTGAGACCTGGGAACAAACGGCTGCTGTGTGCATCAGGAAACAGAAGCACATTTTGCCCTAAATTCAGAAGTTCATTCTGGTGAACAAAAAAATCATCATCATTGTTTAAAGTTGGACAGAGCTGGGTAATCCTAGGATGGAACGAAGAAAATAAAACAGCTGATTTCAAGCAAACAGCACACAGTGGGACCCGTCTGGGTTTAGTTGGTAACCAGGGGCCACACTCTAAAAAACCTTCTACCAAGATGTCACCTTCAAGCCACACAAACAATCTTCCTCCTAAAAGAGCTGTTCACCTCCATCCGTGTCACAGCATTCTCCTAGCCAGTTTCTTCCCCTCCCTCCACCGTTCATATCTAGACTCTGGATATTTCTCATAGCCACCTGTGCTTCCCTCTTCTCACTAGCCCAACTCAGAGCCTCATCCCTTCTTTTTAAAAGTAAAAATAAAATAAACGCATCATGTTTAGCTTCCCTGATCTGAGGTTTCTGTTAGTTTCCCAAGGCTACTGTAACCAGTTATCACAACTTTGGTGGCTTCAAATTAGGAAAAAAGTGTGAAGGTTTCTCAGAGATAAACACCAGGGCCTTCCCTGGTGGCCCAGTGGCTGAGAAGCCACTTCCAATGCAAGCGACGTGCTCTCTATCCTGGTCGGGAACAAGGATCCCACAGGCTTCGGGGCCACTAAGCCCGTGCACCACCACAGAGAGCCTGAGCGCCACAGTGAAGACCCAGCGCAGCCACAAAACACATTTTAAAAAAATTAAAACTAGAACTACCACAGGATACAGCAGTTCCGCTCCTGGGTGTGCACCTGAAAGAAACAAAGTCAGCACTGTATATTCACTGTCACGTTACTCACAATAGCCAAGATACAGAAACCAAGTACCCATCAAGGGACGACCGGGTAAGGAAAACACAGTGAATGCTTACAATGGAATATTGTTCAGCCGTAAGAAGGAAACCCTGCCATCTGCGGCAACACAGATGAATCTGGAGGGCATTATGCTGCGTGAAAGCAGCCATGGGGAGAAAGACATTTTTCGGTAGAATCCTTAGGGTTTTCTGTATGTGTATACGATCCTATCATCTGCAAAGACAAGCTAACTTCTTCCTTTCTGATGTAGATGCCTTTTATTTATTTTCTTGCCAGATTACTCTGGTTAGAATGCTCAGCACTATGGTGACTAGGAGTCAAGAGTGGGGACTCTTATCTCATTCCTGATCTTAGAGAAAAAGCTTTTAATCTTCCACCAATGAGTATGATGTTAAGCTGTAGGCTTATGACATATGGCCTTTATTCTGTTAAGGTATATTCCCTCTACGGCTTCCCTGGTGGCGCAGAGGTAAAGAATCTGCCTGGAATGCAGGAGACACGGGAGATGCAGGTTCAATCCATGGCTCAGGAAGACGCCCTGGAGGAGGACATGGCAACCCATTCCAGTATTCTTGCCTGGAAAATCCCACGGACAGAGGAGCCTGGCAGGCTACAGTCCATGGGGTCGCAGACTCAGACACAACTTAGTGACTGAACAACATATTCCCTCGATGTCCAATTTGTTGAAAATTTTTTGTTATGAAAGGATGTTGTATTTCCTCAAATTCTTTTCTACATCTCTTAAGATGATCTGATTTTTATTTTCCATTTTATTCATTTTAATAGAATTAATTAATAAACTATTGATTTGCCTATGTTGAACTATCCTTCTATTCTAGGGATAAACTGTTGGAGATTACGAGTGAAATGACATGAAACAAGACACACACAAAAGACAGATGCACACTCCAGCCGGAGGAACAGAACTGGGCAAAAAACTAATTGTCGTTTATTATAAAAGCCCCTAGGCAGAATTCCAGACTGCATGAATAAGCCTTTTCAGCACAGCGCAGGTGCATACATGTTATCATATAGCAAAGGAGTGAAATCCCTGTCTACTGCAGAGTCTGCCCAAAGCCCTCATCTCCTTCTTATCTCAAGAAGGAATGCTCCCCTCGTTTGCAAGGGACCATTAAACTCAAGGCTGTGTCCAGACTCTTTGGCAGAATGCCTCGTTTGCAAGGACGCTCAGCCCGAGCAGAGACCCGTTTGCAGGCACATCTCTGCTACCCTATTAACCTTTCAATAAACCCCTTGATCATGCTGTATGATCCCTATAATGTGCTGATAAATTCAGTTTGCAAGTACTTTGTCAAGAATTTTTGCACCTATATTGATCACCCATATTCATCTGTAGTTTTCTTGTAGTGTTTTTATTTGACGTTTTAATCAGGACAATGCGGGCCTTGTAAAATGACTTTGGAAGTGTTCCCTCCTCCTCCATTTCTTGAAAGAGTTTGAGAAAGATTGGTGTTATTCTTTAAATGTTTGGTAGAACTCACCAATGAAGCCACCTGGTTCTGGGCCTTTCTTTGTTGGGAGGTTCTGGTTTACTGACTTAATCTCCTCACTCATTATTGGTCTATTCAGATTTGTGATTTCTGATTCAGTCTTGATATGGTGTATGTTTCTAAGAATTTATCAGTTTATCCTAACATTATTCAACTTGTTGGCATATAGCTGTTGATAGTAATCTCTTATGAACCTATTTCTGTGGTATCAGCTGTCATTTCTCTTTCACTTCCAATTTACTTGATTGCTCTGCTTTTATTTCTAGCTAAAGTTCTGTCAACATTGTCACCCTTTTTTTTTAATAAAAGGGTTGGTTTATTATAGTTCAAATACATAAACTGAACATTCAAACATCTTAAAATTAAACTTTAGAAACAAAAATTAACATTCAAATAGGAGTATAGTTTACAAGGAACATCCAAGAAAGGTAATTTGTTGTCTAATCCAGAATATTGATAAAGATCACTTAATGGTGAATAAAATGTGTTTAACCAGCAGTCCTAGTCTGGCCAACATGTTAGTTATGACTGTGGCTCCATACCTGAGAAGAAATTCCTAAATAAATCTTCTCTTAGGCTAAACAACAAGACTTGGCCTATAATTCAAAGGGGATAATCAAAGCACATAAGTGAACAAATGAAACTATTCTTTAGAGACAAAGGTCAAAGTATGTCCATTATAATAATCTTAGCCTCTGGAAGATAATTCAATTTTCAGTGTTTTTTCTTTTGCCCGCTTTAAAAAACAAAATCAAAACAAACAAACCCTAACTTAGGTTTTTTGGGGGGGAAATCTGTAGTATTTGCATCTTGCAAGTTCAAACCACAAATGCTCTTACATCTTGCATGTATTATAACACTGCTAGAAAGAACATCACCAAAAGTCACTGACCTCCACATCTCATAAAAGGATGATTTTTTAGCTTTAAGATTTTAGATTTACTAGAGACAGCCTATATTTGAGTATGTAAGTCAGTCATGCCATACAAAGAAAAGCATAAATATTTCCAAAGTGTTCTCTGTTCAGAAACTGTTCACGGATGCTTCTCCTTCTGCTCATCAGATGGTTCTGCAATAGTCTGACTAATGCACATACATCTAAAAACCTGAAAACTGGCTCATGCAAGCGTTTTGAATGAACAGACACCCTGTGGAAGAGTATTGCAAATTATTTTGTTGATCGTCTTGTGGGCTCTGACGCTGTGGGAGGTGGGGGTGGACCCCGGCGATCCAGGTCATCCACATACGCCACAATCAGTTTACGCCTCTCCTCTGGCACACAGTCTAGTACTAGATACCGTTTGTCGTTCTGCAAAATTTTTTCTATGTCTTTCAGGTGCTGGTCAGATTCCTGGATTAGCTTTTTGGATCTGTTCTGTGGATGAACAGAGGACTTCAGTCTGCGGGGCTGCCAATCCCAGCATCTTTCACAACCTTTTTCACTTTCACATCTTTCACTAAATTAACTATATGTTATAAATTTGGTCTCTTTCAAAAGTGTCCTGAAGTCAGCTTTGGCTGTGATGTATTTGTCTCTGATTTTGTTTTTTCCTGTCACTGGAGGAGAATTTAATGCACCGAGGATCTTCCTTAATGATTTTTTTAACTTCTTTCCATGTGGATGTTAAGGTAATTGCAGAAGTTTCATCCAAAAGTTGCCTAAAGTGCTCCCTCTTCTTTTTGGTAAGTGCTTCAATGTGTTCATTAAAAAGCTTCTCTTTCTCCTCTCTTTCCAACAAGGATCCAGATTCCCCGCGGTGATCTTTCCGTAGAGTTCTCCGAGTATCAGACCAGGACACATCTGAAGAACGTACCATATCAGACAGAAGAGCCTTGAAATTCTGGATAGCTTCTTCTCGTTTGTGCTGTTCTCTCTCTCGGTCTATTTCTTTTGTTTGTTCTGAATGAGCTTTCTGAACCTCTCTCTCTCGTTCTCGAAGGCTTGCCTCAATGCGGGCTTGCCTTTCAAGTTCCTTTTCTTTTTCTGAGTCTAAATTATTGGCTATTTTTTCAATGTACTGTTTGAAAAGGTCTTCTCTCATGGATGAACTATCCACTGCTTTGTAACGTGGATCACTTTCTACTTTATCTTTTACTTTGCTCCATCGAGACTGACTGTCCAAGTGATGATTAGATAGTAGTTCAAAGAAATCCGATTTAATCTTCTCACCTCTTGTCGTCGAATCTTCTTTCTCTTTCTTCCTTGCAGCTGCCACAAATTCATTAAACAAGGCTTCTCGATCTTTCATCTTTTCAATTGCTTTAAATCTTGAATCTTTAGCATGCTTGGCTGCAAATTCACTAAATGTAACTCTCGGATTAAATTTTGCTTCCTCCATCATTTTTTTGAACTCTTCCTTGGCTTGCATTATTTTGTTTTTCTTTTCCCTGCGTTCTTCCTCTGCCCTGGTCTTTACATACTGATCAAATACCTGTTTTCTCTCTTTAGGATTGAGCAGTAAGTACCGAGGATCAAAAACTATCTTGTGCAACTCCTTCTCCCATGTTGAAAAAGCAGACACCCCTCTCTCTAGCAGCATGTCCTTGAACTGCTTCATTCGGGCCTCCAGAGGGACAATGGCCCTTTCTCGGGCAGCTTTAATTTCAGCTTCCATGGCAGCTTCTTTCTCTGAATCAATGTCTTTATTATCGTCTCTCTTCCGTTTTTTGGCTTTAACAGGTTCATCTTCATTCATTTCTTCCATTAATTCTTGTTCTTCTTTAATTGCACTCATAGAGAACTGCCACTTTTGGATGGACAGCATTGTCGGAGTTGGGTGCCTTAGTTTCTTCACTTCTTCCATTCCTTTTTTATGAGGGGGCTCTTGAATAATTTTGTCAACATCTGCCCTTCCAATCAGATCATCGGGTCGGTCCCACATAGAAAGACGGGTGGTAGGATTATAAAAGAAGACCCTCTCATCACCAGTGCAAACAACACACCACGGAGTACCAGGAATAGGGGTAGTAGCTACTGGCTTTGCCTTCTGGGCAGCTTTTTCTTCCTCAGTCATCTCTTCTTCTTTGGGCTCCTCCTTTATCTCCTTTATTGGCTCTTCTTTAGGATCCTCCTCCTCCGTCTCCACTGGCAGAGGTTCTTCAGAAGGTTCTTTGATTGGTTCTTTAATCTTCTCCTCTAGTTTTTCTTTTTCCTTTAGCTCTTGGGGTTTTTCCCAGGTTGATTCTAATGTTCTATTATTATAATAATATGTCTTCCCATCTGCTGTTTTATATTCAGTCCACTCAGAAACTGCTGTTGCTCCAGCTAAGGTAGCAGGTGAAGCTGCAATAGCAACCTGGGGATGTATCATAGGTACGATAGGAGGGGCCATTCCTGGCAATACACCTGGAAGTGGAATTGGCATGCCGGGAAGGGGACTCGGAACGGAGGCACCATGACAGGAGGAAAAGCAGGGATTGCTGCTGCTGGCTGAGGCACTGAATGCGGAACAGCAGGCGGCAACGTCTGCGGTGCGGCTGAGGAACGGTTTGCACAGGCGTGGCTGTAGGAGCAGGAGCTGAAACACTAACTGTAGGCGTGGCAACGGAAACGGCAGAGCTTGGGGTCTGATCTTGTGTTGTGGGTGTTGTCTCTCCGTTTTCTTGAATTCTTATAGCTTCTAGCTTCGCTGTATAACTCTGCACACTATTTTCTAATTGTTTCACATGCATTTTCTTGCCTCCTCAATTAGAAAAACTGGAAACTTTGATACCGTCTGCGAAACTGAAGAGGCAGTTGTGGTGGTGGAAGTGGTAGAGGATGGGGTTGATGATGATGTGGAGGTAGATACTGCAGGTGCTGGGCTACTGGTCGTGGGGGTGGGAGCACCAACTGCTTGCGCCTGCACTTGCACTTGCGCCTGAGCCTGGGCCTAGGCCTGGGCCTGAGCTTGTGCTTGTGCCTGGGCCTGTGCTTGGGCCTGAACCTGCGCCTGGGCTGCAAGCATAGGCATCAGTTCTGACTGTTGAATAACCTTAACTCCATCTGGCTTGGTCCATGCAGATTCACGTGTCCGAGCATTATAATAATAAACCTTCCCATCTGGAGTTTTATTTTCAACCCATATCTCCTCAGTAGGAGGCAGTGCTGGAGTTCCAGGAGCAGTCACAGGAGGCATTCCTGGTGGAAACATCATACCAGGAGGAGGAGGCATGGTTCCCATGGGTGGAGGCATGAAAGGTGGTCTCTGAAGGTGTGGAGGGCCCATAGGTGGAGGAATCCCTCCTGGAGGAGGCATTGGTGGCATATTAGGATCAAAAGGGGACGTCCAAATGGGGGGCCGAGGTGGTGGTGGAGGGCCTCGCATCATACCAAAAGGTGGAGGAGGTCGCATCAGAGGTGGTGGGCCTCGCATCACTGCGTTTGGTGGGGGAGCTGGGCCTCGGAATCTCAAGGCCTGCTGTTGAGCCATCCTGAGCTCCCCGGGGTTGAATTGCTCACCGTCTCCCCCGTCCCCACCACGCTCCGCCATTACAGAGGGCCGCTTTCCCATTGTCACCCTTTGGTGGTATTACGGTTCCTTGATTTTTCATGTCCCTTGAAGTCTGCATTGCAGTCCTCCCATCTGAAGTAATATTCACCTTCTCCTGTCTTTATTAACTGGTTCAGGAGAGAAGTATCTTCCATCAGCCCTGCCAGTGATTCTGAGGCTTTCTGACTTCCTCTGACTGCGCCTCATCCACTCTTCTTGCTCCCTCTTGTGGCAGAACCCTTAGGCTTATATGTCTTCTCTTGATCAGCAGTGCATCTGGCCATGTACTGGCTGTCTTCCTCCTGTTTTGCCAAAGGTGGCACTAAAGCTCAAGTTTGGGGTTTCTCCCTAGCCGGCAGATTTGGCTCAGCGTCTGTGTGTGCTCACCAGTCATCAGCCAGGTCCTGCTCTTGCCACTGCTGTGGGGAGCACACAGGGAGCTGGCCACAGGGTCAGGGGCTATTCGTGGGGGAGGTATCCTGAGCGCTATGGCTCAGATGCTAAAGAATCCGCCTGCAATGCAGAAGACCTGGGTTTGAGCCCTGGGTCAGGAAGATCCCCTGGAGGAGGAAATGGCAACCCACTCCAATATTCTTCCCAGGAGAATCCCATGAACTTAAGAGCCAGGCAGTCTACAGCCCATGGGGTCGCAAAGAGTCGGACACGACTGAGCGACTAAGCACAGCACAGCATATGCTGAGCACTGCAGGTGAGGCATCCCCTGCAGCTTCAGGACAAGCTTCTTGAGTGCGGTCAGCTGGACCCGTGTGCCTTCAATGCCCTGAGGTGGCTACCTGCCATCTCCATCTCTCCCTGCCTCCCAGTCATGCAGTCCATGTTTCAGGACTCCGGATGTGGGGAGAGAGAAATGAGCTTCTTTGGCAGCCTCCCGCACGGACTGGGAAGCACGTGTCACCCACAAGCTCTCACTTTCCCTGAGAGAAGTTGCAGGCTCTCTCTCCAGCCCTGAGCTGGGTCCCCTTGGGGGCGGGGTGGTGCACGTCAAGTGAAGCTGCACCTCTTGCTCTCTCAGAGCATCCAAACTCAGTTTTGGGCTCCAAAGGCGGGCTGAAACGTCTCTTCTGGAAGCCTGGACTTCTCAAAGGCTCTCTGGTCTGTGGGTGACTGTTTTAGACAGTGTTTTCCAGGGGCTACTGGACCAAGGCTGGTGGGGGGCGGGATGGGCTGCTCCAGCCAGTTCACAGGCTATTTCAGGGTCCAGTCAGGGCCCAAGTCTGTATCCCTATTAGTCGACTTGTGGGGAAGCAAGACTCCTCTCAGGTCCCCCTGGCACAGGGTGTTGGATGCCACAGCTCCCAGACGGTACTTCTGTTCATGGTTCAATGCCAAATTACTGTCACTGAGGGCAAAACAAAGAGGGCAGATGCCTTATTCTGCCACAAGGCTGATGTCACTACTGAAGGGTCTGTCATTTTAATCTGCATTTCTTTGGGACCGTGCACTTTCTCCAGCGTTTCTTCTTTGGGAGTTTCTGGACCATGTTCTCTTCCCATTTTTCCTTGGAGGTGATGGCATTTTTGTTCCTTTTAAAATTCTTTGTATTTTCAGGATACCAATTGTTCATAATAAATATGGCAAATATTGCTCCCAGCTTGTGCCTTTCAGTCATGTTTATAGTGCTTTTTGGCTTTTTTGTAGTCGGAGCACCATTTTCTGATTGCATTTAAACTTAGGGCACATTTTAATCTGCCACCAGAAGGATCAATTTGGAAGAGACCAGTTTATTGGAAAAAGTGATTCAATATCAAAGCAGAAGAATTTTATTGTTAAAAGTGCAAAAAAGAAATTCTTGGTAGTCCAGTGGTTAAGACTCTGTGCTCCCAAGACAAAGGGGCTTGGGTTTGATCCCTGGTCTGGGAACTGGATCCTACACGCTGCAACTAAGAGTGTGAATGCCGCAAACAGATCCCACGTGCCGCAATGAAGATCGAAGGTCCCACATGCTGCAGCTAAGACCAGCGCAGCCAAATAAATACATGCAAATATTTCTCAAAAGTACAAAAAGATGAAAATTCTGTAAAACCCCTTAATAAGACCAATGCAACATAGCCAACATACATGACAGTACATGCTTCACAGCTGTCCATCCTCTGCCCATTTCAGCCCCTAAAATCCTGTACTGATCTATGTGACTGGTCTGAGAGTCAGCATAATGTGGAAATACAAGAATCAGCAGGATCAAGTTCAGGAAGAAGCCATATGGCTTTTAGAACCCAATGTGAAAAGGCATGTACAACAGGAACTAATACACAGTTTAACCATTCTTACAAAATTAATGGGAGTTTTTAAGGAATTCCTTTTTTTAAGTGCAGAAATGATCTGCAATAGTCCAAGTGAGAGATGACAGATTTACAGGCACTTCAGACAAGATGACTCATATAAAAGTTTAGTTTTATTATAGGCACTATATGCAAACATTCAGTACTTTTTGCTACTTCTATAATCTTTTAGCAGGGTCGTCAGTTACAATTCGAATAAGAAAATATAAATAAAAATAACACACTTTATTAACAAAATCTACTTTGAATGATTCTATAACTTTTCTAATGCAAACCCACTGATTTACTCCCGTCGGTGATGCTTCTTTCTGTTCTTTCAATTATAAAGTCTCTGAAGACCCAGAACAGAGTGGGATGGATCTTCCATTGTGGCAGGAAATGTTAAAGAAGTAACTCTACATAGTTTCTCTGGTAGGTGTTCGCTTTTTAATTTTGATTAACTGCCATATTTTAACAAAAGTACTATAAGACAATATTTGACAGCTTATATGGTCACCGTTCACTAGCGCTTTGTCCCAGCCTGGACACTGACCATGGTGAAATAGATGCCTTTCTGTGCCAGCAGCTGCTGGTGTGTGCCGTGCTCCTTGATTCTGCCATTCTGAAACACCACTATCAAGTCTGCGTTCTGGATGGTGGACAGCCGGTGAGCGATCACGATGCAGGTGCGTCCCTCTCGGGCTTTGTCCAGGGCTTCTTGGACCACCTGTTCAATAATCACACAAATTACCTCTGGTCAGAATAATCCTTCCCCTTGAATTCCTCCTTCACAACAAGCCTCACTATTAATGTATCCAACGATAAGTGCTTCTTTAACAGTATCAGTTGGATATAATACGTATTTTACAAAGCAAGGGATCTGTTACACTGGAAGATACCGAATCCTAGTTTGGGTTAGTTCTTGGGTAGGGGCTATCTCCAAGTTGTGACTATAAATACAGCCCCTGCGATCACTTAAAAGCATTCAGTAGTGGGCTTAGCCACGCAGCATCCTTCTGGTCTACCACTACAGTTAAGTCAGGAAGCCTAGGCACGGGCCAAACACAGCTTCTTTGAATTTTGGTATTTTTAAGATTAAAAAATAATTCTCAGTACAACATTATAAAACAACTGTATTCCAATAAAAGATTTTTAAAAAAACAAAACTCAGAATGAGATTATCATTTGGATACCTGAATACTCAACTTTTTCTCAAACTAAAAACAATAGCTAGTATTTACCTTAAGGAACAGCCAGGTTTAAACATTTTTCTGTGCTTCCACTTTTTGATACAGTTGTTGAGGAGATGCTCAGTAGAGATGGGACCATGCCTCCTGAATGCAGCTTCTTGGATCAATACACAGTGATCCAGGGCTATCTTTTGGAGCACGTGTGCTCTAAGACTAACTGCCTCATTTCATCTTAGTTCTCTTGAATGACAGCTACAGAAAGTGTTTAAATTCCACTGAAAGTAACAAAATTCGTTATCAGCCTGAATTTTGTTCTCTACTGTGGAAGAGAGTAGCGCAAATTTAAACCATCTAAGGACAGCTGCTTCAAGTGTGAATGAGGCCAATTTAAATTCTCACCTTTTCACTTTCCGTGTCCAGAGCCGAGGTAGCTTCATCCAGAAGCAAGATGTGAGGCTGTCTAACAAGGGCGCGAGCTATGGCAATGCGCTGTTTCTGGCCACCAGAGAGCTGAGTTCCTTTGTCCCCTACTCTGGTGTTGTATTTCTGTAAACAGGGTTTTGTTATTATGAAAAGCAGAACTGATCAAGCTGTGAGAAAGAGTCTGCTTGCAGAAAATAGGATAACCACGTCCATATACACAAAAAGGTTGAGGTTCAGAAGCTAAGAATGGGTTGATTAGTTTAACAGTAAAAACATAGCTCTACATGGCAGGATTAACTTCTCTTCTTGAAAACAGACATTTGTGTCTTAAAAATTATGTTTTAGTGTGGACAGATTAACGTGAGGAAGACTACTGCTGCAATGTTAGTCTCTTCAAGCCTTCTGGTTTCACTATATTTGGGACAAAGACTGGTCAGAGGAAGGAAATTTGATTTTAACAGGCTATGCGTAATAATATAATTGAAGCTCATTTTATTTATGACCAGCAGGTGATGCTCTCTGCATTATTTCAGAAAGTGAGGAAGGGAAGATTCTTAGAATGCTAACCTTTTGCTGTCTGTTTTTATAGGACTATTTCCAAAGCGTCAACAATTTTAATGGATGCTAAGAAATTCTATTTTGGTATCTAACTTGAAAAGCTGAAATCTCCTGATTTACTTTTGTTTTTAGAATTCTCCTGAAAATTTTCACATATTGTTTCCCACAGTAGATAATTAAGTACTAAATGTGATGATAATGACTAGAATTAATAGCGCAAATAAATGAGAGGAGAAATGCAATGTATAACCTAGAAAATCACATTATCTTTTTTTATTCTCAGATCCTTGCCAGGCTGAAATCCTGTAAACTGTGGGCTCTGATTCTGACATCCAGAGTTCGATTTTAAATCATGTCCTACCTCCTACTCTGTTGGTGAGAATGTAAGCTGGTGCGGCCAGTGTGGAAAACAGTATGGAAATTCCTCAGAAAACTAAAAACAGACTTAGCATGTGATCTAGCAATCCCGCTCCAGGGCACACATCCAGACAAAACTCTAACTCAAAAAGATACGCACACCCCTATGTTCACAGCAGCACTATTCACAGTAGCAAGACACGGACGCAATCTAAATATTCACCAGCAGATGAACAGTTAACAAAGGTGTGGTACAATGGACTATCACTCAGCCATAAAGAAGAATGAAATAATACCATCTGCAGCCACGTGGATACAGCTAGAGATTATCACACTAAGTGAAGCAAGTCAGAAAGAGACGGACAAATATCACATGGTATCACTTACATGTGCCACCTAAACTATGGCACAGATGAACTTAGCTGCAGAACAGAAGCAGGCTCGCAGACACAGAGAACAGCCTTGCGTTGCCAAGGGGAGCGAGGAGGGGGAGGGACGGAGAGGGAGGCTGGCGTAAAGCAGAAGTAACTATTACATACAGGAGGGATACACAGCAAAGTCTAGTATGAACCACAAAGGTGAAGAAGTAGTTCCTTGGACAGAAAGTAGGACTTGAGGGGTTCTGCCTTTTCTTTCCACATGTAGACACTGAGGAAAAGAATTCTGATGTGTACAGGCGTGTTCTGTGGACAGAGCCCAGAGCCCAGGAAGATGGGTCCCTGTGGCAGACAAAGTGAGAAGAGGAAAGATACATTTCATAAGCTAGATAATAATCACTCTCAGTATTTGTCTTTGTTAACCTCTAGCCCAGTGGTTGTCTAACTGTACCTGCATCAGTTATCACCTGGGGTATTAGAACACAATTTCCTAGACCCCAGTTCCAAGTTTCTGGTGCAGCAGGTCCGGAGTAGGGCCTGAAAACCTGCATTTCTCACAAGATCCCAGGTGACACTGAGGTACTGGCCCATGCCCAGACTAACTGACCTCATCACTAGTGAAGGGGACTAAAGCTATGCACTGAATGTTCCAGCCTTGGGAAGGGCCCATTATCCACAGACGGCCTAGAAGGTTAAAGCAGGGGAGACAGGGGACACTGCTTCTTCCTGGGGGACTGTGATGTGTGGTGACGGCAGTGATCCAGAGAAGAGCCTCAAGAAAAGGCAGTCTCGGGAGCAGCCTAGGGCCATAAGGCATTGTCATCTTTCCCCACGAGGAAAGGACCTTCTCTGCCGGTTTGAAGCTGAGCTGTG